>NC_143569.1:4028181-4346818 GCF_054136105.1 Typopeltis vanoorti
CAATTTAAAAAAGGAACGACAAGAAGTCTCCAGTCTCATGATTATTTCTGAAAACAAATTCAAATTATTTTTAATTCAATTGATCCTTACATCCATATTTAAAAAAAAATAAATAAATATATATATATATATATATATTTTTTTTTTAAATTTTAAATATGATATCAAACCGAGTAAATCTTCAATCACACACACACACATGTGTGTGTGTGTGTGTGTGTGTATAGCATGGAATTTTTTTAAAGTCAATTTAGGTCTCAAATAAATAAGCAGGGCTTATTTATTCAAATAAATATATATACCTCAAATAAATAAGCAGAGCTTATTTATTTGAGGCCTTACATCGTAAATATAATTTATATCAATGCTTCTTTTGCTTATTTTCTTAAGTATCCCTTTTCTATAAAATAAGCAAAATAAGCTATAAGTATTGATATCAACTTAAAGGAGTAACATGAAAATATTTCAGAAAAATAATATCTAATTTATATTATATTAATTTATAATAATAATAATAATAATAATAATAGTAATAATAGTCGTCAGCTTAATGTACATCTAGTCGGCCGAGAGGCTAGCACATCCGCTATTAAGCTAAGATTTATTATGCCTACATGTTCGAATCCCACCACGGGTAGAGACTAACAGTTCGTAGACAGGGCATCTGCGAGCTTACCACAAGCAGAAGGTTTGATGTCCAAAGCGCAGTGTTACAGTTACAGGAGTGACCATGTGGCGTCTACGGGAATCACATGTAAATAACTAATTAACTTTAATATCGATTTGAATACATTTTAATATACATTTAATATAACTTTAATGATCTGATTACTAAAGTTTGGTCTTGGAATAATAATTTTAAAATATTCTTAAGCTCTGAAAGCGTATTCACTAGTTTATATATAATATTTGTATACATATATATATACCAACATTCACAAACATGGATTTTTTTTTTGAAGAAAAAAAAAAACTCATATTTATAATTAAGTCCTTTTTGCAAATAAAATGTCTTCTTAGAAGAAAAAGTATGGAAAAACATGTTATATGAATTATTTCGGGAATTGTCAATTTTTAAAATATATTTCCTATTTGTTTTTTCGAAATATTCGTTTTTTCGTATCCTTTCATGTCTGTGTATAAAACATACTATCACTTTTCTAGTAATACAGTGACAGTATGTTTTATATACAGATTTGAAAGGATACTTAAGTTACAGTCAGTCTTGTATGTATATGTGTTGATTCTGAGTACATGTTTACCAACGTGGAATCCAGAATGTGGAAAAATGTAGCTCACTGAAATGACGATGTCCATGTAATAAATAAAATTACTTTGAAGTAAGCCTGAATGTGGCATAATTTTCCAACCACACTTAGAATTTAATTAGACAATGAAACTGCATACAGTTTTGGCTTTATCATAAACCTGATATTAAGTATTTCTCTTAGCAGTTTATTTTTTCTCTATCTTTCTCTCAAATTAAAAAAAAAAGCTTTCTTTTTTAATTTCAGATTAAAAAAAAAGCTTTTTTTTTAATTTCAGACAAAGATTTTTAAATTTAAAAAAAATTAAAAACTGCTGTCTAAGGATTAGATATTCCTCAGCCAGCATTGTGCCGATACAAGAATTAAAGAAATACAGTACATCGGCACAGTGTTTAGATAGTGATTGGCTAAGGAATAGATTATCAGAAAACTCTATTCTACGGATGAAACAATTGTTTTTTTTTTCCAAGACGCTTTTTAGCAAAACGTATTTTTAGCAAATAAAGAGCAGATTTCGATTTCGAAATGATAATGAAAACCGTAGTTTGAAATGCCGTAAATGTAAGCTCCAGCAATAGATCAATTTCATAGTGAAGCTTCTGTTGACCATATTCTTATTTTAAAAAAAAATAAAAAAAGAACAATGAAGTTTTATTCTTTCTAAAAAAAAAAAAAAAAACAATTAGCTAAATATCTTTTCCTAGGATTTACGAAAAGACGAATTTGAGCATAGTCTACCATCGAACGATCTTCAAATAGGTCATTAAGATTTAAAAATGGTTTTTCTGAATCAAACAAACACCACGAGAATGCAGTTTATTCTTTATTAATTAATATAATCCGAAGTCAATGAAATATACTCCTCGAAACAATCATTTATGTCTCTAATTTCTCCTTCCCAAAATTATTTTACACATCTTAGTAGCAGTATGGCATGCAGTTGAAATTTAAAATAAATATTTGGATAAAACCATCGTGGTAATATTTGATAAATATTTATTATACATCTTCCTTACGACTATTAATATAAAAGTTTGTATTTCAAAACACTGTAAACATCTACTGCATTCAGAAATTGCCAATATCTAATGCGTAATGGATTTATGAAAACATTCTTACATTTGAAAATTAAAGTAAAGAAATAAATAAGGGATCTTAATTTAAACTTCAGCAATAAGACTTAATTCGCATTTAGTTTTAATTGGAGTTTAATTAGAACTCACTGGTTTTGGCTTCGTATTTTACTCCTTATATAATTATAATTTTTTGTCCATTTCCATTGCTCATATGAGTAAAATTTCATTACAAAATTAAATAAATCAGAATGGCTGACTCATCAGTAATTGATTATGAATAGAACATCATTCGTTTTCCAATTTATAATAAAATAAATATGGTTAGTAATAACTGAAAAAAAATTAGTAGCTAAGAAATAAATTAAAATTTTCGAAACGTCTTTAGAAATCTCATTTTCTATTGCATTTAATTTATCGATAGCAACCGTGTTGCCAAATTCGGTACATATTCCAACTGAAGATTAATATCGCATGATTAATTTCATTTGCAGACAAGTTTCCCATCATGCGAAGAGTGCGTCAAATTTTACCAACTAGGAAGTATTTCCTTGACGATATCATTAGGCAACGGTAAAGTTTAGTTAGGGTAATTACTGAAACTAATACAGTACTGAATATGTAATAAGTCGCCGTAATAGACAGCATCTTTCTTCCCCCAGACAGTCGTAGGGAATGATGCTTAATACATGCAAAGTTGTTTATCTTAACCATAAATGCAATCATTAGTGAGCATCTCGCTTTGTACAGGAAAAAGAACACTTCTAAAATATTCTTCTGGAAAACGAAACAGCTGCTTAATTCTTCTCAACCTCACACCAACAAACAACTTTCCTTCAATTAGAGAAAGTTACATCAACTGCCTAACTGATAAATTCAGAGTTCAATTTTTCAGACTTCTTAGACCATATATGGTTTACTAAAATCCATAAAAATATTACATCTCTTTCTGACTTAAAAACTTCACGCGTTTCAGAAATATTATTCCTGAAACATAATATAATACCAAATTACCAAATGTTATATTACAAATTATATCAAAAGTAGTACTTTTTCACGTTACTTTAAACTTCCGGTAAACATTGCGGTGATCTCACACTGGCCGATAAAAATCATTTTCCATCTCTATGACAGCGAGATTCGAATCCATAGCCTGCAGTGTACAGCGCCGAGACGCTCTACATCCTATCAACCAGGGAAGAAAATTAAAAATAAAAATGTATCAGACTCAGACATCAAATGATTAGTGAGATAGGATTAATCAGATATCAAACATAGGACAATTATGATTACCAGCTGATATTTCTGAGAGCAGTTGGCAACGAAAATGCATTTGGTTTCCGTCACATGGGTTCGCATCCAGTCTATCATGTGATTCCTGAGGAAATCCCCCACCTCGTCATGAAACCGCTAACTATGAGTTAGAGCTTTCATGACGAGGTGGGGGATTTCCTCAAGGAGGTCGGTTTTCTTATTTTGTAAAACAGGCCACCCGCCAAAACACACAACTGCAGTCATAATACGCTGGCCTCATAGTCATTGTTTCTTCTCAGTAGTTCCAAACAACCTGACGCAGGCATGTCGTTTATCATTTTCTTTTAACAAAAGATGCATCAGTTTTCCATCTGAATGCAAGCCAAGTGCTTCATTGAGTAGTGGCTTAATAGCAGTAGGTAAGATGGTAAGTATTTAACTGGCAAGTATAAACTTCCTACATGACACCTTTAATGCCAGGATCAAGACACCCATGGTCATTAGGAGAAAATGTCTCTTATCTGAAACAAGAAAAAGTAAGCGGTTTCTTTCTAATTTAGAAAGGAAAAGAAAAAAAATTAAAAAGAACTGTATTTTTTTATATTCCATATGATTTCTCTTATTACTTATTCTTGGTTTAAGACATTTATGATAAAATACATTTGGATATTTGTATTTGAAATAAATCTATAGTACACCAGCACCGTGGGTGGGCAAATAATTTTTTACATATTTTTATTAATTTACATTTTTTGTATTGTTATTTTTACATAATATGGGAAAATCTTGCGCTAGAGACTAAAGATGAAACTTTTTTTTTCAAGCCACTTTGGCCAATAAGCGGACGATGAAATTCATCTCCCACCTAAAGGCAATCAGAAACATTTATATCCCTGGCGGGGTTCGAACCTGCAGCCTGTTAATTGGAGGGCGGATACGCTAACTTCTCGACCATCCAGTTGACCAGGATTTCTCAAACTTTTTCTACGACAGAACACTTCACAAATCCTGAAATGTTCACGGAACACCTCGGTATTTTGTATTGTATTAATTAATAATTAATTGGTAATTTAGCTTATGCCATTGTTAATAATTGATAATTAATTATTAATGATCGATAATTAATTATTAATGATGGATAATTAATTATCAATGATTGTTAATTAATTACCAATGGTTGATAATTAATTATTAATTAATTAAACATCAATTAAACCATCATTAACTTAATTTGTGCTGATTTTCATTGACATATCCTATTCTGATCACCAAAATTTATAATATTATTATAAGTACTTACGAGTGAATGAAGACTTTTTCTCCTGTGTGCTGGTTTTGTAGGGTAGGTAAATGTATAAATAAAATAAATGAGTAAATCTAAGCGTTAAGAAAAAACAATCATTTATTGTCAAATGTTAATTAGTAAAAACAAAACACATAAAAATAGTAAAACACGTATATTGCAAATTAAGTTCTTAATGACTCCGAAGTTTTTGGGTCTTTGAATTACAAATTCTTTTGATATCAGGCACAATATTAGAAAGTTGAATTCTCATATTTGGTGTAGCTTCGAGTCTATTCCTGGACTTTGATTTGGTTGCAGCATAATATGAAAATCCTGCCTCACATAAATATGTCGTTGTAAAAGAAAATAAAACAAGAATTGCTAGTTTTGACATGCCGGGGTACTCTTCTGTTAAATTTGTCCAGAAATCATTTATTGGCAGTTCCTTGTATTTTTGTTTTAAATCAGACTCATTAATTAAATCAATTAGACTTTCATAGTCACTTGTGCTGAAGCTTGCTGGCTTAGATGTCACTGTAAACGGATTCAGAACCCAGGAATTGTCCTCACTGGATTTTGGAAAATATTCCAAAAAGGTTGATTATAAGTCATGCAAGTGTTCTAAAATTACGTTAGATGCTTCTTCATTTACTTTAGAATTTATTTCAGTTAGAAATTCATGCAAGGCGGGAAAACAATCAAAATTATTCTGTTCAACTGTAGAAATCCAGAACTGCAACTTCCTATCAAAAGAGATGCAATTTTATCTCTTGTATTAAAAATTGTAATATTCTTTCCTTGTAATGATAAGTTAATTTCATTGCACTTTGTAAAAATATTTGCCAGATACGCAAGAATCATCAACCATGAAGGATTTCTTAATAATTCAATAAAATTTTGTCCTAAATTATGCGACGTCAAGAAGACCATTAACTCACTACGAAGTTCAAAAAGTCATAATAATTCTTTCCCTCTGGATAGCCACCCATTTCATAGCACAAAATTTTAAATAATCTGGATTGACGTGGTCGAGATTTTACATAGTTGATCATTTTTACGGCTTCATCCAAAATTATCTTTAAATATGTAGGTAGTGCTTGTCTATGCAAAACACAATGACTTTTGGTGGCTCTTGTAGCTACTTTCAGGATACGTGTTCCATCTACCTACCATTGCTTGAGCACCATCAGTACAAATGTCAATACACTTCTCCCAACCGATTTCCTGTTTTGTAATATAATTATTAATACAATCGAATATATCTTCTCTGGTAGTTTATTCTTGTAGATATTCGCACATGTGTAAATCTTCAATACTTTTATCAAATATGTAACGAACAAACACTAGTAATACAGCGAGTCCTGCGACATCTGTAGATTCATCCATTTGCAATGAATATTCACTGCAAAGTCTAAGTCGATGAATTAACCCTTTTTCTATGTCAGCAGAAAGATCTTTTATGCGGCGTGAAACAGTATCATTTGATAATTGTACTGCATCTATTTTTTAGCAACCTGTTCGTTTAACATGCATAATACAATGTCTTTCACTCAAGGCTTAATGAGCATCTCACCAATTGTATGAGCTTCACCATGAAGTGCAATGCGGTAACTCACGCGAAAAGACGCTTCTGTAGCATTTTGAGTTGTAGCAATTGTAGCCATTTGAAGTTTAGATCTTTCTAGCGAGTCACCTCGTCTCTCAAAAAAAATGTATATATTTTCCTTTGTAATCAGTGTGTTTCGTTTCGAAGTGCCTACGAAGTTTAGCTGGAGCCAAAGATCTGTTTACTACTATTTTATTACATAAAATACACATTGTATCAGGAGCATGTGTATTGCCAATACACGTAAATCCATAATTTAAATAACTCTCATGGTACTTCCGTTTTGGCCTGTTCTTAGATGACTCTTGTTCTTTAATATTAGCTTTTGAAGAAACCACAGTTTGCAATTCCATATCTTCTCCAATCATACGAGTAGATGTGTGAGCAGAAGTACTTGCTCCGCCTTGTGTTAAAGTTCCTGTCTTTAAACAAGGATCCATGGGTAATATTTCAATAATATTCAAATTCCAATATTTGTCAGAGCTATAATAAAAACAATTGGAATTGTGTTGTAAAGGTAACTTTACTATGAAAAACAATAAGATTATAAATAAGAAATGTCGAATAATATAAAAGTAAATGAATGCTGCAAAATTGTAAAAAAAGACTGCAACACACAAAAGTAAATATGAATTGTAACAGTAATTGTAAGAAAAATAGTAAACCGTATCAAATAATGTAAAAGCAATTGCAATAAGGATGATTTGATAAAATGTTCAGTAACAAAAATTAAACAGTTCGAAATAAATCATCAGTTATTAATTATTAAATTAGTTAAAAGAGTAAGAACAATTCTTTTTTTTAAAAGTTGCCTTGCCTCCCTATATACGGGAATAAAAAGGCGTTAGCTTATTTTTTTTCCCGAGGGCCTGGTCCCAACAAATTTACTCGTAAATACCTTTCCAAAATTTTTTAAAGTTCATACATTAACATAAGTATTAATAATTAATTATAGCATAATCATAAAGAGTATTAGTACACATAAGTATACGGTGTGGCATGTTGACAAATATAAATTACATTTAAATTAGTTATAAATCATTGGGCTAATGAAATCTCGTAGCATGTCGTAGTATCATTAAATTAATTTGTGTGATTTTCAGTGACATATCCCATTCTGATCACCAAATATATTTATAATATTATTATAAATACTTACGAGTGAATGCAGACTTTTTCTCCTGTGTGCTGGTAGTTTTCTCCTCCTTTTGTACATCCTGGAGATCTTTGTAGACTTGAGGTGGATGATTCACTATCTGTTGCGTCACAATCACCTTCAATAAGAGATTTATTAATACCAAAATTAAACAAAGTGCCTTGTCTCTTATTCATATTAGATTTTAACTCTGTATTCCTATTACTTTTAAAAAATCACGGCACTCCAGTTTCAGAAAAAGCACTTACACACTTACCATACGAACTTGCGAAGAAAGTATTCAGTAGTAATAGATTTGAGAACCTGATACAGATCACCTTGATCTTCAATTTCAGTGGAAAATTTTTCTTTATACTTCCTTGCTGATTAGTCACTGACATTTGCAACGCAGATGTTATTTCGTTCAGTTTTGAGAACACGCCGCCCATTGTTGTAATAGGCTTGCAGGCAATTTTTATCATCGGTCATGAACGGCGGTATTCTCTTTCCCGATTGTTGAAAGATTTCGATGTGTAAAAATTAATGATAATTCATGAATATTTCCATGTTTAAAAATATGCTGCTTGGTCACTGACATTTGCTACACAGATGTGATTTCCTTCAGTTTTGAGAGTGGAGGATATGACACCAATTGTTGTAATGGGCTTGCAGGCAATTTTTATGCCTCGTCATAAACAGCGGCATTCCTTTTCCTAAATGTTAAAAGGTTTCGATGTGTGAAAATTAACGATACACACAGATGTTATTAGGTGTTCTGTGTCTGAGGTTTTCGACATATTCACGAATATTATTCTCCTCAGAATATTTTTACTACAAAATATTTATTCATGAAAAATGCTTAGAAAACTAAAATGACAAATCCCAGAACTTCTCGCTGAACACCTATTCACCTTCTGCGGAACACTAGTGTTCCGTGGAACACAGTTTGAGAAACCCTGCAGTTGACAATTAACGCTGGAAAGCATAAGTGCATCGAATAATAATGGATGCTATGAATTGTGACTATGCATTAGTCAACAGTAATTAACGAATATAATGGCAGTTTGAGCGTTAATTTTTAATATCGCAGCGATTATACTTTTAAAGGAAAATTTTGATTATACAAAAAGCACCTAAGATGAAATAATATGATAGCAATGTTTGCTATCAAATATTTTCACAGGTAAGTTTGTTTCTTTGCGTTCAACACAAATCAGTAAAGTTAAACACCTGACTGGTGTACGAAAAGAGCACTTTTCCAACACAGTGTTTATCTGTATCTAAGACAATTTTAAACTTTGGAAAGGGATAGGTACATATGGCGCACGCTAAAATCAATAACAACAACAACAAATTCTCGATTCTCATCCAATTCATAGAGCTTCAGGATGAAAAGAAAATATTATTTATTTCAGATTTAACTAGGTAAATGCCAATAGAAAATTAACCCAGACCTTATTGTTTAGTATCTTATGTTTACGATAACATTCGAAAGAAAATTCAACATGTATCTTTACTAATAGTAACAAATAAGCTCGGATAAAATATTTCATATCGCTATGGTTTTTTTTTTTAAAGTTGCTTCAGTTTTTAACTAATATGTAGCTATAAATGACATCCTCTGTAATAAAAATAATGTAAATATGTACAGTTATGACATTAATTTAAATTATTTTCTCAACTTGCCATCGAGGAAGAATTCTACTTAAAATATATTTGATTACGATGCAGTGATTAGCAATTGGAAATAAATTAACACTTCCAATAGACGAATTCAGAACATTTTTGAATAAAAGTAATGGAATATAATTAACATAATACAATATACTCTACGATGACAGTTAAAAAAACCAATTTTATTTTATTTAATGTCATCCGATATCCCAAACTAACAAGCATTCAGAAATTACATTTCGAATTTTCCGCAGGACAATTGTCATTTCAAGAATAAAAACACATTTCTTAAAAAAAATGGAACTAATTTATTCATAAGATAATTTTAGTAAAATCTGAACTTGCATCTGTGATAGCGAAGGAAATTATTTGGATGCGTGAAAAATTTCTAGTAAACAAATGAAAGAACGCGCATTTCATAAATTATTTAAAATATAAATAATTTAAAAATGCTATAAGAATAAGACGTGTCTGTGATGTCTTTTAAAATTATGTTAACATGTTATATTTTATTAGAGGAACACTTAGTAAGGTGAATTAAATATGCAAGTATTATGCTGGTTTTTTTATACCGTGCTACGAAGCTGCATTTCTCCCCATCATTCTGCAGTTTCTCATGGACATGAAAACATTAGGTAGGCTTTAATATGATGCCAAACACAATCTTACTTGAATAAACATGAATTTATAAGTAAAGGAGAGCTCGAAAACACGACCTGAGAGAATTTGCATTATTATAAATCAGGTTTTTTCTCATTATCGTGAATGTTCTGTTGTATAAAGTCTCCAGGAGAAATTTAAAACGAAGATGCGAACAGCGTTAGGTAAAATAATTAAAGTCTTAAAATCAGGAAACTTTAGACTACAATAAATACTGCTAATTTTGCTGTACAGAGGAGAGAATTATTACAACCAGGAAAGCTTTTGAAACTGTGGACTGTTCTACTACTAAAGGTAACTGATAAGGATAAAGCGATTTCTTTCAGTAATTTTTAATGAATGTAACTTTATCTATATAAAAAGTGAGCATGTGCTAGCTCACGAATATGATAAATAACTCATTGAAATATAGCACTGAAAAGGTTTTTCTAAAAGCCATAACGTGAAAATTCTGCCGAATTGAGATAAGAAAGGGGACGCTATCCTGTAACTGGTATCTTAAGAGGGATAGTAAAACTAACAGATCTCTTCAGTATCAATTAATGGTATATCATAAACTCCGAAGACATAATAAACTATACTCATAGCCTTAGTTGTCTGAACTTTAATTACAACCAAACGAAAAAGTTTCTGGCAGTTCATAGGATAAAATAGCTTCTCGTTTCGTAAGACCTGTATTCGATATTCGATCTCCTTTAAGGCTTACAAAATATATCTTAGGTCTTTTAAAGCGAAGTTGGATTAATACGCCTAAAAATGGTTTTTAAAGGAATCGAACTAGCCTCAAAAGAAAGGAGCAATGATTTTTTTTCTTTTTTGCTTACTTTAAATATTAAATTCTCCAAAAAAGTTTACGTAGTTTCGCTGCTCATTTAGAAAGAATTCTAACCTTGAACTTCGTCTCTAAATTCTTTAATTTGAATTATCATAAAGCATTTAGACTTCTGTATACCGCAGCAATGCATGCTATTTTTGCAGAATTTACGTCTAAACTACCTGGGTTCGAATCTCGTTTATGACATGAATAATCATTTTTAAGTTGAAGTTTAAGTTTCTTTTCAGTTCAAAGAAACGCATCGTGTTGAGACCGTAATCTTAATTGAAACTGACGGATCGATACTGATATTAGAATCATTTTTCAGTACGAAAGTCGAGTTTTGGCCTCAGAGAAGAGGCATTCTTGTAACAGAATGCCTGTTTGCAAGAATGCCATCAACAGAAATAATGCACTGACCTTAGTTTTGCTTAGGATCCAATTCCAAAGAATAGTTGTTAAATGAATAAGCATACTCTAGCATGCAAGTTCGAATTTATTGATGTGCGATCAACGAGATCACCAAAGCAAGGATAGGTAGAAAAACAAATAGACGCCAGGTGGTTTCCTTTTCTCCGAGTGCAAAGAGGTGGAAGCAAGGCTCGAAAAAAAAATTCAGTCAATATCTTTGAACAAAATTAGACAACAGAAGTTTAAATTTGAACATGACACGCCTTTCCTGATTTTAGTCCTTTATATCTTAATTATGCTTGCAATTATTCCAACATTAAAAATAAAAATAAAAGAATTAAGAAAGAGTTGACGACCTCGACAAATCCATATGCAATATGTTGGTTCTTTGATTCAATAATGGCCCGGTCGGTAACAACGATGCTATGTGGTTAGAAAGACCCGGGCTGAAATACCACCTAAAGATGCTCGAGACTTTACAAGGGCTTTTCATTTGAAGGAGAGGTGGTGGATCTCATATGGAAGTGGGAAGAGTTTTTCTCTCAGAATTTCAGGTATCTCACCCCTTAAAATAGACAATTAAATCAGAAGAATAATGCGATGAAATTTTTTTGTCTTAATTTCACAGATTCTTATAGTTTTTAACAAACGAAAAAAAAAATGAAACGACTCACCTTCAACATAACAATTCTAAGCCAACTGCGGGATGATTGATCGATTGCGCGCCATTGATATAATGGACACCATTGGTTTATGTTTTTAATTGCATCATCCGTTAAGGCGAAATTCGTTCAAATTTTAAAAGTATACCTTAAAAGTCGCTTATGCATATGCTAGAAATGTAAAAAGTTTTTGAGATCATTTACTTAATAAATTATTATTAAGCCTTATTATTTTTACGAGGTGGAGATTAATGGGATCAAATGCCACTTTAAGAACTTTCTAGTTATAATAGTTAGATATAATAGATCCATCCTAACGATTGTTCGTTCGTTATCAGTTACAATTAGTGAGTATTGACCACTTATCTAATTTTCTTTAGCTGGACCACACTTTTTCTTATTATTGCGAACAATAGCTCTTAATTTATTTCCGTTAGTTTCATTTCTTTCTCTTTTTTGTGTGCTATACGGTGTAGGAAAAATCACAATATATACAGTAAAAGAAATCATTCTAAACTTTTTTGCTTTTGTTTGCATTCATCTAACATTTTTTATTTACCATGACTTGCAATTTTACCGGAATAGAAATTATTGATGAAAATTAATGAGTATAACCGTAATCTAAGCAGAATATTTATGATGGCAAACTATTCACATTTATGCTAATTCTGTTCATGTGAGGGCTAAAACGAGTAACTTAACGGACTATTTTAATAAATAAGATGTAAATTATTTTAAACTCTTTCAAGAACAAAGTGTTATTGTAATCGTCTCTTCCATGCATTTCTTTTCTTCGTAGCAGCACTGCATTATACGCTTAGAAATAAGAATAATAAGATGAAGGAGATAACTTCGAGATGCTTCATTCAGCGAAGTTATCAAAACGAAGCAGTTGCTGTCTTCTAACATCAAGTAAGATTTGAAACTTTTATTGGACATTTGCCAATCGGTTGGAGAAACGAAAGTCGTTTAAAGTTAATGAGGCTGAAAATATATTCATCAAAAATTCTTTCCTCCATTTATTTCGCATTCAATGGTTTGTTGTTATCAAATTTTTGTTTGAATTTCTGCCGGATATCATCTTGTCAACATTATGGTAAAGCCGCATTTGAAAATTCAAAGAAGGTTAATTAATGTCAAGAATGACTTCAGCGATCATTTCTATAGCATCGTTTGTTCCAACCTTTTAATCAGAAGGAAAGGAAACGGAACCACGAGGTTTTATTATATTTAGAAAGCATTTTAATCTCAATATAATGGGTTGCAACATCAGATGCTAATCTTAAAGCTAACCGCAGTTTTTAAAAGATGCTTTGTATGTTTCGAAGGCAACTAAAACCAGTAGTCGAAATATAATTTCGAAAATAATTTAAATTCCAAGAGCGTTTCCAACTGTCACTATTTTAATTATAAATATTCTGGGATACACTCCCATGAAAATTATTTCTAGCATAGTTTTACGGAAAGTGAAATAATAGATGTTTCTCAATGTCTTTTGAAAAAAAATATAAGTAGGTTTTGTCCAGTTTCAGTAGATTCAATAAAATGGGCAGAGAAGAGAGAATATCTTCATGCAAAAGATTCGAATAATGTTAGTGTATGCAACGGATTATGAAATTAAAAAGAGGATTTTACGAATCACAAGAGCAATTTGTAGATGAGAAAATTTGTTCACTTGTCCTAATTTAGCGAATGGAAAGAATTATTGATCTGTATAAATACGGGCTCAATTATGATTTATAAATATTCTACACGATTTTTGGATCTTTCGTTTTAATTATGATTCCGTAAATTTATTAACGCAATGCATTCTAGTACCCAAATGTAAATACACAAAGAACTCGTGAGACTAATAGACCAGCTAAAAGTATTTTAAGAAGGAATAAGTAGTCTCAATAAGATGGGATTAGGCGAGAGACGTTATTTATATATTTATAAAAGACTTCCGTGTTCAGTGAATTTTTGCCGGGATTTACATTAAGTGTTTATACTTTTTGCTAGCATCGGTAGATTCAAGCTACCAACAACAAACCTCTTCAAATGAATGCATATCTCTTTAAATCAATTGACAGAGTACTGCAGACGCCATTTCAGCGATATGCAAGCTCATGCATATCTGCTGTTATGCTTTACTTTAAATGCATCTTGTAAAAACAAAATTCTCCTCATGTTTTGTTTCTTTTGATTAGAACAAATATCTTTTTTTTTATCCTACATCACATACGGAATTTATTTCCCCTTTACAAGGCTATTCGTTTTCATAGGCTCTTGAAATGTAAAGCTAACCCCCAAATCAGTTCCTTTATTAGACGTCCTGAATCCCTTTCTGTAAATTTTCCATGCACAATCTGGGTGTACTATCTTCTGTTTGCTGCATAAGCAAGGCACGCAATCGATAATCCCTAATTTTATCATATTTGCTAGGCAAAGCTTATTAGGTGTAATAGACGTGTAGTGTAGGGGATATTTGAATTTGCCATAAAGAAAGTTGTAGTGTACGCTTCAGATTAGTTTAAAATGATTTTAAAAAACAACAATTGCATTTGCATTCCTCGTAAGTTAATGAGTTATAAATCAGAAAGCTTAGTCTGATCTAAATGTCCTAGCGAGTTTTAAGTGCGTAGTGAGGAGGACGAGATGTTTTCCCTTCGATTGGAATGACCAGAGTTAGAATTCTCCTTCTAGGATACAAGAACCTTTATGAGGTGTTTTAAAAGGTGAATTAGCCATCCCATAGCGATGTTGCATGATATTTTTCATCGAGGAAATTTGAGTTTTCCTCTCGCAGAACAGACGAACTCACCAGAAAGACACACACACAATTAGCAGGCATAATAAGGTCGTTAGATAATTTTCAAACAGGCATGTTTTACAATTAGATATAAATATCTTAAGTTAATATAAATATGTGATACAATATAACAAAAAATGATGGCAAAGTCTCTCACTCTGTTCTTCACCCCCCCCACGCGTCTACATATTTCAGAACTCTGACTCTTTTTCAGGTGATGAAGTGTTTTCGAATGACGATTTCTTCTGACTTCAAACAACAAATGAAGAATATAAGCTGATAATTAACATGTGTTTGACTATTGATTGTACATTTCTCTCTCTCTCTCTCTCTCTCTCTCCCTCCCCTCCCATGCTGCATTGTCTGTGAAGACAGATTAGTGCAGCAGTGACCTGAATATAGAGAAGACAGAAAATATCAAGTCACTGTCAAACATATGGAACATGTCGAACATATCGACACAGGAGAAGCATGCGAAGGATCGACTGGATTGTAGATTCCAACAGAAGCGTAGTAACGGCACCAAAAGCTAGCTACTTTTCTGCCACCAGATGTTCTTCAATTGATCAAATGAGTGAAGGTACAACCAAGGACTGCGAGAGTTTATTTGAATATATCACACTTCGCTCACAATCCAGAATGTAGTATAACAGCAGACGACTATTATTGGCGCCACATTCAGCAAAAACATGCAACTACTACAGAGTAGGAATGGCCATCAGTATCACCCTCCACACCAGAAAGAGAGAAATATCGTATGGAGCAATGAATCCCGGTTGTGTTATTTCATATTTAGGAAGGACGAGGGTCCATCACATCTATTGACAACAATGCAAGGCTGCGGTAGTAAAATGATGGTCTACTGCACGTATTCTAACCGCTCGTTATTACTCATAATAATATATAACAAAAAATGATGGTACTGTCTACTCGAACATGAAAACAATTCATACAAACTAAGTATACTCTGTACACTAACTGAGTACACTCATTCGTGCTGATCACTTACACTATCTCCTGACGCGTCGCCTCTTCATAATAGTGAATATACATGGCATTCATGGCTAATACAGATATGAAAGGGAGTACACTCTTGCAATATTTCTTCATAGACAAACATTAAAGTAAAATGAGTCGTACTGAAGCCCTCAATAACTTTTGATGTGGCACCATCATAGGATGCCACTTAGTTTGGGAAATTTCTGCCTTGCTACAACTGCCCGATGAACTGCAAGTGTTGTTATGAAGTGGAAACGCCTAAGAACAACAAGAGTACATTAGCGAGTTGGTAAGCAGCATAAAATCACAGAGCGAGATCGCCAAGTGCTAAATTGCGTAGCAAAAAAATAGTTCCGAAACCCATCTGCAAACCACATCCGCACCAAAATTTCTGTTCGTGAGAAGCTGAAGAATATGGATTTCCATGGCCGCACAGCAGCACATAAGCCTAACAACAGCAAGGGCAATGCCAAGCTTCGGGTGTAATGTTGCTTCGTCGCAGTTGAACTCTGAAGCAGTAAAAACACCTTCTCTGGAGTAATGAATTACTTCTTTTCACCATTTGTCAGTCCTGCGGATGAGTCTAGGTTAAGCGGATGCCAGGAGAACGCTACCTGCCCGAATGTGCTGTATCAACTGCGAAGATTGATGAGTAGCATTATGGTTCTAGGTAGCTCCCTCGTTCGGGTGACCGGCAATCTTAATGTTGACGCGTATAACGATATTCTACAAATTCTGTGCTTTCAATTTCTCATGAAACCTTTCCTGCACATATCTCGCAAAACGAGACCTGTGTAGGAATAGTTTGATGACATACGTGTTTAAGAACTTGACTGGTCTGCTTAGCGCCGTTAATCAATCCCATCGAGCCTGGTCGAATCTCCCAATATCAATGGCCAGGCTCTCTAATGCTCTTCTGGAAGAGAATTACAGAAGAGCATTAGAGATTTTGGTTTTCACTAGATTTTGGTACGTTGCTCTGCAACGTACCAAAATCTAGTGAAAAGCCTTTCCAGAAGATTGAAGGCTGTTATTTATTAGAGCAGCAAAGGCGGACCAACTCCATATCAATGCATTTCATATTATAGTGAGAGATGGGATAAGCAGGCATCTGGATAGTTTGATCAGATAGTGTATCTTGAAAGTGATGACCACTTATTCTTCTTCTCTCTTCCGTCATCTATGTGGATGATGGTGAGGCCGAATAAACTCTTTCCGCTACTAACACATAATGCGCATGTCATAGAGCAAGGATGGATGCAGGAATGCAAGAGCGGCTTTACCTTAAAATGGTTTCCTCCTCTTCACCGCAGTCACTGGATCTTAGTTCATCTTATGAAATGTGTCGAAGTGAGATGCTTGTGACAGGGATCCACTACCACTACATCTAATTGCACTGCAGAAAATCATCGCATCTGTCCAAGGTAGCATATCTATGAAGTGATTTCGGAACTTCGTTTAATCAATATCCTGACGTATGGAGGCTTCCGAAAGCCCATGGTAGACGTCAGTTAGGCATGTGTAATCACCTGCTGCAGCGTGTAATTATTCTAACGAGTGTAATTGTTCCAAATGCTCTTCGTGTAATATGCAAATCTTCTGTCACTGTGAATCAGAGAGAGACCTCAGAAAAATTTAGTGGCCTAAGATTCATGGTAATTTTCCTAACAGTTCAGTACACTTTATCCTATATATAACATCGAAATATATTGGTGCTTCGTATTTTGTTTCGGTCCAGCCTTCAAGGTATCCTTGATGTATTGCTTTTACTAGAGTCAGAATTCAGAAGAATGAACATAGAACATATCATAATTTCTCTCTCTCTCTGATGAACTACAGGGTAGTCAAAACGTGTTTTTGTAACAGCAGATGACAAATGTATACCACATTTTCCTCCTGGACGAGTGAGCTGTATAAAAACTCTTCCCGATATTTAAAGCATGCAATGCCGAAAATCGATAGAAAGTCGTTGGTGTTTCTTTCTGTGTACATCTTTTGATATATAAAGTCTGTTAAATTGCATGAAGTGTAATTAATAGAAACGAAGTTTGCAGTTTATATGCTGTTCTCGCTCAGACACACAAATCAGCTTATATTTATACCCTCACTCTTACCTTCTTCTTCCTCTTTGTTAAATGGAACAATTTTACTCTCTTTCCACCCCAATAGTGAAGGGGAAAAATCTCATTTGTGAAAATTACTTTCTAATCGTTCGTCATAAACGTTCTCAATCTCTGTTATGAAAATTGGTGCTCATAGATGAACGTTACTAATATTAGACAATCAGGATCTTTTTCAGAAATGATTTACGAAAGATTTTCCAAATAGTCAAAAGTTAGCAGATGTCGCTGCAAACAATTTCGTTAGTGCTCTTGAGTTGCTTTCAGTAAGTGGTGTGTGCGTATCTATGTAGTTACTCGTCAGTGGGGAAAAATGAAACTTTTATATTTATAGTTATTTACTGTGCTTGGTACTCGGAAGTTTATTTTTCAGTGATGGCGATTTCTCTTTCTTATCAGGACTGTCTGTTGTTGGACTATGTTCTTCGATAATAAAATGGTATATGTTGCAGAGAACAAATATTAGTTATTGCAATACAAGTATTTATATTAAGCCCACGCTCATTCATAATTAAGCTTCGTATTGGTTTATATTGCGTTTTGTTTCATTAAATTATCTTCCTCCTACCTGCTAACGAACATCGTCTATAGAATGCATAATGAAGAAAAAAAACCAATTTAAAAGCCAGTTTCACCCTAAATTATAACTTTATTATGTTCCAGTAGAGATTAATCACACAAGACGATGCCTTGGTGCGATAATCCAAATTCCATCCGAATTCAAAAGTCGGAATCGTTCGATCGACTGAGCGGTAAAATAAACTTTGTTAATTAAACAGCTGATCAGAAGGTTTTGGTTAAGCAGTCAAATTCAGTATTTGAAACAAATTGATAGAATTTGCCTACAAATTGCGTCGGTACTCGGAATTTTTTAATTTATATTATCTTTCCCCCATCCCCCCTATCACCAAATCCAATTTATAATATCATCTACTCCAATCACATTATCAAAAAATTAACGTACCCCTTAAAGATAGGTTACATTTTTTTAAACGAACCCAAATTCTTTTACAACAGAATACTGCAGTAATTCGATTTGAAATCAGAATAAAGGTGCAAAATCATGCCTAATTACTTTGACGGATTCTTCACTTTAAGATATTACAATCTTTCCCAACTCTGCATGAAACATAACTCGGACCAATTGAAATCTGAACCAATTTGTAATTCTCGGGAATTAATAAAGAATATTTAATATGGCTGCATAATTTGCCAGTTCTTGGTAGATCTTGTTATTCTAACAGTGCAGTTAAAACATCATTCATCAGATATCAAAATATAAATCGTAACACCTTCTAATTAATCTTAGCATTAGCAAGTTCTCGGTTTTACACTTGTCAAATGCATTTCCTGCTTTTACCAGGCTGTAATTAAATATCTAGAATGGTCTCGCTACTTGTCATATTCACAAATTATGTTTAACGTGCGTAAATGCGAACGACATTTTATCATAGCATTCTATAAATTGCATTCATTATTGATTAAAACTGGGCGGAAAATGAAAACTGATTGATAAACAGCGCTTATATAAATTCTTTTTCAAAAGGCAATCATAAGTGCTATCCATGAGTTTAAAATTTTATGGTTTATCATTTTATGCAAATAAAGTTTTCACCGAGGACAGCAAATAGTACAAAAGTCGACGCATATTTTTTGTTATTTTACACATAGTTTCACACTTGCATCTTTTTTTTTTCTTTCTCTACTACAATGAATTAGTGTCATGGTGCAGATTCCACCATTCGAAAGCACTAATTCTATTGACAAATTTGAAAAAAAAAAGTGGGGAGGAATGCTGTTACAGAACATGAATCACTGTTGTCTACAATGAGCATGAAAGATTTTCCTAATAAGGTTTCACGATATTCACCTTGCTTAGTTTCTGTAAGATTTAAAACATTTGATTACTGTTGAAAATTAGAACATTTTACTAAAGGAAGTTGACTCATCATTAACCTAGCTTTCATGCATAACGCAGTACGTTAAACGTAGTGCGAATTGATGTAAATATTGTGCTGATACACATCAGTTTTAAAACTGTTAAAGAAATCTGTTTAAAGAAATCTCAGAAATCTTCAATAAAAATTAAACATTAGCTACGTAGATGATTTTATGCATCTGGACAGTTTCTTTACGTCAGTTACTTTTCGATTCATTTAGTCGCTTATATTACAGTGAATGTTGTAGCATTTCCGACCATTCTTCGAGCGGCAATTACCGTTTTGAAATGTATTTCACGATTTTGCCAATGTAGCCGTTTTCGACAATTTTATGCCACAAATATCAATCTAATGCCCAATGTCGAATTACATTGGAGTTCTCAAACCACGTTCGCATCAGGTCTCTTAATGCCAATAGCGCAAGAAAGGTCAATAAATAAAACAGGTGTGCAGAAAACTAATCATGCACATATTTCAGAAATGGCTAGCTACACTCGGGTCTCCTATTACAGAAATCGCACAAAACAAAAGGAAAGAGAAATCCACAGAAATGAAAAATTAACTTGGAATTTCTGAAAAGTAGTAAATGTTACCTATCCAAATGCATTTACGTTTATTGTACTTATTGTTTGCCTCAGAGGATAAATATTTTTCTTTGAGATATCTTAATTTTGAATTCAGCGAGTTCACATGAGCTTAAACCGCAGTGCACCGAAACTTGAAGGGATGACCAAAAAAAAAAAAAAATGTGGGAGGGGAGGAACTTTTTCATAACACACCTTAACGCATTTCATTTAGCCACTATGCTATCAGATAGATTACTCATGAGTAGAAGAGAGTATGTAGATTACACTTGAACATTGTTTTGCTCAGAAGAAAGAAATATAACTTTTTACTGGTGAAATACAATAATTAAAATTGCAGAGGGGGTGGTGAATTATACCTAAGTCGGTGGTACTTTGAGTGTATTTAAAATTCAGGTTGGTTTCCTTCAATGGCCAGGCTGTAAGTCCGGGCTGTAAGCTTTCAATTAAGAGAGGGGAAAATCTAATAAAAATTGCAGGACATTAAGAATATTCAGGTAATTAGAATTGAAAATATTCATCATTTGGTTTTATACAGGATAGAATATTGAAAAGAAAATGGGTACAAAACTGATAAAAGGAATCAAAATCGCTTTCAGAGGTGGACTATTTACTCAAATATTATTCAAATTTTTTCAAAGCAGGAACCAAACCTTGAAGACCGAATTGCAGACACTGAAGAGAACATTGATTTTCAAGATTGCATTTCTTAATTCAAGAACTTAAACAGGGAGTTCTGGAAAAGAAGAACATATCGGAAATTCGAGGAACGAAGTCATTAAGTGGCCCCAGAGAAAAATGTAAGAAAGCTAAGCTTTGCTTGAAAGTAGCTAAATGAAAGTTATGAGTAGACTTTTGTAACAACACAAGATACATTTCATGAAAGTAGCAAAATGATCAGGAGATTAGTGTAAAGCTAAGAAACCGCTTTTCACTTTTCATTTCACAGACAATATTCTGTCTATTTTCACAAAAATGTTCTACATATTTTAAGTGCTTTAAATTATTTATTAAGATTTAATAAAAAGCTTAACTGGATTACTAGATCAGAAAGCTTTGCATTTGGTAATAGGCTTGGCTGTTCTGTTTAAAGTTACTAATTCGTCCCTAATGAAGGCTCTAGAAAGTGTCCCACGAAACGCTGAATTTTTAATAAAGTGTAAAATTTCTATCAATTAACATTACTGATATTTCCACTGAAGTGAGATTTGTACTTATTTGTTTGGATCTCACTATCAATACACAAGCTGAAAATCTCTTGTCCAGAGTTTCATATAGATTAATTGACAATAGGATAATATTATCGCTAAGGGAAACCTTACTGAGATAATGAGAACTACTGAAAAAAATGAACAAAGTTAGACAGAAAAATTCGAGTTCTGTTTTGTGCTTCTAGAAAGTAAATAATTTCTTATATTATATATATATAAAGAACAGATATTCATAAAATATTCTTGTTGATTAGTAAAATTGAAGCTTTCTGTACTGATATCCTTTCTCTCTACTACAGAGACGTTTCATCTCGGTCGAAAGCATTGACCCTCTCCAAGCAAACAAGGCGCCTTTCATTACAGCTCTACAAGATAAATACCTCTGGACAAAGACATCTGCAAACAACGTGTTAGTAGATCTATATGTGTGCGTGCATGGTGCACCAACAGTTCGGAGTAGTCATCAAGGGAACGAAGCACACTATTCGACTGTTGAAAATATTTCCTAAAATGTATTCTCTAAGTCTTCACCTCTAAAGAATGGTAGGCTCTCTGGGGTAAAGTAGAATTACCTTTCCTCCGCCTTTACCGTGAGTATCTATTATTTGAATGGATAAATGAATAAAATTTTGATTCATATTTTTAATATTTCGTTACAGCAACAGCGAATCAATATAACACTCTTTCTTGACGTTCAAAAAGTATTCCCGAGATTTGTTATTTGTTCTGAACATCTTTCTCATAATCCCTGATGAAAATTTTAAGTTAGCGAAACGAGCACTTTCATAAGTATTTTTCCTTTCAGATTCAAACTCTGCATGCTTATATATGCGCGTGTGTTACATATATATACACACACGTATTACTCTGTTACAAACTCATTGGTTGCTGAATCCTTTTGAAGCTCATTCTTAAATGCTGATTTTGATTCGCCACTGTATTTGCGAAGCACATAAATTCCAATTGACGTTGAAAGTGAGAAGGATGTATGGTATAGGCTCTTTTCATGGGAGTAGTGACTGGTTTAAATAAGCTTCCAATGGACATTAAGAGTGCTATCATGCTACCTTACACCAGAAATGCTACAAAGTTGCTTCGGGTTACGTCATTATTTAAAATCTCCAAGTTCTTACATCCATCGAAACCTCCACATCATTTGCCATCGCATACTAACACAGGCTATTAAGTAGTTGACAAGAAACAAAAATGCCATATATTGATCATAATTGTTTTACAAGAAAGCCTCCGAAATGCTGCGGATCCCCACACAATCTAACAAAAAGAAAGACTTAATCTTATAGCAAGTTTGGCCTGCTTTCATTAAAAATCTAGCTATTGCGGACCTAGAATACGACACGCGCCATGCTACAGAACGTGACACAAACAGCTAGTTTGGTGTCACGTTCCAATGCGTATAGAGTAATTAAACTTGACACACACACACACACTGGTTACTTGTTTGTATGTACCAAATGTGAAGTTCTGGTAGCATCTACTTGTAATTTGTTTTTGCTACTACCCATGATGATATAAGTCCGACGACTAACGAAACTTAAAGGGTTATATTTGTTTATTATTTATTAAACTCGTATGTCTGAATACCGGAAATGTTATACAGAACTGCTAAACCACAGAAATGTATTCAACTATAGCAGTGCTCTATTTATGGAATTCGTTAATATGAGAAAACCAGGCAGTGTTTTTGATATGGTTAAGAAAGCAACATGTTCATGGCTTATATTTTTCTTAATCCACCCACAATATTAAAAATATTAGATTTAAAACCATCTGGAAAGGAACTGTCATATAAATCTGATTATTTTTGTACTTTAGAACATGGTTTTACTTTTAAGTGTTTGGCCAGATTAGTCCATCTTTACTCAAAAATTGCATTTTAAATAATTCATTAAAAAGGATTATTCGATATAATCCTGGTGATTGAATGGCAGAGAACGGAGTTGTAAAGTAGGTGCCCTCCCTCGATGAGGCCTTGGATTCCCTGGAGGTGTCAGATAATAATAATGAGAAGAGCTTATAATAGTCTTCGATTGTAATTTTTACTTTCTTTATCAGTGTCACCCACATTAGTATTGTGGGATTAGTGTTTAATAATCCGCCGGTCTTGCTGGCCAAGTGGTTAGAGCATGGGTGTATGTGGGAGGTTAATTTCATTGCCCGATGTGAGATTACTGCACCATTTCTTGGAGACCTGAAGTGGCTAAAAAAAAAAGTTCTTTCCTAATACCTTGTCTCGAAGCTGTTGAAAAGTAGGGTTTGTGGACAAGGTATTAAAAATTATATATATAATAGGAAAAGAAAAACATAAGCTCATCCACAGTACGAATATGCCGTTTGTGACGTATTCCCGGGAGGGGAAATCAAAAATGCATATCACATGATACTTCAGTGTTTTCATAACAAGAGTACGTTGTACCAGGTAGCACACAGAAAAGAGCGATTACAGCTTAGATGGACAATAGAATTATGCTTGCTATTCCTAGAAGACATTTTACGTCATAAATGCTATTCGCACTTTTAAGAACAAAAAAAAAAGGGCAATATTTTAGCCGAACACTGGGATTTATATTAAATGTTTTTGGAGGTGGCGTGCATTATTACAACCATATAACTTCCTAAACTTGCGTTCCACAGTTCCAGTTGCTGACTCAATAGCTAATTTAATGGTAAAACAAAATTATTCCAACTAACGCAGTATTTTTAGAAAATTATGCAAGCAGAAAGAAATAAAACATTGATGGGAAGCTAGTTACTCTGTATTTCACTCTATTTCAGTCCATTAAAATGGATAACATGTTAATTTTTAATTCTATTTAAATTAAAAACCTAAAATAATATAAATACTTTTTTCAGAACTATGCGGAATGTAAATTTTTCTATGAATCTTTCTACTAATATATATTAGTATTCATAATGCGCAAGACAAATTTTCCTCTTGTGATAAAGACAATAGATTGAATACCGTTTTGTCTCGAATTATTTAATAATAGCATTATATTAATGAATTAAAACGTATATGAAAAGTAGTAATAGAAGAGTTATCCAAATGCTGTTTGATAAATTAGATTATCTAGTGACAAGCGATCCTTGAAAGTGTGATGCAGTGGATGCGTGAAGAGATGGGTATGTCAGATACACATCCGCTGATGGGAAAACAATGAGATGTCCTGAAATGTTGAGACATCTGGTACTTACATAAGATCTTCCTTTGTGCTGGGAAAGATCAGTTTCCTTAAAGGTGGAATAACCCAGTTGTGAACAGCTGCGTCGAACCTCGGACGGTAATCCACAAAGCAAACAAAAGGATTTTTTTTTTAACTTCCAGCAGATGGTTTATTCTGTTTGGCATTAAATTCGTTTCGCTTCCCTTCGATACTGAAAACAAAAGTGAAATGCGGTATTTCTGAAAGCCAGCAGCTGCCGCATGACAAAAGGGAACTTCTTTTGATAATGTTTATTTTAAAAAAAAGTCTTGCTCAAAATTAGGAAAATATATTAGTTATAAATCTGAATTGTATGTGCTTTGGGTATTTAAAATGAACCGAAATTCCTTCATATTAGCAAATGTAAATAGCTAAACAAGGAGAGCGCAGTAATTTATGGACATCTTATTTATAGAAGTTGTTGAATTATCATGAAAACTGAAGTAGTATTTTAATTTTGTATTCCTCAATGCAGTAGCTAGTGGGGTAGTAATCCCATTTTATTAGGGAATTATTAGAGAACAAGGTATTTTCCCGTTGCCTTCCTTCTCTAATAATCTATGATCGTAGATATGCGTTCAAGGGGCCAGTTTACCTGTTTTGAAGGACAAAAAAACCGAGTTTTCGAAAGAACAAAACTCTCCACCTCTATGAGATCTGATAACGCACCTGAAAAGCCCTAATAAAGGCTCTTTGCATCATAGACCGAATTCATACCCAGGTTTTTCCCACCAAAGAGCTCGATCGTAACCAACTGAGCCAATCAAATTGTCGAGTTAAATCAGTTGCATGTACTTCTCTTAAATGCAAAGGCATATATGCGCGCACGCACACACTGATGGTTCATTATTGTACTCATGATGACGCAACATGTGCTCTTTGGATAGAAAGGTCTTAATTCAAATCCTATCAAGGAGCCTTCATAAAAGTTTTAAGGTAAATATCAGTTGGTTTCACAAGAAAGCGGAAGGATGTTTTCCTCGAAACCTTTTTTGAGGATTTCCCTCAAAGAAAAAAAAAGGGGGGGGGGAATACTATTGAACACTTCCCACACTAGCTTTATGGCCATAATTCGATATGCAAATAATCATCACTCACGCAAATTCGTGATATTCTCCTTTTCAGTTAATAAACACATAATGGTAGGAAAACACACAATACCCTGCTTGTGAGAGGGAGGAAAGGTATTGGTTGATTTCGATGTACCATACTTCATTTAAAAATAATTGTTTGTGCTTGTTTGGTTATAAACAGGAACATCATTTTTCCTATAATCAATTATTTCTTTTGATATTTTTCTACAGTAAAGATTCACATGGCTGTGAAATTCAATTCACAAATTCGATATTGAGAATAATTTCCTCTCACTTCCATAAATCATTCAGTGTTCTAAAAAATACAAACCGATGTGTTGCCTAATGCAGTGTAGCAAGCGCGATAAATTCTAGAGGACTAATGCCTGTGAGGTCTACAAAACTAGAAAACTAAGAAGAGGATTCGGATGAATCTAAAAGCTTCCTTCCCGGATATCTCTAATACATTGCTTCCCAAAAGTCATGACATTCCTCTGTTGTCATTATTGGAAATGTATATACCTGCTACTGCACAGCCATTAAGTCCACAGCTGGCTGCATGATGAAGAAATGAAAAACCACAACTGACATGCAGTTCAGTTTATGGACCAAGTAGTTCATAAATATTGATTGAAAAGTAACGGACATTGCTCAATAAGGCGGGTTACGTAATCTCACATCAGATCATAAATATGCGTTTGGCAGTGTGCGAGCTGCAAGTAATCTTATGTGTTTTCACCATTGGTTTGGGATGAAGTCCATTGGTTATAGTGTATTGACTCATTTGGACTAAGTGCCTATGGTAATTTTAGTAGATGCTCTTACATCTTATAAGTTAATAGTTTTTCATTAAAAAAAAAATAATGATGCGAACGTGTATGAGCCGCTACTAAGATTTCTAAAGCACTTAGCCAAAATGAATCCAACTGACTTCACTGACCATGACCAACTGACTTCACTCAAATCTTGACAGCAATCATGCTCATTATTACAAATGCTACTTCCCATTTTCACCGTTATACTACACTCAGGTAAAAAAAATAAAATTCTAAAATAAAGTCCTCCAGGCATCCTTTATTATAGGCTGAACATATCCGTCTAAATGGTTGGGACATGACCGTTTCTTATTGATCTGTGGTTCTGGGTAGTACCTTGGCCTATGAAAATCGATTATATGAGTTTGTTGTTTACGGCTTGTAGACTACATCTCGGTAGTGAAAACTCATGGCATTTGGTTTTTTTCTCTAAATAATAAAGCATTTATGATCTGATGTGAGATTATGTAACCAGCGTTATCGAGAAATATGGAAACAAAACTTTAATATTTTTATTAATTCTGAATTACGGTTCACCCCACTAATATTCCGTTATATAAGGTTCAGTTCGACAACATCGGAAGTACAGAAATAGCATTCTTGAGCTGAACCCAATAAAACGGAATATTAGTGTTGCAAACCGTAATGCAGAATTAAAGTATGGCTATGACGTTTAATACGATAATTGCTTGTTGTTCATGCTTCCCATTGTTATTAGGTAGGCATCAGCACTTTGAATGCTGACTTTGTAAAATAAAACTCCATTTGGTCACTCAGTCTTAGTATGTTTCAAGCCAGTAACATCCAGTGGTGGATTTTGTGGCCTAAATCTTTATGAAAGTTTTTAGCGTGCAAATGATTTTCATCTCCTAGTCATGAAACATTTCTTGCCTATTTTGAGGCCTGAAGAGCACAAAGTTACATTAAGTTTCTAGTCGTGTATCCGAATTATCTAATTCTCGCCTCTTCCCCCCCCCACCAATATGTCGGTTGCTATCTATTTCTACTTCTCCCGGGGCGAACCGTCATTAAAAGAGCAATTAACTGCCGCGTAACGAGATTAATATATAAAAACATTGACTGAGTTGTAAAACTAATTATTACTTTGGATGGAATTTTTTTCCCAACTTAAAGGAAATGTGTTTTTGTTTATTCGAATTTCTGATTTTTTTAATACCAGGAAAGCAGTTCCCTTGCCAGTTTTATCCATCTGTTGAGTTGAAAAATCTTATTGCAACCTCCTTTGCTTTTAGTCCCACAAACAAGTCGACCATTGAATACACAGAACGCAATCGTTTCATGAACAGCTACTATGGCATTAACTCTAAACATTGAATATTTAAATGTTGTTAAGATGAAAGGAAGTTAGATGGCAGAATGATGGATTTCACCGTATTTCCGTTAGTGGTGAATTATAACGAACATTCTCTTTTCCAAGTTTTAGTAAAGAGTAATTCTGTGAGTTGACATGCAATTATAAATAACTGGTTTATATCACACACACAGCCTGATGACTAATTTCCGCTTCACATATGCTTTGATGGTAATATAACTACCTTCGAGGATTAACGGCTGAACTTTAGTATTTTTCAGTATTCCTTGGGATTGACATATTTCTAATTTGTTAGTTCACTTGGATTCTTTTGTTTGAAATGCTTCCTGTAGTGTTTTAAGTGATAGTTTATAATCTTAAGATCGAAAAAAATATTTAGGATAGTGGTCAATACACAGTGATCTAATTTTTCTATAATTTGTGCCTTGTAATCATGAAGTATTTTAAGAATAACAAAAGACATATTATAATGCTATTTGTCGTATAGGAATTCAGGTCACGGTAATTACTTACAAACACCAATGTCTATACATCATGAGTTTAAAAGCATGTTGTGGAGTACAAGTAATAGGTATATAATAATATCTTAATTTTCATAAATTTGTTTTTCACTACATTCAAAGTATTGTACTTCCTTATTCCCAAAAGTGTTTTGTTGTCTAAAAGAAATAAAATTCCATTTATTCTTAGTGTATGAATACCGTAATAATCTGCGTATAGAAAATCTTGTAACGATAACCGCATCTCATGAATAGGAAGGGTATCACGTGTTCAAGGTTCTGCACAACTTTTTAAATTCTTCAACCATAAAAAATTATCTAGTATATTTTTACCCTAATGGTGGTATCATCCATTTAGATTGAGAACAAAGCTAAGCTTTGCATTTAAGGAGGTTAATGGTTTAGTTACAATCAGACGCTCATTCATTGGTTTTCAAAGCCAGCTTCCATTTTAAACACACAAGTAAAATGCAGTTAACTGTATTTAATGGAGCAAAAATGAATGCGAAAGTAACATAGAGCGATTCTTAAAAAGTCCTTAAGACAAACATTTGAAAGATAGCAAATTAAATAAGAAAATCTTGCATTTATATCTAGCTGGATATTTGTAAATATGGTTTGAAAGGGAAAAAGACACTCTTAAAATAACCGTCTGTCAAGTAAGAAAAAATATATATTTGGAGATAAAATATGGTACTGTGCCAGTGTTTGGTATTTGATTATGCATCGGCCAGATTACACGTTATTCTTGGGATTAGGAAAGTTACAGAATGTATTTACTTCACTAAAGAAGAAATCTATAAAGATTTTGAAAATTGTAAAACAAACGTTATTTCAAAATATTTACTAATATTCATCCTAAGTAAATTTGGTGGAATACTTAAGGATTAATTGGGTTAATGGTTGAGTTGCAATTCATTTATTAGTTTACAAAGCCAGCGTGCGCACGTTAAACATACAAGTAAAATTCAGTAAACTGCATGGTTACTTCATGGTTAATTGAGAAGTAAAATAGAAAACAGATAGCAATCGTATTTCGCCAAATATTAGTTGTGAATTTTATGGATGCCAATGGACAGGTATTATTTGAACTTGAATTCCACAAATGAAAGTTTGTAAATCTATTGTACTTTAATTGAATTAATGATCAGTTTGGATACCTTCTTCCCTTAGGTAACGTCTGTGCTTAAACGCATGACGTGTGTTAATTTTGGCTGGTTTTTACTACAAAGTGCCACTTACGTGGCTTAAAGATTATTTGCTGTTTCAGATAATATTTTTAAGTGTCAGATTTCAAATCTATTTGTGAAACCGAAATTTTTTTTCACTTGTTATTTTTATATACACTTTGTCTATTCGAATGATGGCACTCCTTTCAACGTACATCCCTACAGAGATTGGAGTCGACCTACATTCTGTCTCCTGAGCATGTGTGCATATACACGTTCCCTACCATAAGCAGTGCTAAACTCAATCTCGCATACTGTTCAATGGTGAATGGAGGGAATAGTTAGAAAAGATGATTTTGGGGAATCGAATTCCATTAGCGGCTTCTCTATCAGCTTAATGGACATTTGGGAATACTCACGGTATCGCTGTTTCTGTGTAGTGTTAACATTTTCAGAATATACCAATATTCAGATCTCGTCTTGTTAACAGAGTATACGACTGTGAGAGAATCGTGTTATATAATCAAACGCTGTCATTTGGAGTTTGCTGAGCCATATATGCCAACGTGGAAAGGCTCGAGTTTTATCAACATTAAACAACACTTAAGTATAAATTATGAACTAAAATATTACTACAAACAACAGAAAATCTCTCGTCTTTCGCATGCAATGGCCAATATATAGAAGTATTAAAGTCTGGAATGTGCCATGAGGAGGTATTTCAATTATATTCGCATAGGAGACACAAATAGCATACTTTTAACTGTATTTTACAATAGCTTTCATTTAATTTATATTGTTTGGTGATGAATTTTATCACGCGATTCTTCTCCGTTAATACAAGATGAGTTAGGATTTATATTTTAATAGTTCATGGTACAATTAAAACCTTACCCAATAAAATTTAATTCGTTACTGTGTGAGTCTTCATCTGTCCACAAGCAGTTTCATCCCTCTATGATACCAGACTTGAATCTCCCTCCTTTGGTGAGGGAGGGAATTCTCTATGCCTGTATCGACCTTCTTAATGTTGAAGAGCTGCTGTCCGAGCAAAAAAGAAGGCATCGTTTGCAATAAGATGTGAGGCGAAAGTCGGCATCATAAAGAACTATATCAGAGGGGAAGGAAGTTTTCTTTCGTTATTTTTTACTTTACAATCCAACTTCGGTTTGAATTGTGCATTGTTTCGATGAAGAAGCACGCGAGTTTGAATCTGACAACTCTGCGCAGAACAACACGTTCCCTATTGGTGAGAACAAAGGCGATGAGGCGCTATTTTGAAACGTATTCAAAATGAGATATTTTCGAAGTTACATCTTACTCGTATATTGAATTCGAAAATGCTACTTTAGTTAATTTTGTTTTTGTTCATTAAGATAGTGGAAACAAGTCCGCATTTTTCTGACTTCATTCTGTTGAGAAAACGTTCATCCCTAGAATCCAAATACTGCATTTCGTTAAATGAACTTTTCATAATCCACGTACACTATGCATAATCATAATTCATCTGGGAAAAACTAGTTAACTCAATGAACGTTTTTTGATAATCATTCCGTATCTGTGTATTTTTGCCTTACTTAAAAAAAAAGCTTTACAAATACCAAACTTTTAAAAAAATCTTATCAATAGTATTTGTGGATAACACGGGATAAAATATTAAACTCGTTACTTTAAGATAAAAGGTTTTCAAATTTTATAAAACAACGTTCCATTTTAGGATAATTTTCATTGCATCGTCGTTCATTCTTTTAATTTATTTTAAGAATAGCAGTGTATCGAATTTAACATTATTAATAATTATATAATATTGCTTATAATTTTTGCTATTGAATTGAACTGGAACTTAACTACTGTAAAATATATTACCATTTGTCTCTTTTCTGTTCTTTAGAATTTATCAGACGTGAAATTTCAGAGGGGTTCCCGAGTTTTTTTGTTTTTTTTTACTTTATATTTTATTTACAATAATCTACTCAATCGCGGATTTTCTAGTGGTGATGATCATCTTTCCGCTGCGTTATTCAGCGGCTCGTCTTCTAAGCTCAAACAGAACCAATGGTTGTCGTCGATTCATGAACTCATATCTCATCCGTCTTAAACCAACCAATGAACGGAAGTTTTGGTTATATATTTTAGAAAGAGAGAAAGTAATAGCTAGTTACCTGGGTAATACTTCGTTTTCCTGAATTTTCATTGACAGTGTTTCATCTCCCAAGAAATAGGACTCTGTGCTATCACAATTCAGAAAACCATGATTAAAGAAATTGCGAGGTTTCTAAATCTGTTCCAGTCTTCGAATAAATGGAGGCTATTTGAGGATTTATTTCGGATAAATCCTCAATTAGCACTATTTCATCCACTCAATTAACACTCAATTTCATCCACTCTAACAGGTGTTCTGAAGCACCTGTTAGAGTGGATGTAGTAATAGCGATGCTCCTATATATTCAAAATGTAAAGAAACTAAGGAAGTGATTGCGAACAGCAGAAACACATGATCACGAAGATTCAGCAACCAGAGAGAGACAAAGAGTATTCCCAATCTGCAGTGAAACAACGCATTCTTTACACTCTCCGAGAGAGTTTAAAGTGATAATCATCTTTCCATTCAGAAATGTCAAACATTGCTTGATTTCTCTAATAACGGATTTGCAAATTATCAAAATGCAAGTCTTTCAAATTTCCACTTTAACACCTGTGAGTCACTAAATCTGGTTTGAGCAATTTAATGATTTTAAGCTGTCTTTTGGCAAACTCAATCAACATTAAGGTTGCCTACTAAACATACTAGATTAGATATTAGTACTTGGTATATCTTAACAAATTCAGGAAATCGGTCTGCCCAGTAGATATTTTACGGTGCAGTGAAACATTAAGCAAGTACGATTCACTTTCCAGTTTACAACTAGAATGAAAATTCCACTACTTCCAAATTATGATAAAAATATGAAATAAGTTCTAAAACCCTATTCAAATGAAGAAAATTACGTCACCCTAAATAATAATCAGGCACGCTCTTTCTCGTGAACCAGAACAACTTTATATTTTAAATACTTTGAGTTCTAAGTATAACAACATTAAAGAATGTTCAGTGTTACGCTTCAATTTAAGGAGTTAATAAATTTCACACATCATTTATATGCTTAACTGGAGGAAAGAATTCAAATAGAAAGAATGCAAAGTACCTAAAATTAAATGAATAATAAGTGCAATTTATGTAAAAGTAGTGCTAATAATTGTTTATAACAGTCAATTTATAAGTTGCAGTTATAGAAGCATTTGCAGCAGCGCTGTTTGTGAAATACTTATTAGAAATTTAAAAAAAATGCAAACCCACCTTCTCTGCACTTACTTTAAAGTTTCTAATTAACAGTTAAATGATTGTGAGAAAGATAATAAACTGGCACTTGCAGCAGTAACGTAGTATTCCAGGCAAACAAGATAAAAGCTCCGTGTAGAGGTCAAGTCAGGGCTGAATTTCGGCTAAAGCATTAATTATGCATTTACGTTAGGGAACTAGACTACATAAGTGTATATACAGGTTAATTAAACCAAAACGTTTTCTTCTAAGCTGCATAAGCATTATTACGATCGATTTGTATATTTACACATTTGTCAGCTATCCTTCATTTCGCAGAAGATACAAACTGCCCATAGCATTCATGCAATTTGAATTATGTAACTGAACACGCCTCCACGTAGTCCCAAACAACTGCCAATTGCCTTTTGAATGTGAGAGGGCTGGTGTAGTTTTTTTTATTATATTTTTGTATATTTTGATATATATTTTTGATTGTGATTGTTGTTAAAATTTGTTTAGTTGTTTCTATATCTCTTTCACTAGAAATATTTGTACTTAATTATAGTTTCTTTAATTTTTCATTGTGGAACTTGCTTTGCTTAATTGTTTACAAGACATTCCCTTCATAGGTCTTGCTTACCCTCTTTCCCTTTCGTGTTAAGTTCTCTATTTCCGCCACCTCCTTCCCCACCTGCTAACCTGCACTCTTTTATTTTGATGGCTTTTAATGTTTTTCTCTCCACAGATTCGTTCATTTGTCCAATTTTTGTACTCAGTGTTTCTGTTGTATATGGTAATAGTAGTGTACAGCTCCTTTTTTAATATTTTAAATCTCCTGTATTGATTATTTATTCATACTCATTTGAAAAAATCTGTTATAATATTGAGCTAGATTTTCATGTTTGTTCTTATATTTTATTTTGTTTAATGTGTGGTGATTGTTCTTTCTGAATATTTTACATTAATAATTTGTTCAATTATTTTCCCTTTCATTTCTAATTTATATCGTATGGGTTCAATTAGTAACTACCATAATTGTTTCTATCGACTTTCGACTTTTTTTCGTTTTTGCTGCCTTATTTGAATATATTTAACAAATGTTCCAGATGTTTCCATTTTGTTTACTTTTATCATTTATTATGTATCACTTTGGTAATTCTGTTTTTTTCTGTCTGCCTTGTTATATATGCATTTATAGATCTCTCTCTCTCTCTCTCTCTCTCTCTGTGTGTGTGTGTGTGTGTGTGTGTGTGTGTGTGTGTATTAGTATTGAAAAAATTGTTTCAATATATTTTTAACGCGATTATCTTTCAACTGTATTCTATCAAACGTTTCATCTCTGGATATAAAGATGCTTGGTTCAATATTTATTATTTAATTAAATTCTAAATTTATTTAATTTTATCACCAGTTTTCTAATAGGTATCAAGTCCAGTATAGGTATATATTATTACTGATGCATTATTAAGTATACATTTTTACAGATCTATCAACAATTTTCCTCCAAATTGGTCTGTTGTCAATACTCCAATATTGTGTCTAACATTTTAGTCTTCTAAGACACTTCTGATTGAATCAATCGCTTTATTCATCTACTCACCTAGAGAAAGATCAAGAAATCTTGATCCTAGTCTAGGACAACACCTATTTTGCAAAATCGATTAAAATTTTAAATAGTATTAATCAAAATAGTTTTTTGTTCTTTCGCTAACTCACTAAATATGTATCTTTTCGATTCCAGCTTGTCCCATCTGGAAGCAGGTTTTCAAGAAAATCCAGACGACTTGTAATGCTTACAAAGTTGGTGTTAGAATGGTTATTTAGCGTTATTTCTCTTAGGGGTGCGAGAAAATTGCTTTTTATGAGGGTTTGAAGCCTGGTTCCCCTAACCAGGAGACATCGGTAAGTAAGCCCCTTTATTAAAATGTTATTTCTAGTTTGCCATCGCTACACCTTAAATTGCATATTTTTACTTTTAGAGGCTTCTTTAGATGATAAATAATTAAAAACAGTTACGGATGTATCTTTCTATAGCTGAAATACAAAAACTGATTCAATTGCTAACTGAATCATTTTTATCACATGACCAAGAACACTTGCTTCACTGTGATGTAAATGTGAAAGGTGTTGGAAAATGGAACGAATATTTATAGAACATTATTTTGCATCATATTTTATATTAGTGCTGTATTTATCTTTATTTACTTAAACATTTACCCAGTAATAATTACCAAAATAAAACACCTGAGCGAAATTTAATACGCCATGTAGAACTAGTTGCATGTCTGTGTTCCTCCTGATTGACTACAGCCCTAGTCAATCAGGAGGAACTGTAGTGTAGCCCCCATCCAATTCAACAGGTTGTAGATTGCAATGTCACTGTGACAAATTTATAAAAATGTTTAGGTTGTGAAAGATTTTCGTTCGCTCGTTATAAAATTCCCGTCACGCTTTTGAAAGAGCTGGCAAAAAAGTTACACCGTACATGATCGTAAACGTACAAATTTGTGATTTTTCAGATGATTTCTCCAAAGCATTTTACTACTTAAGTTGAGAGTTTGCGGAAGTTAAGAATTGATACCTTTTAGGTGTCTGACCACCTAAAAGATTTCGTCACTATTCTTTAGATTGTCTTATTTATCAGCAGTTTTGCATATATAATTGCTTGATATGTTATTTTCTTAGTGAATAAATTATTCTTAGATTTATGGGTTTTTTTCTTCACCAAGAGGCTGTGATGGTTTCATTTTCACTATATCATGCTATTTGCACGTAATAAAGAGATGACTATCGTATCCAACTATTTACCCACCTCTTGTAGGATTAAGAAACTAAATTTTTGCACACATTAAATATAAAAGTCTGGAAAATTTTGGAATTGCCTAAAAATCTTTTTTCCTCTTTAGCTCGAAAACACTTCAAAATGTCTGAATATTTTCCCATTATCTATGGACCTTAGAAAACAAATAAGCAATTTGTTTTCTAAGGCCCATATCTTGGAATCGCCGAACTTTATATAAAGTTCGGCGATTCCAAGCGTAAGCAAATACCTGGATACTGCAGCACTGATCCCAAAGGGTAGTGCAAGCTGGGGCAACTCGTGGTAGAGGTGGAGCGAGCTCCGATCTCTATTCTTGATATTTGCCCATAATGTGAACTTAGCTCCTAGGAACTGTATTTTTGTTCACATTATGAGAGAAGGTCACTACCCAGACCGGTTTCGACCTTTATTGAGGTCTCATTAGTGAGTAGCCAGACCTAGTTAATTTATTGAGGTCTCATCAGTGAGTAGCCAGACCTAGTTAATATCAAGTTTGTAGCGAACAGAACTTGTACCCTTACTACGAGTATTGCCGTGAGGTGCTCTAATAAATTATTAGATATGTGAAGAGCCAAAGGCTTCAATTCGGCGACATATAACTTGTTTAAGTTAAGGGATATTACATCCCACATAGTTTCTTAGCCGAATAAGAAACTCAGAGTTTCATGCAGAATATAGTAAAAACTATATATAAAGTTTGGCGATTCCAAGCGTAAGCAAATACCTGGATACTGCTTGGAATTGCCGAACTTTATATATAGTTTTTACTATATTCTGCATGAAACTCTTTGAGTTTCTTATTCGGCTAAGAAACTATATGGGATGTAATATCCCTTAACTTAAACAAGTCATATGTCGCCGAATTGAAGCCTTTGGCTCTTCACATATCTAATTAATCTTCAGAGTTTAAAAACAGCATTTATCGAAATGTCTAAAGGGGGAATTCTGGGAAGAGAGCACCCCAGCAGGATTAGTGAATGAAAGCAATTTGCAATCACCGAATAGCAGGTAAGTTGGATAGAATTTCCACCTTTTTATGAACCGGTTATGGAGTATAACTTCTGTATAACCGGTTATACTGTATAATAGCTGAACCTTTTTCAGGTGGAAGATAATATTTAAAAAATAAACAATTTCTCTTCGGAATAGGTTCCGCTATAAAAGTGGATGGAAAGTAAGAAGATGAGTTAGGACGTGGGAATTTGGGGCGGGGTGAAAGATTAATGGTGTACAGTAATCTTCATCATGATCTGAAGTAAGCTTGTTTCTGGAAAAGGTTCCACATAAACGTATAGCGCACGAAATATTGCCTATTTGTTTCATAAAAATGCAGTTCACATATTTCTGAATTAAGCTACATTCATCCGCAGAACATTATGAAAAATTGCGAACATTTTGACGATCCCTTTCTTTACATATGATGACAGCAGAAATACCCACCGAATAAAGTGTGTGGTGCAAGCAGGACAGTTGCCATGGAAACATGCATAATGTTAATCGAATCCGTCTTTAAGCAAACGAAGCTATTCTATTCAAAGGAAAGATAGATATTGACTTATGGTAATTTATATATTTGTATTATTTTTTATATGATGCTTCCTTAAATATATTTTTTTACATAATACTACTGTATCATGTTGATATATTAAATATTAGGAATCGAATTTCCTCATTTCGTCGATATTTTAATAATATGCATTCATCATACTTACTGAAATGTTTCTTCACCCGAAACATATCGATTTCTGTTTCAGATAGATTTAATCAAATTTTCCGAGTCCCTAAATGGATATTTGTATTTGGTAAACACGAATCTGATGAGTCAGTTGATTTGTTTTTATTTCTAGAAAATTTCAGATGTCTTGATGAGAGGTAGAAACAGCTGACGTTGACACTTCTTACGCAGCTAGTTTTCGATTCTTACGGATGAGAGAAACCGAACAGGTTGACAGGAACAGCGGGAACGCAGATGAAAGACCACCGACGAGAGCTTGTAGAGTGATTATTTGACAAGACTTTGTGAATAGAACCCGTTGACAGCAGCCAATAGAAATGGTGGCAGGGAAATATATTGAGCTTACAAAGGCGCATTACTTGAAGATTAAAAAAACTGAATACTATCCGTGGGGTTTCACAACGATGAGTAAGATTGACACATAGATAACTGCAAAGTACGAGTATTAAGCTCCGAAAATGGAAAATGCAAAATTTTCATTTTCGGAGCAAAAAAGTAATTTGCAAGTCAATTTCAGGATTTCGTAAATTTTCAGCATGTAGGACCTGACAAAAAATACGGAGTGATATTATAACAAAAAGTACATGAAATTTTTCATTATGATCAATTGTTCGGTTCATACTATTCTCAAGTGAAGGAATAAGATTGATAAAAGCGAGCAATTTCTGTTACAACTAAATGAAAAAGAAATATTAGATAATATTCTGAACGCGTAGTCATTGAAGATGTACTACTTATAGCGAATAACCAAATAACGGATAGTTTGATGTGCAAGACTAGCAAAGAACTATCTTCAGCCGTTATTAGTGCTCATTTCATTAAACTACAAGAAATGTAAGTAACAGCTGAAATCTATTAAGAAAAGAGTATTATTTTTTGGTATATTGAGTTGTCAAAATTGTAAAGGAAAATATGGGTTAGACGATAGAATGTAACTTTCTTGCGACATAGAATGACAAGTGTCCCCCCCCCTTTGTGTTACAATTATACAAGAGGCTGTTTAAAGTGAGTAAGCGAAAAGTAGCTCTGCTCGTGTTCTTAGGAACCAGTATCGTCTGCCTTTTATAAATAATTCCATGAATAACATCCATAAATCAGTCGATTTCATTGATGGTAGGTAGCAGTTCCATTAGCTATTTTAACTGAAAACATTTAATAGGCAATGTGCCTAGTATATCTAATAAAATGCTATCGAAACTGGTATGTAGAGAAAAACGGAATGTGGAAAACGGAAAGAGAGAAAAGTGAATGCGGTATGTAGAAAAAAAAAACGGAAGCATTTACGAAGGTTCATTTATTTTTTAGCTGGAATTAACTACACAGGTTGCACTGAATGAAATTCGTATGTCGTCGTCTTATGGGGGGTGGGCGGATCAAAAGTTTTGATAAACGCCTAGAACAACAATGATATTAAAGTAACGGATATAACCACAAGAAAGAACTTACCTTAAACCCTATAACCCCCATGTTTCATCAAATTGTAATAATTTATTTTTCTTTCAGGATATATAAGAAGACAAAAAATTATTAGTTTTTACATACGTGTTTCTCAGACCCCCCCCCCTTCGTATGGTGAAGTGTATGATTCGTATATGGTTGAACTATAAATTTCATTCATGCAAACTCATCGTTTTTAATATATTGGCTTAACAAAAAATTAAGCGAAATATCCTAATGGTCTTTCTATTATCTTAATGCGAATATTTATTTTCACATATTTACGATGATTAAAATGTATAAAGCGCATTCGAATATAGAGCATAAAAGGCTTCAATTTTGCGATGTTATACTTAAATATGTTAATTATATTATTAATGATATAATTATTTTTTATTAAGCCCTGTTAGTATTTGTTATAGCCAAATAAAACAAAATTTAAGTTTATAAATTGTACAAGAGAGCTTATGAAAATATAACCTTAAATGAGTTAGTTGAATTGTCACGTCAACGTTATTTCAAAACAGTTGTTTCGAAATTATGGTTCTCATCAGAAACCTTAAGAGGATAAACCCTCTGGTCAATGGCAGAAAGATCTCTTTTTTCCATAAACTCTGTTGTAAATTTTGGAACTTTGTTTTGATCCAATTTTGCCATAGCAAAATAGATAACTATATTAATATATTTAATATACATTGTATATTTTGTTTTTTTTTCTCTAATACTTCCGAATGTTGAATCTGAATCGCGTCCCAAACGTGTTCTATAGCTGAAAAGTTTGGGGTGATGCACAATGACAGTTCTCCTTAACTTTTCTGTCGATAAGTTATATAATTCTTCAAGTGCCTACTGGGATAAAGCGATAAGAAACATGTATTATGAGTATATATAAGATATTTTATTTTTTAAATTAAAATTCGAATATTTCCTCCAACTAAATGTCCGAAAAATGCTGGCTTTTTTCGGATATTTAGTTGGATAAAGAGTTGAATTTTGTTTCTATTTGAGAAATCAAAAATCGGAATCTTCGAACATATGGTTCCATTTGGTATGTAGGAAATGGGACTCAGTTACTTTATTATACCTTGTTGGTTATGGCAGAGAGTGATAATATAAATATCAACTTGATGATCCCCCCCCCACCCCATCCAAGTCCTTCAGATGTTAAGAGCACACTATTAAAGCTTTAGACACTAACCTTAATATCATACCTCTACCGAGTAAGAGTAGGATAACATTTCCTCATGAGCGACTATTTTATTCTTTTCATAAGGGATAAGGCAGCGTTTTTTAAGGAGAGTCTGGCATTTGAGGTATACACTTTGCATTACGTAGTGGATGTATCAAAGGATGCATTGTATTCATTATACTTGAAACATTTACATTTCATGGGAGTCGATCAGAATCGTTTGCTTTTTAACAGCTTCTCAAATGTATACATTGGAATCTTGCCGTTTCTATGAGAAGATAGTAAAATTTAGCTGAAGAGAGATAAAGAAAGAAGGTGCAGTGGACAAAAATGCTTGCAAAAATCCGCAGTCATGTCCTATCTTTGTGTACTAAACCGCCTCTATTTACAACTCCTAATAATATTCTACACTAGCATTTTATTATTAAGAAAGATCTCCAGGGAGGCAACATATTACACGCATTAGCTATCGTACTTATTCTTGAATTCATTCACTGCTTGCACTCACAAAATCCAATGGCAATCCATACGAAGCACGCACCACTCTATGAAAGAAAAATCTAGCCAATTATTAGCGGCATTCATTCTCAGCTTCCAAGGATGCCCCCTTGCCCTTTCCCCAACCCTCCATAAACTGAAATCCTGCATGACCTTTTCATAAGTTTGTACGTCTCAATCATATCAGCCCGTCTTTCTCCTGTTTGCTAGTCTGCAAATTCTCAATCTGGATTCATATTCTGTTCCACAATCCAGATATCCTTTTAGCACTCTTGTCTCTCCACTGTATCAGAATCACAACGGAGACCAGACCTACGCACGTTAGTCCAAGTAAGGTCTTATAAATAGGCAAAATGACATCCTTATCTTTACGTGAACGTTCGCTTCAGCATTGCAATTATCTTTTGAGTTGTATTTGCAAAATGCAAAAATTGAAAAATTACATGGCCACTTAACTTCAACTTCCTATCTACTAACTCTCCAAGATCCATAGCCTTATCAATTTCTTCAAGCATATAAATGTAAAGTCACGCACCAAGTGCATGACTTGACATTTATTGACATTGAACTGATATCCATTTTCCCATGCCCACAATTTCGGGCTATTCAAATATGAATAATTCTGCAAGTACTGCATATCAGCAGCCTTCCTGATTACCCTTTCCTATCTTTGCATCATCATAAATAACTGTATGTCGCTTGTCAGATCCTTCCCAATATTACTAATGAGCAGATTGAATAACAGTGAACCAAGCACTGATCCTTGTGGTGCATCACTGGTTACCTTAAATCTTGCGGACTCAAATCTCCCGTATACCACTTTTTTATAATTGTCAGTCTGCCATCATCTTATCTACGCTAATATTCTATAATCCAAATAGCCAACCATGCTGTATTCTGTCAAACGCCTTAGCAAAATCCAAACGTGTTGGTATAATCATTTCCCTTGTCTAGTTCGACGGTAACATTGTCATAGATTGTGAGCAAAGTTGTTAAAAAATGACCTTACCTTAGTAAGCCCATGTTGCTCATTGCAAAATAGAGATTCACTGTCAACCCATTTCCGAATTCGAGCCATAACCAACGTGCGTCAGTAGTGGTGGTGAAGATTTCAAAATCTTCACCACCACTACTGACGCACGCACCACATATCAGCAGATAGATAAATCGCTCTTTGCACCACCCTTGTGCAGTGGAATTTCTTCCATACATTCTTTCCATTCCTGCGGAATCTCCCTGCTCTGAGACTCAAATTATATAGCCTCGTCAAAGGAATAGCCAATTAAGCTGAACACTCTTGTTGCACCCGTGATGATATCCCATCAGTTTCCATTGCTGAATTATTATTCAGTTAATGCAACAGTTCTAATACCTCCTCTCTCATGTGAATAGTAGTGACTATTCACCTGAGTTTCTTCATTCAGTGAACTCATTGCGGCAAACACGAGGTTGACATCTTTTAGCAAAATGGGAACTCATTAGTTGAACAACCTCTTCTGCATCTCTCACCCTCACACGATCTGCTTCAGAAGAGTTGTTTCATATTCATGCTTCATTTACTTGCAACATATCGATAGAATTCTTGTAGGTTGTATTTAGCTTGCCAGTTTATTTTCATACTTATGCTTCGCTTTTGGTACAACAGTTGTGACTATTCTAGTCTGCTACTTATAATTTTCATAACTGGCATCATCCATATGTGCACGTTATTCCTTCCACATCGTCCTTTTCTTAGGTATCTCTTGCTTAATAAGATTACACATCCATTTGATTCCTACCCTATTTATTCTTCGAACTCTCGAGACACTGATATCTCATCATTTAAGTATTTTTAAATGCTTCCCCATGCAATGTCGATATTCTTCCAATCCAGCAACCGATACCATTGTGCTAAACTCAGTATATTCCTCATTTGGTCATAATTTCCTGTTTTGTAGTTCAGCATGTAAACTCTGAATGGAATATTCGTAATCTTACTCACTTCCCAAGTGAGTACAGCACTTCCACCAACCAGAGGCAAAATAGTAGTTACGTTTTTAACCGAATCATTCTCTGATACTATCACCAAATCTAATACTCTTTGATCTCGAGTTCCTTCTATCACTGCTTGAGAACGTTGTTTTGCAACAGCTCAATAAATTCAGTTTTATTCTTCTTCTTATGAGATTTTACTGCTACCCAATCAATATTTGGACAATTAAAGTCTCTTATTATGATTACTCTTTTCGTGCTCATCTTTTCTATTTGATGATGCATTTCTTCATTACTAGCAACCGATCCACCAGGTCTGTAATTTGTAATTGTTATTTGTAATTTGTTAGATTACACCTCCAGATGGCTTCAAACTCACTGCCACATGAACTATTATTAGTAGTATTACTACATTCATAGGTCTCAACTGGATTAAAGTCATCCAATATCATTAGCAGCACGACTCTCCTAACTTTTTATCCTTCCAAAAGAAGTACAAGTTCAAAGCAGGTATAAGGGAAAATAATATTGCATACGAGGTACTTGATTTTGTTTATATCAATGGATGGTAGATGCTAGTTCAAAATGAATTGTCCACTTATTTATTTGGTTTCAATTGTTTTAGAGAAGACGAACGCGTGATTCTTCTTCTCTAAAATATTCATTAAGTTTTGCTAATTGCAAAACCTGATGTTCATTAGGTTTTGCAATTTACAATCGATGCTACTTATGCAGAATACAGTCTTCTGATATGGAATTATTACAGCAATGAGAAGATAGATTTTGTCTAACCAACAGTTCGCAACTACGAAATCGGCAAATGAAACTTTAAAATTAATAATAAAAGCTTGACATACTGGTTCTTGGAAAGTGTTCGTGTAAAGCTATACTATGACAACTGTGATCACCCCATATATTATATTTTCAAGATCTCCGGTTACGTTTGAAATTTAGCGCTTCAAAATGCTATCTGGCTATAAACGAATAATTGAGAGTTAATATCAGTTCAATGAACTTGAACTATAAATTAAAGCCTTCAAGGCTCATTTTGGAGTGTTCATATAAAATTGTTCTCTTTAAGTATAAATTGAATGATCTTCTTATAATTTTTTATTTAATTTTTAATTTAATTTAATTAATTTTATACGATTTTCCTTGTCGCTTAAACCGCATAAGAATTCACACACTTGACACCATAAAATCATTTGCTTGCGTGTCAAGGAGTCTGTAGTACTAACGATTCCGTGACATCGAGGCAGGCCCCACGCTACTTCTGACTTTCCACTATGCATATCTTTAAAGTAGTCGAAGTCCTGCTGAAACACGTAATATTTCTTCACAAAATTAAAATATTACAATATTTTTAAGCGTGTGGATTTCTCCAAAGAAAACAGTATGGAATAATTTATTAAACTTTATTGTGAATAAATTTCGATGAATTAGAAAAGGACAGAAGCAACGGAACAGTGATAGTGTGATTTTTATTTATCTAGGTTCGTCCACAAATTACATAACATTTTCTAATTTTGTAGCCATCCAACTCTCTGCTGTCAGAAACTGTTACACATAATAAACGAACACAAAGAAATTAAGCAAAAATTAATTTTTTCTCATTAGCGGCAAATTTCACCAAAAAGTAATGCTAGTTTAATATCTTAGTTATAAAATAGTTTAAGTAAATTATTTTCATTTGTAAGTAAAGTCATTAAGTAAATTAATTTCATTTGCTAATGTTTATATTTTGAACTGTATTCTTGTGCATATTTAGGCTTTGATTTGAGGGTTCAGAAATTCTACAAATTCGTCTCATAAGGAGTCATTAAAAACCCTTAATTAAAACTTTTCTCTTTTTTTATTACTTGCCTACGTGTCATTTCCGGATCTTCTCTGGCATGCGACAAGATATAATTAAATAACATAACTGAGCACAATTTTCTTGTCTTGATAGAATTGCTTTCTGTTTGTTACTGGCATCGCTTAGGTTTTCATGGAAGAACAGAACGATCCACTATATCCATTATGTTTCAATTTTGTGATCCTCTAAGGAATTACTGTCAACATCAGCAAATTTTATTCTGCTCGACAATTCAATTTAATTTAAATCAAACCCAATAATTTATCCTTTGTGATTTCTAGACATTAAGGTACTATAAAATCCCTTTCATTTTCTCCCAGCATATTGTAGCAAAACCTCCTTCCGCGAAAGGAAGCCGGAGCCTTTCTTGTACGCCACTTTCACGGAGTTCTCCATAGCACTAGTTTTAGATGTTGGCAATAAGTTTTAAACTATAACTAGGAGACTGTCGACAATATTTCATTTTTGATTCAGCGCTTCGGCTAAGTTAAAATACTTACAACTCGATCACATTTCCAAATGATGCGACCAGCTTTGGTATAAGCAGCATTCCTAACAATAAATATCCTCTTTGTTCAAGTTAATGCATTCCAAATGAACTTTTTTGTAATCAATATTCTTTGGTACATTTATCTCAAACATAATTAAACTAATTGCAGCCATTAACTTTGTTCTCATTTCTATGAAATAATTTGATTCAGCGAGAAATTAAAAAAAAAAAAATGACAGTTCCGAAAGATTGAAATACTTTTCTTATGAAACACTGTCAATCTTGAACGTAACAACTTAGCATGAAGCTTTGTAAAATTTAAATTCGTCTCCAAAGAAGTTTTTCTTTCTTTAGAAAATGACGATCCACAGTTGTCTGAAAGATCGGAACGATGTTTCTTATTATGTAAGGACATGTTTATCATCAGTTACTCGTGCTTTTGGAGCTGACATATCTCCGCTGCCGCACAGATATAACTAATAGAATTCAATTTGCTCAATGGTATGTTAAGCGTTTACGAAAATTGCGGTCGGTCAAAACAAAGGCTCAATGTCAACCCCTAATACAAACAACCTTCCACTGAAAAGTCCCAATGAATAAATGAGAAAAATAAAATAAAAATAAAACAGAAAAAAAAAAAAGATCCGCCCAGTATATGACACGTATAGCTGCCAATCTCGTGTTATAAAACAAATTATGGTACATGTATGCTGTGACCTATATGAAGACCGGAATAATCAATGCATGTTTGGCATATTTGACGACGAGGTTGTTGCACTTTTTTTTTTTTAACGAAGACTTGTATTAACAAAGAAAGAAAGAAAACCAACAGTACAGAAGATTAGTTTTGAATCATAGTCATTGGGCGAATTATGCATTCGAATTTGATATTAGCTTTATAAAGAGCATTAAGGGAAAAAAATCTCGTTTTTCAGTATTATGATGTTTCACGAGAATTTTATTAGTTTATCACACTTACTGAGTTGTCTGTAGAATGGCATTCTTAAATAATCCTTAGGGGAAAGTGATATAGTGGAATGGGCACCATGGATCTAACAAAGTTCATTATATAATGCCTACTGCCTTTATCCTTGGGATTGATTTAAAAAGAAAAAGCATGTGGATTTTATACAATACGAGTAGGTCACGTGCTTCTATTCTGGAATTTTAGAGTTAAATGGAGGCAAATTTTTTCTTTGTAACTATCTTTAAATGAATTTAATAAGATAAATAATAATAATAGATAATACAACAATCGTGCAATTGTGTGCGTGTGTATTTATTTAAAGAGGTATGCCTAAAATTAGCTGTATTATACTGGTCTAACTAGTACCTTAGTTATATTCATGCACTGTATTCAGAAAAAGAAACGAGAAATGATTTTCATACACTGTAGGAAATGAAATATTTTTTGAAATTGAAAATTAGATAATTAATTACCATTGACAAGGGAAAAGTTCAAAATTTATTTTTGAACTTTTCCCTTGTCAATGGTAATTAATTATCCTCTCCCCCTTTGCACAAAAACTGCAGGGTTTTGCCTTCTAAACCATACAAACCGATTAGAAGAACTGAGAATTAAGGCTTCCACCCTTCTCTCCTTTTTCTGTATACCCTTTTATGGACGACTGATTTTTGAGAATTAAAAAGACTTTGGGGTGGAGAAATTTGAATTTAAAATGTATAACCATTACAATGTGAAGCAAACTATCAGGAATAACTTATGCAACAGATTTAAATGATAATATCGTTTTTAAGTGCTAGGGAATGGTAGTTAGGGTGCTTTTAAACTGAGTAAGAATAATTACCAATTTCGATAACCAACCTTGCAAATCTAGCAGAGAAATAAATCTTATATAATGCAATTATAATTCCCCATAATCCAAAAATCTTATATAATGCAATTATAATTCTCCACAGTCCGAAAAAACAAGTGTTTATACGAACCGTGTCTTTTTCGGTGTGCTTCAGATATTATGTTCGTTGCCATGTAGTAGCATCTCTACTCCCTGATCAACAAACATTGTGTTCGAAACCATTTTGGTACGGATGTTTGTGAAAGTTAACTTATCTCCTTGTGTAAAAAGCATCATCGTGCTTAGAGGAGGGTGTTACAGAATTACATAGGATATTGAGGTGTGGTATTTGAATAAAATGTTTACAAATTTTTCAAGCATAATTAAATGCTAATATCATAGCAGCTTAAGGGAATTTTTGGTTCATCTAGTAAACAGCGAGAAAGAAAGAAAAAAAAAAGACAAAACTATTCTTCCACGTGCAAGTAAAGCACCAGCTCTGTTTTTGATTAGATGAGACTATCAACTAAACACTCTTTAATCTCATAATGTATAATCCAGCTCTAATACCGAGAAATAAATCCGAAAATCTGAAGTACTTAGAAGGATTTATTTGTAACCTCCACAGCACGCCTAAAAACGAATTACCCACGAACATGTTGTTTACGGAAACTGTTCTCATAGCCGAAGAGTTAAACTACCAAGCAGGGTTGTTCTCATCACTATAAACCTGGTGCGTGACACAATAAGGCTCAAACGTGATGCAGAGATAAATGAAAAACCAAAATAATAACCAACTCTCTGATATTTCTAAAACTTATTTTTTCCCAAGAATTTCGAAGACATTGGAAGACACTTTGTTCAATCTTCGTAAAGAAGAAAAACATAAGGTAATTTCACTACTTATAGGCACTTTCACCGCACCTGAGAATATTAAAGCAATTCTGCATGTTCCCTTATTATTTGTGAAGACCATAGTTTCCGGAGATTGAAGAAAATGTGAGGATCAATAAATACAGTAGACCAGTAGTTAAGGCGCTTTTCCTATTAGAAATAGCTCAAAACTTTCTCACACAAGCATAAAGAATTGGCTATTCGTCTTTCGATAATTCACATGCTTCCAGCTGTACCTTTCCATTACTAGTAATGTCTGTTTCCGTAATTGTACAAAGCGGTACATAATATATGATGGATCTAATGGCCCGTCCGGCTCAAAAGAATTGCAAAAGTATTTTATATCATGAAGGCAGCATTATATCGAAGAACACTAGGAAAGCACAATGTCAAAATATTTCGATAAATAGTGTACGGCAAAATTCTATCCCTTGGGTATTATATTGCAGCTAGCAACATTGTAGGCGATTGAAACAAATCTAAGAAATCTGCTTCGTTGCTATTACAGGTGGAAATGTTTTGATGATTTTTACACACGTAAAAATTCAGTGACTGGGGGGTCCAAAGAAAAAATGGGTTCCAAGTTTTGTGATATACAGAATATATTTTCACAAACTGATATTGCCCAAGTTGATGGACACAGAGCGTAATAGCATACATGTTATACAACTCCTTTTGAATAAGCAAAAATATTTTCAAGCTTTTCATTCTTTTTTTATTTTGCATTCGCTCTAGGTTTGAATCTAAGACGACTACCAATTAGTATTTCTTTTACTTCAAAATATTGATGAAAATATTTCGATAATTTTAATAATGCTCAAGAAGCTGTGGTATATTTAAAGCAGTTTTTTTTTTAACTGTAGTGGTGAAAGAGGTACATTTCACTTCAGTTTATTTTTTAGCTTTGGATATTTTTCAGCCTCTGATTCTTATTCATGGCATTATTTTATTTGGATATTTAAGTTAAATTGTTAATTTGTCAGAGAATATATCTGAGCAGCAATCTAGAACTGTAAGTACTACGATTAGAGATGTTCAGCATAACTTGATGCTTTATGTTGCGAATACCACGATTTTAAAGGCATCATGCTGAAAATTAAATCCAATTATATTTCTAAATGACATAAACCACACTCGTGATTATCTTTCTGTTACTATATTATTCGAAATATTTAGGTATTTATTTTTATACAACAATCTTCAGTGCATGTCAGAATATAAAGATATTTCAAGATGCAATTTACAGAAAATACTGATATTACTATGTCAATTAAAATACTTATGCTATGGTAATTATCGATAAAATAATATTTAATGAAAAATAAGGGGTAAGAACAGTGCAAGTGTTTAAGATTGGAATGGGGATAAACATGACTACCATTAAGTTTCGAAAGTAAGCAATGGCCAGTATTTATTTTGGAAATACAGTTGAAACGAAAATTTGACTAACGTCTTTTAGTGCTTTAAAGAAACGACCAAACAAGCGGTATTCTATTTTATCAATTAAAGAAATGAAAAGAAATAGAAATCAATTAAAGAAAAAAAATATTTCATATACAAAAGATAAACATAAAAGAATCACCATATACAGTTGGGAAACAAAATAAGTAGAATAATTATCAATAATAAATAGTACCCGGATAAATTAATTTACTGAAAAGGGGAAGTAGGAAGAGAATCAACTAAATGCATAAATAGCAAGCAAATGTTTTTAAATTTCTTCAGTTACAATTCGATTCAATGCTTCAGTAATTAAATTGATGCTTTTACCTACCCGACTCCTGAGGGTCCTTATACTATTTGTTTTTTCAATAAACTAGAGATTTTGTGATAATTAGCAATTATTTTAGCTGCATTGTGCTTCTTTCAATTAATTTTCTATTAACATGAAATGTGAATTACCTAATTAAAAGCGCTATATAATAACTTATTAGGGATGGCGAAATTAAGTAAAATATCACATATTAGGCCATAGATCTTCTTGAATATTTCATTAGGATGTGGTTCTTCATCTGCTTCTGAAAGCTGTGCGTCATGTCTCAATTTTTCTGACAGGTCTTGGGCTGTTATTCTTTTTTTCACCTTCTTGCATGCAGTTAAATTCGCACACTATTAATAATTCAGAGCGCAGGAAGTTAAATGTTATTAATTATTAACCTACCCCATGTTTGCATTCTTGTTTGCATTCATTAAATAATAAATGTTCCTTCACAGTTAATCTTCATATCGTGGACTGCGTTAAGATAAACTCATCCTTTTAACAAACTTTTCCTTTCTTGTTTCTAAGATTAGAACGCCTTATTAGAGAAACACGATTTTTTCTTTAGCAAAGAAAAGGTAATTTTGCTAATAACAAAAGAAAAATGTACAAGTGCCTTCATCCGGCCATCCCACATTAAATTTTATTAAGGCAGTTCAGAGTTTCTTGCATTTTTAATGAAAGCTTAGTAATGAGCTCACTTCACTTCATTATGTATGTGATGTTAAGTACAGGGAATATTATAAGAGTAACATCCAGTTTTCGTTTCAGATAGTGTAACTAATCTTTGAGATGCTCGCAACATACTTGAGGAAGTTTGCTTAAAGTTAGTGCAGATTGTAAAATTCGAAACAAATATTCAACCGTATCTATTTGAAGTAAATATCAACAATTTTTTTTGTAACAGAAGAGGAAAAATACAAACTTTAAGAAATTTAACTGCGATCTATAAATATCTTTGTGCAAATATATCTTTGTAAAATATAACAAAATGGTAAGAATTGTCAGCTTTGAGTAGATAATTCTTCCCAACGTTATGAATCCTGTGAGTTTGGATCACTGTAACATGATATTCGTGAAAGTGGTGGATGGTTTTCACAGTCTAGTACAACGACTGCTTATTGGATATCTCAAGTGACATAAAACAGTGTTCAAGTCTAGCATAATTTCATTTAGGTCTAATCGTTTCTTATCCATAGTACTAACCTACTACACACAATTATTCCATTTGAAAGTTAAAGTAATAATGTCGGTACTTCACACTGTTGGTTATGTATAATGTATCTGTTCTAGAGAAAATATTAGTTTGTAACTTATGCAAAAATTAAGCTTACTGAGAGAGATTAAGGAACAAATTATCGAAAAATAAATTCGGTATTCAGCGGACATGTGAACATCTGAAACGAAAAAATACCAAAAATATTTTGACTGAAAACAGCTCAAGAAGTTTCCAGACCCTTATGAAATACAGGTGTCTGCTATAAAAATTGTTTACTTAATCCATGAAGATCTTTATGGAAGTTGTGATGACTCGTCGCTGCCATCAGTTAGGCGTAGCTATTTTAATGTGCAGTCCGGAATTGCATGGCCGATCCTTAAGGAGGATTATTCGGGCGAAGTTGTCGAAATCACAAATATTCGTAGATGTAATAGTTTTAGGAGGTTTCTAATACAAGCCACAGTGCGATGACCTTTATTATATAAAAAAGGGTATTTTCGATTGACGACGAGTTGGCTGATCTCGGTAACGGAAACGATACAATACTTCCTTATGATAACGAGAGTTTTTATTCCACCCAATTAGACAAACCTGAGAGAAAGCTACTGATAGCAGTATAATATATGAGCTCATAGCTTAAGTTATTTTGCCGTAATTCTAACAAACCCTATCCACTTCTTTAAAGGGTTTGGTTTCCCTATTTTTGTATATACTATACCTGTAGCCGCTTCTTTTTAGGTTGACAAGAGACAAACTTGGCGTTGACCCTCAATTGCTATTCATCATCTGCAACAAGATACGACTGCATTCGAACTTTTCCCTGACTCAGTACTCTTTTACTGCAATGATATTAACTGTATCCACTTTGTTAGAATTTGATTCTTTAAAACCATCCATTGGCTTCTACACCAACTAGCTGCCTGCGTCCACAGGACAGACTGGCGTTAGATGTTTTTCAGTTTGTTGGACTGTTCGTACAAATTTTCAGAAAACTTACCAAAGTGCTGTGGAAAGCAGTTCTCGCACAAGTTTACTGTTGTTCGTGAATGCTTCTCACAGTAGTTCAGCAGTTCATTTACAATTATATTACATTTATAACATATTTTACAATTTTTATGTATTATTCAAGTTATTAGACTATAAGAGCTTCTGTCTTAAAAGCATAAAACGAAGCTAGGCTAATTTAATTAAAATGCATAAGGATATTTATATGGTTTGATCTACTGGCTTATCCAAACTGATTTCACTAAACTTGTGTACTTGGAATCCTTATTTAAATACAAGTGGATCATTTGCGAGGTCATGTAACGACCCTGCAAATGATCATGTTCATATTAATTAAAACATTACCGTGACAAAATATTTTAGAATAGTATAAAGAAATTATACCGCTAGTTATAGCGGGTATTATACATAAAGAAATTATACTACTAGATAAAACTTGATGAAATTTAGGATAGAATTCATACTCGCTAATCTCAGCCTTGGCTACAAAATGATTCGAAACAAAGTTCCTGGTTAGCTAGATGGGCTGAAATAAAATTTGGTGTCTGAATCGCTACTAAAATTTCTCGTGATATTTCCTTTAGTTACAATCAGATCATTTTAACAGCAGAAATAGGTAAAACAAAATTATATATTCATAAGCCACTACAAAATATGTCATTTTACAAAATGCTGCGATCATTAGATTGCGTGGAATCCCCTGTCAGGAGACTGCCCATTTCAGACAATATAAAGAAAACAGAAAGATTCTAGAAAGGCAGGTAGACGAGAGAGAGCACAGTTCAGAGTGATAATGCTTAGAAGAAAAAAACTGCAAATACAATGATAGTAAATCCCAAATATTACAGAAACAATTGTTATAAAAATTGTCGAACCTCTATGGGAGGCATTTACAAACAGCTGGGAACTCGTACGTGAATAGTTTTCCATGGCAGTTCGGCAGTTTTGGAAAGATTTGTAAGAATAGTCCAACAACCGAGAAACATTCATCTAATGAACACAGTATTATAAGCTATTCAGCACATTAAACGTATAGTCTGTAGCAAGTATTTCGTTTTGCTATAGACTATACGTTTATTATGTGTTGGATAATTTATAATGCCGTGATCCGAAGTAAGTTATTACATTTTATTAGTGAGTAAGTTTTTTTAACAAATAATAATGGATTTTACACTGTAAAACTCTTTCTCATTAAATTGCTACCATTAAATTACTATTCTTCAGCAGTTAAACCGGATAATCATAAAGTTGAATTCCTACTTGACTGATGTTAGTCATACATCAGCGGTGACTAAGAGTTTTGATCAAGCATTTCAATAAAATGCTTTTAAAAGCATAAATTGACTCGTTTAGTTTGGTATTTAAAATACATTTTAGAAACTTCTATGCATCTGCGAGAAATATTAAGAAGTTTAGAAGTGAAAAATTGTCTATTCTATTTACAGAACTTCCATACTTCTATTTCGTTAAATCAACGCGCGTTCTCAAGTTTATAATTATTGAAGTTCGAAGTATGATTTTTTTCTTCTTCATCAAAAGCATTTTATGATAAATACCTGGTATTTGTTTCTTTTGTAAAGAAGGAAAAAGAATGTGTGCGACATCCGTCACTTTCAAAGTCTTCTTTATCTCCCTTGATCCTCATGTCACAAGGTGTACTTAATTTTCTAACACCAAATGACAAAGAATAGTGCATTTTTAACGAGTTTGCATACAGTTTGTGAAGAAAGCTTTCTTAATCCTTGTTCACACCAACGTTTCTCTGAAACTTTAATGGTGCACTTTCTCGACTATAGTGCTTGTACCGTTTTTACTTCGCAAGGAACCAGGCGAGTGATCGAAAGTGACAGATTGAAGTCAGGAGGGAGCACTCCGAATTGGGTGATAAATGGACATGTTGTTTACAGCCTGCCTACCTTCAAACCCTATAAATCCCCTAGTAAACTCTCGGGAATTGTATGCATTTTTTAGCACATCACAAAGCAAGCCACCTGCACAAACCTCATAAAATACCGAGTTTTTGCAAGATGAAAAAGAAACGATTGTAAATCAATACGCTGTTGGGATTTAGTGACAAGACTTAATATCTTCGGAATCCCAAGCCCATTGTTTTCATTTCTTTCTTAGCGGCATTGAAGTCATTTATATTGCAGTTGATAATTCGTAAGTATACTGTCCAAAATTGTTACATGGAAAATTGTGACTGCTGTATTTTCAATCAAAATAACTTATTTATTTTAACCAAGGAAATACAATGAAAGGGAATAATCGAAACAATCCGCTTACGAAATCACTAGGTAAACTTTACTACAGCTTTAAATTTTTATAATGGCTATTTCATTGAAAATTTTCTTTAACCTCACGCTTAGTTTAATATATATTTCTGTTAATCATTTGATTTCACTTGCTGTTCATAATGGAGAAACCATATATAATGATGCCTCTGTATCATGTCTAGTTCACTGACAATAAGTTTAATGAGTTGGAAAACTATCCCATTATGACATTGCACGACAGTCAAAGCAATTTTGGCTCAAACCCCAATGCAGCATTGCACTTATCGTGTGTTTACCTGTCTCCCACTTTCTGAGGAAAAAGTCGAGACTAAAAGTAAGTTGGGGTCAGACAAGCGCGCATGCTAATATAAGTTAACATAAGTGTTAAGTTAACTCTAAATCTTAAGAGATGCGGTGCTTCTCACTATATGGCTATTAAATATTAGAAAGGACATGTTTTGTTAGACCGTTAGGCTCTTATTAATATTTTAGGTAACACAATATCTATTTCATGCTAGGGATTTACTTGACTTTATGACATACAATATATCCATGGAGTTGCGCGTGAAAGAGGATGTGAGAGACATAACATATGGCAGAACTGGAGCCAGCGTACTGTCTAATCACGTTCTTAATTCTGCCCACCCTAACAGTGGAGATTCTACCACTCATCCAGTGATTTGGAACAAACAAGAAAACATTTTTGGATGATATAATGAGCTGGAGAGAAAAAATTGTGGAATCAACGGAAATTGACCTCAACCCAGTCCATCTTAATACTAACCTATGCTATATAACCTATCTGATTGTCATTCTTCATGTATCCAATTTGACGTACTCAAGGTCATGGCATGTGAACGTGCCCAACGATACTCACTCCGTCCAGACCACCACCCAATGTTCTGCAATACGTTTGCAAGTTAATTTATTCTTTTGTTATTTATTTATACTATTTATTTTCCTGTTATTCTCATGTAATGAACACTTTTGTATTTCTCTTTGTTATGCACCCGATGAAGTTGTATAAGAAGACGAAACTAGTTGTGCGTTCAAATAATAGTTGTTTAAATAGTAATATTCTCGGTGATTTATTGCGGATTTACCACAGTAAATGGGAATAATTTCAGATGAATGAATTGCATCCTTGTCGTTGGGATTTGTAGTATACACGCATTAGGGCATGTTAGATTGCTTTTTTTACATTCCATTTACAAGAATAAAAACGTTCCCCTCTTCTGGGATGAGTTTTACTGAGATGAATCCCCACTGAAATTTCTCATGTAATTCTATTTGTAGTTTGTGTGTGATTATTTGAGTCCGAGAACTGAATAAAATGGAAAGTCACAAACGGCAATATACTAAGTCCCACTGCACATAGGCCAAGAGCTTCCCTGCATTCAGTAGGCAATGAGCGAATTCATCATATAAGGATGGATGATCATGTTCTTTGTTCTCCAACAAGGAATCCGTTATTGAGCTATGTAAGGCAGTTTGGGGAGGACATCACAACATATGTTTCTGTTGAGGGAAACCTGAGTTCCGTCTTTGGTATTTGGTTCATGCGAAGGGGAAATTTTTTTTTCTCATGGAAACTGGAATCTTTTATTCCGCAAATTTCCGTGTGCCCCTCTACATTATCCAACATTTTGCTTTGTGACCCTGTTGTGTGATGGTCTGAAGTTTACTCGGTATGCACTAGGATCTTTGGATGCATCCACTTAGGGAAGAAAGACTGAAGCAGCAAGTCTGGAAGATGTATTGCTCTCTCTCTCCACACTATCGGAGTTTCATGGATTATACTCTTTCAACAAATACAATATGGCATTCTGCAAGTTGGTACTGCGATATTGCATAAGGAATAGGATGCGGAAAACTTGACTATCTCGCACAACATCCCGATCTTAGCTTAATATAAATAATTTGGGATGAAATAGAACGCGGAATGCGAACCAGATCAGTATAGATAAGAGCGATGCACAAACAGATGGTCATAGTGAAGAAATATCACAAACTGGTGAAGTATCATCAAAGGCAAAAGATGGACTATACACAACTGGCATGTGATCATTTCCGATTTTTTCCCTGAAATATATTGTGCCAATATTTATCGACTATTTATTGGCCCGCCTTTGGTCAAGCAGTCTTGGTCGCTTAATGCCAGATTTCTGTGTATATCTTGGCTGAGGTAGTGCCCTCCCATTTTTATCACCTGATGTTACCTACAAGTAACTTTCTGTAATGCAGTTTTTAACCAATATCGCAAAAGGAATAAAGAAAATGACCTATGATAATATTTTTAAGTTATTCCCATCTTGCTATTGATACTATACATGTAGATGTCCGTTTAACAATAGGATATATCTGTTCGGCTTATATAGCAGTATAGGCCACGTGGGACAAGAACAGGTCTATTTCATTCTAAAACTGAGTGCGCCACTTACTTCGACATAGTTTCAATTATCTTTGGATATACATTTTCAGGAAAGTGAAACATAATCTTATGCTACTCTTTTCCGATCAAGTAAGTGAAATTTAGCGAAATAGCATTTGACTAAAAAATTAATATATGGCTAAAATCTTTCCTCATTCTATTAAATCTGTTTATCTACGCTTACCAACTATTCAGAACTTTTTAATTTTAATTTTTCCAATTACTATCCTAAGAACGAAGTCATCTTGGATATTTTAACATACCTTTGGCATTACTTATCCAACCTCACTGATTTAGCAGTTGGAAATAATCCAATGCCAAATATCTTAGGAAAATGGCGCAAAATTTGTATGAATAACAGTGGTCAAAAACTATTAGATTTCTGTACTTTCAGTAATTTAATTTTAAAATAGCCAATACTTTTTTTCAAAAAAAAAATTAATATAATTCAAACCATCTTAATTTCTTCCTTACAAATCATCCAGCACGGTATACTAGGAATACTTCATGTTCGTACGCAATTCAGATTATACAGTACTGTTGTATTTCAGTGAGTGCATCTAACATTGTTTAATATTAATAAGAATCCTAAATGTGAGGCAAAGGGTGAATGATCTCCAGTTATCTGGCCTTTGTTTCTCATTTGACTTTCTCTTATTCAGCATTTTGTACTAAACATATCACTTAATCCATTTTTATTAGTGGAGAAATATGTATTCCTCATTCCACATTATATTCTCATTCCTCATGTAAGCCTTGTTTCTTCAAGAAATGCAGTATGCGAAGCATATTGCAGTATACTTGAAATCAAGCATAATGCAGTTGGCTTGTTTTCTATCTATGCTAAATTCAAAATATTTGAAAGAAAATTACGATGTCCATAAGCTGTTTATGTTGATTAAATGGTAAATGAAGGAATCTGATATCTTGTCCAAATAGTAGGTCATACTTTAGATCATTCACTTACCAAAGCTGTTTTTCGTAATTATGTTATAATCCTGTTCTACTCATGCCACTAAAGATTTTTTGAAGTTTGGTACTCCAGAACTGACCAAATTCTTGGTCCTGTTTTCGTGCATTGTTATTCCAGTGTATAGAAAACAGCTCATTACTCAGCATATTAAAAAGTCGACAGTTCTTTTCCATAAAATTACCGTACGATTTCTGATTCATTTCTTCCCCATGAGTAATAAATCTATTAGCGTTCGGCTAGCACACTAACAGGAAACCAACTGATAAACGACCTCCATTATGAGTATGGGCTATCTATAAAGAAGTTCGTTTCTGCCGATACTAGCTGTGGACAAATAATATGGAAACGTTTGAAGAAACTTAAATGGTTGCTTTTGATATTTCTAATGGGCGGTGGGATTTCTGATCGAATGTTGCATGGGGGTACCGTATATTTTTGACATAAAACTTTTCAACGCATGGTAGTGTATGCAGGGTGCTCTTTTATACACTTTCTATCATTTAAATATTATTGATATTCGGTTGACTGTAGAATTTCAAAGACAGTACATTGGGTACATCTTTCTCATTTAATGAACCCCACAATACAGAGATCAACACTCTTATAATATCTATTTCACAAACAAAAATTCTGATCTCTAAACCATTATTTAGTCGTATTCTAACATTTTCTTACCTTCAATCGTATTTTATTTATCATAAAAACAATTATTTCCCTGTTGTTATCTTGTCCTTTGAAGAATCTTAGGTATTTCCATGTGCTCCTTGAACTGCTTTGGATATGTCGATGATTTTGTTTGTATAGAGCTGTTGTTCAGGATTAGGATCTATTTCTTGCAAGGCTGCTGTAATTGCTGGACAGGTAAAGATGTGAGTGGGTGTTCTCGTATCATCTGTATTGATCTTCATTCCTCTATAATGTCCTGTTCGTAGTCTTGCTATCGTGGTGGAGATCTTTCTGTCAGCATTGATTTCGGGAATTTGATGTTGTATCACTGATTTCAGTGGAATTAGTTTAGCTTTTGCTAGTGTGTTAGCATCAGCAAGAGTTATCATGTGAGTTTCTTGGTTGCTTTCTCTGGGCTGTTTGCTAATTTATCAGCTGCTTCATTGTAATCAATGCCTACACGAGGAGGAATCCATTGTAAAATGCAACGTTTTCCTAAACACTAGTTGATTTAAGAGTTTATGGGTGTCTTGTGTGAGTTTGGTATTGCCATTTTTGATTGCCTCCATAGCTGATCTTGAGTCACTGTAGATTATAATTCCCTCAGATTGTTGAGATGATAATTTTAAGTAGGCTGCGAGTGCTTTATTTATTTCATAAAGTTCTCTGGTAAAATTGGAAGCAATTGTCCCAGATTCAACTTTTATTGAAAGTTTTTCACCTTTCGAAAGTAGAAGGAGAACACCAGCGCCTCCATTAATCATATTAGTGTGACGATCCGTCGATATAACAAATAACCTGTTTGGAGAATGAAAGTATTCTCGACTATACTGATAACTGTCAGAAAGACGAGATGTGTTTTCTATAAATAATTCTTACTTTTTTAAAGCATATTTCCCACAAAAAGATTTTTTTTTTTTTTTGCTTGGAGCAATACTGTTCTTCTGAAAGTATTAACTCTACAATCGGACATCTCTCAGATCATCGAATACCAGAATACTATATTCACAACTGGACTGATGCTGCTAAGTGCTTAACGAAATTTATCTTCGAGGCAAAAGAGATCATTTAGATTGATTAATAATCCGCCTCTCACAAATTCGCTAGTTCATCGTTCCTTTTCTACAGCGCGAATTTTCTGTTGATATTTCTATGCTTATTCATAATTATGATGCGTCATAATTATGAACATTCACTACGGAACAGTATGGTAATTATCTCAGTTCGTCATTATTATCCCACTCTCAAAGTACATTAAAACACTGCAGGAGTTTACGAAAATTTTATCTCCAAATTAACAGAATAAAATTTTCTTCCTCGACTGCAATCCTTTAAAACAGCATTTTTGTTATGTATTTTATGAGGAAGGGCACAATTTGCATATCTTCAGATCTATAGTTAGCAGGTTTTCCTTCATTTTCATTCACGGTACTCGTGTACTATTTCGGAAGGAACCTTCCTAACTGCCGGCTTTGTTATGGATAAGACAGTGATTGTTTGGTTGTGCAAAATAAATAAAACTCTGAAATGATTAAATTCAGTTTATTTGCATAACAATGTTGCTGTATTATAGAATATAGCAAGATTGTTGTGCTGTTTGTATATTTTTCTGGAACTTTTAGTTTTTTTAAGAAAGAATTATTATTATTATTAAAAGAGACCTCCAGGGAGTCTGAGACTCAACGAGGGAGGCCACATACTACACAAACCAACTATCATACTTATTCTTGAATTCATTCACACTGCTTGCACTCACAATATCCAATGTCAATCCATTCCAATCACGCACCACCCTCTGAGAGAAAAATCTAACCCTTACACCCTTCTTGGTTGCCTTCATTCTCAGCTTCCAAGGATGCCCTCTTGTCCTTCCGCCCCCCCTTTATAAATTGAAAAAATCCCATAAATTGAAATCTTGTATGATCCTTTCAGCAGTTTGTAAGTCTCAATCATATCACCCCTCTTTCTCCTGTTTGCTAGTGTCTGCCGTCTACAAATTCTCAATCTATCTTCATAATCAGTATTCCACAATCCTGATATCATTTTAACACTCGCCTTTGTACTCTCTCCAATATATCAGAATCACAAGGGAATCCAGGAGACCAGACGTGCGCACAATAGTCCAAGTGAGGTCTTATCAAGGCCTTGTCAAGAGGCAAAAATAACATCCTTATCTTTACATGTGAACGTTCGCTTCAGCATTCCAATTATGTTTTGAGTTGTATTTGCAATCTTTTCCACATGGCCCCTAAACTTCAACTTCCAATCTATTAACACTCCAAGATCCCTAGCCTTATCAGTTTCTTCTAGCCTAATCTCACCAATATAATACGACATTAGATATGTAATCATGCCGAAACATTATCAATTAGATAATGTTTAATTCAAGCAGAGTAATTCCCTTTTTAAAATTTAAGCGTCATTATACACTTTGGATTTAGTGATCAAATAGCTAAAACTATATTGATTATATACAAATACGAGTCCTTCAGAAAGTACTATAATATCTTATTTTCTTTATTTACCAATACGGAATAATAAATATGAAGTAAATTCTACTCAGACGAAGAACGTTTGAATAGTAACATCACTATGATAGGACTCTGCGTTGTAACATAGGATGGCATTTATTTTTCTCAAACGACATTGTATATTTCTCTGGCACTTTTAGTTTTTTTAAGAAAGAATTAATATATATATATATATATATATATATAGAGAGAGAGAGAGAGAGAGAGAGATTAGACTGTACTATAGTGTAATAGAAGGGATGACTTACATCCTTCTAATGCCTTTTTGTTTCCCCTAAAATGAATAGGATAGCTCTTTTAGCACTAAATGAGAAAAAGTATAATGTGTACTTGATAGTGGTAGATGAGTTCAAAACTACTGAAGATTTTTAAACTCACGAATGATGAGACAACTTCCTTATCGATTTCCTAACCCTAGTTCATATCACTCTTTCTATGGTCACTGAATTTTAACGTTAAATCCACACCTACCTACCTACTTTGAGAGAAAGGAGGATCGAAGGAAATAAAAACTTACTTTTCCGCAGAAAAGATCGACGAGCTAGGAAATAGCTGAAAAAAAATGCCTAGAAAATGTCCTGTAGTTAGCGATTAGATCGAGCCTAAGGGTCTTTCCATTACCTAAAACTTATACAAGCATGTTGTGAATTATATTTCAATGCCTTTAATGATTCAGTATTAATTCTAAACAAGGAAATTAGAGCTCTGAATTCAAGTCATACTCCTTACATTGCCTATGCAAGTTCGAAAACTGTTCATTTTAGCTTCTTCCGCTGACATGTTAGTGATTTCTTTAACATTAAACACGTTATCTCGGATAGGCGTTTTGCACTGTGCAACTGCTTGAAATTTAAAACTCAACTTATGTGACATGCTTTGAATTCATTTTATTATGGACATCGAAACATGAATCTGCATTATTTCCTTGGCATTTTATTTTCATTACCGATTACAATATGTTTAAGTCCTCATCCTAAATAATATAAGGTAAATTGATATATTTTTATCCAAATGCATTGTTAGATGGGTTGTTGCACGGACAGCATGCGTGTAGCTGAAAGATAGCGAAAGTTCCATTGACACTTAAGATAAATATATTCAGGCATTCATAATGTGATACATGTTAAGTAAGGGTGGCGGTTAATATATCATTATACTGTAAAGCTGCTAACCTCTGGTAATCACTGTGTAATAGGTTAATTTCATACCTAAGAGGATATAACACATTGGATAAGTTTACTAGAGGATGCATATCTGAAGTATTAGCGAATACATTATTGTTTAACATATTTGCAAATTTCTTTAATTAGAGAAGATTATTATTCTTTAGTGTCCTCGGTGTTATTTTTATGAATCGTTATTCTTACACTGCTGACTGTGCGCAGCTGGTTACATTAGGCTCGCATGGAGCTTTCCTCATCTAGTGAGTAATTCGCATTGCGCGTTAATCTATTTCAAAAGAAATTCGTGCTATGCGTATAATATTGTCTGGTCGTTCATTCCCACACATAAAGTCCGCAGAATCTTTTCTCTCTCTCCTAAGATGCAATCTTTTGAAATGTTTACTATAATCTTTATTCTAATACATGAACCATTGCCCAAAATTTATTAAGACATACTAAGACTATTAAGACTTTAGGCTATTAATACTTTAATTTCAAGCATCAGCACATTTCTGTACTTTACAAAAACGTTTCCAGTTTTCCTACACGAAGTGTCCATTTTAAGTTAAGTGTATTGAATATCGGACCGTCTTGCTACCATGGACACTTTGTATCACATAATGCTATATTTAATTGGATTAAATGTAAAAACAACCCAGGTTGTGTTCCGAATCTGAGCTGTGCCCTTTCCCCATAGTTAACTACGATCATTCTACCTAGCTTTGTAAGACTTGTTGAAAGTGCTCTTAAACATATATCGTATTTAGTATGTGAAAGATATAACAGATATTAATGTTAAAGTAGAAATGGGTGAAAATAACAGCTTCTGTATCTATCTAGAAGGATGTGATAGTGGTACATTCAGAGAGAGAGAGAGAGAGAGAGACAGTGAAGGATATAATATGCTCAGTTACATATTTTGACATCGGAAAAATGTAAACAGATACTGGGTGTAAAAGCACACGGCATAGCGAAAAAAAAACGAATTCATAATTATTGAAAAGCATATTTAGTTTGGTTGATACATGACCCAGTGACAAATAGTAGGTACGCAGATCTATTTCTCCCGCATGAACGCAGTCTTATCCTAATACAGTTCGGCAGTTTTGTTACATTCATCAATACAGAAATTAAACATTCAAGAATAAATTTTTGGTGTGCGAGGATCATTTCCGAGGACTTTTAACTGGGGATGGCTTAGCAGGCTGCATTTTATTTCCATCCTGAAAATTTGCGTTTCTCCTCCCCAGAAAAATAAACCGTTCAGAGAAAATGTGCATTGAATTAAGAGATGCTATGCCGAAGTTATAGCTCTGTCATGACTGTAATCCATCCAAATGTTTAAAAAAATAGAATGCTTCATATTTTGCATATCTAATTGATTGTTATTCATTCAGAGCTATCTCATTCCACACACTGAAAGGCTAAGTAATTCTCTATTAAACATCGATGAAGTCGTAATGCTGTCCGAAAGCTGATCATGAATTCATGCAGTCAGGTGATGACCAAAATCTGATATCTTGTTACCGTCCAGATCCTTCTGCAATATCGAAATAATTTCCCTGCTGACGTATTTTTCAAACTTCATTATTGTGGAATGTTCGGAGTCGGAAAATGTGTGCATAGGATAATAATTACGTAATAAAAAATTCTTCCATCACAAAAAATCCTGGTTATCTCCCCCACGCGTTTATACATTTCTTTGTTCGTAATGTTTGTAATTTATCAATTCTTATTCAAAAGGAGAAAAATGAAATTTAACTATTTATCATGTTTGCTTTTAGTTTATTTTTCTGTTAGTTTTTCGTCCTGGCTGATCAAAACCACAACATACTGTATGTTGTGGTTTGGAATATCACTGTGATGGATTATTGAAGGCGCTCTCATTCTGTTAAGGTTTCATTGGTAACATTCTAATATATTTTGGTTAGTGGGGGGGGGGGGGTTGAACTGTTTGGTTACATAATGATGCATACCTACGAATTCCTTAGTCATAAATAAGCATCATCTGAATATAACTGAATATTGTTATTTCTGTTACTGTTATTATTATAGTTAATATGTTCGCTTAGTGATTTTTATTTTATCTATTCAAAATAATTATTTATAAAAAAAAAATAATATTCATTTATTTCTGAACCACATATTAGCGATGCCATGTAATTAGACATTACACATGATTAATATTTTTCACGAAGTAAATGTCATTTCGGTTTAAAGATTTACAGTCGCTTTATGCCAGCAAAAAGCAATATTTTTGGCGGATTAAGAAAAAATAAAACCCATCTAATAAACAGTGTACCGGGAGAAAGTAAGCATCTCATTTATTTTGGCATCGACAAATCACGGTATAAAACCATACAATATTTAGTTATTCCTCTGTTTATTAGCCAGTCTTTATAAGTATCTTTTCATTGAACTATTTGAGACATACTAGGAACATATGGGAGTCTCTTACAAAGAAGTTTCAAATTTAATACCAGCAGTCACCTTTTTTCTGGAGAAGATAATGCTAATGATGGTTTACTATTGGAAATGGACAATCTTTCTCAAACAGAGTAGACGTGAATTACGGTTTCCTTGAAAGAGCAGTAAATAATTCTGTAATTAAGCCCAGTCAGTCGAAACAGTAGTTGGTTTCAGAATCTTGCAACATGTTTATATTTAGCAATGACTTTGGATTAGTCCTGCATCCTTCCCATTGTTTATACACTTTTGCCATCCCTACCTAAGACACTGTATGCCGATAACGTTTTATTCTGACCTCTGAGTTCTTTACAAGCACCTTATTTTAGTTCCTCATTGTTATGGGCGGATTATTCCTACCAAATCTACCATTGTATTAGCTTATGCAAACTGGTGTGTCAGGTCGGCATTGTCATGAAGGGGACCTCATTCACGGTTCTGGTTGGCCAAAGACTACTGATGTATTTAAATTTCTGCAATGACTCCATGTACCGTCTGAATTAATCGTACCAAAGAAGCGTTCATAAGCAAGACTCCATCTTTGTCCCAAAACATGGTTGCAATGACTTTACTCACAAAAGGCACTTTTGTATTTTTATCCCTTTGAGCAGTGAACTGAGATGTCATTCCATTCGACTGTACCTTTGTCTTACCTGCAATTATGCGTGATAGGAAGTTCTATCTCACATTGCTGGATAAGGTTATTTGTCTTTTCTTGCTGGAAAAGATTATTTTAAGCTCTTATTTATGTTCGTCATTCAGCATTTCGAGACCTGCTGTAGCTGAGATTGTTAATGATTGTCATTGCCTCCGATTTTCCGATATCGAATATATTGCACAATTTGCGAATTGTGATGTGACGAATGTGCTTCGTAGTTGTCTCTGATGTCTTAACTTCTACAGCGTCATGATCCAGCGTCTATTTGTGCTCATATCAGAAGTATCGTCTACATGCACGTTTCTCAGATGAGTATTAACGCCTTCTAATTAGTTGAGATTGTTTCTGGTTTAGTGACATTAACTTCACGTAGCCTCAATACTTTAATATATTCATTATCATAGTTGGTTGGTTTGTAATCCCATTTTTTCACCTCCCATTTTAAGTTTTATGAATGTCATTTTAATGTCTTTAGCACCATCATCTGCATCTTCTAATATTATTGGCATGAGAAAAAAACTACCTCTGCTTTGCACATGACATCGTCCTGATTGAAGAAGACGCACCAAGGCTGGAACAGACATTACAAACACTATACACAGAAGGAAAAAATATGGACTGAATGTCAACTTTGAAAAAACTAAAACGATGATATTCGGACAACAGGAGTTGCTGAACAGAGTAACGATAGACAAATTTCAACTGGAAAATGTGGAACACTTCACTATCTTGGATGCCACATAACTTGGACCGAAAAAAGAGAGAGAAATTAGAATAGCCAGAGCAACGACTATTTTAAAAGCCATGGACAAAATATGGATGAGCCAAGCTATGAAGATGCAAACTACTTGCGCATTGTAGAGACCTGTATCTTCAGCAGCATTCTCTGCGGATGCGAGGCCTGGGTACTCCTGAGAGAATCTGAAAAGAAAGATCTTGAGAATAAGCTGGATACAGAAAGTGAACAATGAGGAAATCTACAGACGAATACAACCAAAAGAAAGCCTGATCCAAAAAATAATCAAAAGGAAACTACGTCTATTTGGCCATATATGTAGAATGAATGAATGATGAGAGAAAATTAAAAACGTTGCTGTTTGGAATGATTGAAGAAAAGAACAAAAGAGGAAGACTAAATAGAGAATGGGGCGATGACATCGTCAAATGGTGCGGAAACTCTATACAAAAACTGAGTCATCTTGCACAAAATAGAGTGCAATGGAAGAATCATATCAAGATGGCAGCAGACACCTCGATTGGACATTGGAGCCATAGTTGTTGATGATGATCTGTAGATGGCGGTAAGTATGCTTTGGTAACTGTTAAAATCTGACAGCGTTTATAACAATTTGGGAATTGATTATACTACTTTCTCCATCTGTTTATTATTTTCCTCCCATTCTGATTTTTTTTCTACTGAAGGAAAAGTTTCTTTGGATAATTAACATATACTTTTTTTGGATTTCGTCAATCCATTCGTGTGTGTGTGTGTCTTCTTGCTACTCACTTCTTATCTTTGAGTGATATGAATTCAAATGTGTTAAATTATTTCCATTTTCCTTTTTTCTTTATTATCAATTCACATTCTTCATTAAATGAATTATCTTTTCTCTGGATTCCCATTGATTTCAATTCCTCTGGATTCCTATTGCTGCTTTTATACTTTCTGATATCATTCGAAATGGCAAAAACATCTTGACGTAAACTGAAATTTAAAAAAAATTAGATTTTTTTTTTCAAGGATCCCAATTACCGAATTTCAATAAAAACTTTGAGCGGTAAATCAGAAGATATTAGTAGTGTATCTACTGAGGAATTAACAAAGAAATCTAAGAGTGTAATATTTTTTGGGAAACTCGCGTAATACAGTTTCAGTCAAATAAATAAGTGATTGTGTTATAAAACACTATTTCGTTATTTGCTTGTAGGCTTTTGTATATATGCATTGTTTTAGTCTCCTTCAGCAATATTTCTCAATTGTTTATTATTATTAATCTATTTTTTTCTTCAAAATATTTTTGGTAATTTCTACAAAAGAAAAATATAATTTTGACAAATATAGAATACTTTATGAGCAGTTATTAGATATACCACAATATTAACATTAAAGAAATCAACCCGCACTATCGATATGAGAGAATCAAAATTTTGCTAATAATAGGGAAATCATGACAAAACTTACAAAATAATTCAAAGTTCTAACAATTTAAATTTATAACTTAGAAAAATGAGATTTTTAAATATAAAGAATGACAATAATTAAATGTTAGTCTCTGAATTCCCATACGTGACTTGTACTTCGTATCCTGAACACTCCACATGTTATCATGTAGCGCACAACCCTACATTTGACCCAGTCTACGCATCTGTCATCAAGAAATCTTCTTTAAGAAAAATGCATTGGTATGAATCTTCCATTTACATTCTTGTGGAAATTCTTCACCATCAAAGGAATCGATAACTCTAACGTCCGTTTCCTCACTCAAACTTCTCATTTTCTTGCATCAAAGACCGGTTCTGATTCTGTCATGAACTGCTGTGAATAGAATTTCTTTCTTAATAAATTTTATACGGTAACGATAATCATTTTTCGGTTGAATGTTTTCTAACATGGCTTCCTATTCTTAGAATTTACCGATACATGAATCATATCCTGAATACTTGCACTTCCTTCGTAAAATTAAGAGCTCTTTTGAAGGGAGGGGCATACTTTATTTCATGCATGCAGGATTGCGATTAGAATCAGAAACGATAGGTGGATGCAGAGGTTTTCGTCTTGTGAAGTACTGAAATCTCCACAGTATAGAATACGGCTGAGCAATAAGTCTTGACATTTATTAACTAGTGCTTTTCTTGAGCGCTTAGGTGGAGGTAATATTTTTATTTGCCATTAGACGATTCCTTGATGTTCAAAGGGAATGATTTGATAACCTGTATAGAACCTGCATACCATTGGCTTGGCTGAGGGATAGTTAATGGGGAATTCGGTAGATAAAACTGACAACGCAATTTTTCAAGCTACTTCTCAAATGAGCATTGTGGTGATCATAAAACTAAATTATCCACCACTTAAAAGATGAAGTGATCCGATGAATGAAACTTAGTCTTGACGGTAGCAATACACTTAGATGAAAATGTGCTACGTTTTAAGAGACTTAAGCACATCTTCCTTCTATGTACTACTATTTCTTATGAAGGAAGAGTATGAGCAAACATCTCCGTGCCGAGGAAGACAGAGTTCTTTGGAAATCAGTTCGTTCAACTTGCATCCTTGCCGGTAAATTATGTGCTTTCGTTTCAGAAAAACGTAATCTACTCTATAATATAAAATGATAAGGCTTTTTTGTAACGTTTTTGTGTCACGTGTTTTGTCAAGTTATTTGAAATGTTTTGAAACTCAGCGCTACCCTGAGTGTCGAGTCTTCAAAATTCGAGTTATCAAAAATCAAGGAGAACCGGCTTACCAATCCGGAACTCGGGGGGGGGGGGGCGGCAGTGGGAAAGATCCCCCCTCCTAATATAATATACTATGGTAAAAATTAATTTAAAAAAAGGGCTATGATTCAAACGATTCGATGCGTAGGCTATGTAGAAGGAATGGATGTGAGTTTTTGGAAGTGTGGAGTGAGTTTGAGGGAAGACTGAATTTGTATAAGAGTGATGGCCTATACCTGAATGCGTTTGGTATCAGGAGTCTGGAAAAACTAATACTAGTATGAGACCTAACACAGAGTCAGGGAAACTAAATTATAAAAGGAGGAATGGTGTGAATGTGAGTGTACCAATGGTATATAACTGTGTTAACGACGGGAATGGGCTTTGTCATAGAAATGTTGACGAGGCGAGAACTATTTCGGGTTTGTGTTCGTCCGGTTCAGACCCATCAAATGTGTGCAACGATGTCTACATGTGTAAGGCATTAGAGAAGAATAGAGATCTGCAAGTTGTCCAACTGTGTCAGGCAACCTGCAAACAAGAGTATACAAAAGAGCATGCAGGTAGATTATTGTGTCTGTACACGAATGCTAGGAGTATCAGAAACAAAGGGGTAGAGTTTGTTGCCTTAGTCAATATTTTGCGACCTCAGATTGTAGGAATTAGACTTAGCTATCAGAATCAGACCACCTAACTGGTATCGAGTGTCATGGGTACAGTATTTTTAGTAAAGATAGAGTGGAGAGGAGGGGGGGTGATGCGAATTATATTTCATGACTGAAATCCAGTTAGAGTTGAGACCTATGAATGTAGTAATACTATTAACAATATTTCATGCGGCAGTGAGTTTGAAGAGATCTGGTGTGAGGTGGAATCTAACCAGACAAATTACACAGTGGGCTTTTGTTACAGACCTGGTGGATCGGTAGCTGGTGATGAAAAAATGCGTCACCAAATTGAAAAGGTGAACGCGAAAAGAGCAATCATAATGGGGGACTTTAATTATCCAAATATTGATTGAGTAGCAGCAGAATCTTGAGAAGAATGAAAATGCATTTATTGAGCTGTTGCGGGATAACTTCCTCAAGCAGCATGTGACAGAAAAAACTCGAGGGCAAAGAGTGTTAGATTTGATTATAGTGTCAGAGGGAGTTTCAGTTAAAGACAACTTTTCTGCTTCCAGTTGGTGACAGTGATCATGCGATACTCACTTGGGAAGTGACTAAGTTTATGAATGTTCCATTCAGAAAAGGTTGCATGCTGTGAACTACGAAGCAGGAAATTATGACCAACTGAGGTGTATACCGAGTTCAGTGGAATAGGATAGGTTGCTGAATGGAAAGAATGTCGGCAGTGCATGGGAAGTATTTAAACAATACTTAAATGATGCGATATCAGAATGTGTCCCGAGAGTTCGAAGAATAAATAGAGTAGGAGTCAAATGGATGTGTAATCTTATTAAGCAAGAGATTCGTAAGAAAAGGAGATGTGGAAGGAATACTGTTTGCATAAGAATGACGTCCGTTATGAACGTTATAAACAGCAGGCTAGAATAGTATAACGCTTGTAAATCCAGATGGCGTGAGGGTTACAGATGCAGAAGAGGTTCAGTTAATGAGTGCCCATTTCGTTAAAAGCTATCAGCCTAGTGAACACAACATTGAGCTCACTGTTACCTCTTTACTAGATGAAGAAACGCAGGTGTGTGAGGCGAGGTATTAGAGCTATTGCACAAACTGAAGAAGAATTCAGCAATAGGGACTGATGGAATATCAGCACATGTGCTAAAAGTGTGTTCAGCTGAAATAGCCATTCCTTTGACCAGGATGTTCAATATGAGTCTCAGAACAGGAAGATTCCTCAGGAATGGAAGAGATATCGACATATTTCCATTGTATGGTAATTCCGTTGCAGAAGGGTGGTTCAAAGACCGATGTATCCAACTATCGACCAATTAGTATCTCAGGTGTGCTGGTGAAGATTTTGGAAAAACTGGTTAGGGTTGCAACCGCATTCAGAAATGGGTTGACAGTGAATCTCTACTTTGCAATGAGCAACATGGGTTTACTAAGGGAAGGTCATATTTTAGCAACTTGCTCACATTCTATAACAATGTTACTATTGAACTAGACAAGGGGAATGGATACACCAATGTATTTTTGGATTTTGCTAAGGCTTTTGACTGAAGACAGCATGGCAGACTGCTGCATAAATTGCAGAAAATAGGTTTGGACTATACAATATTAGCATGGATAAGAGGATGGCTGACTGACAGATATCAAAAAGTGGTATACGGGGGATCTGAGTCTGCAAGGTTTAAGGTAACAAGTGGTGTACCACAAGGATCAGTGCTTGATATACTGTTATTGAATCTTTACATTAATTATATTGGGGAGGATTTGACAAGCGACATACAGCTATTTGCTGATTATGATGCAAAGATAGGTAGGGTAATCAAGAATGCTGTTGATACGCAGTCTTTGTAGATTGATTTGAATAGGCTGGAATTGTGGACATGGGGAAAATGGGTATCAGTTCAATGTAGTAAATGAAAAGTCATTCACTTCGGAATGATTAGATATCCGATGTCGTAATATATTGGTGGGATTAGGCTAGAAGAAACTGATGAGGCTAAGGATATTGGAATATTAATAGATTGGAAGTTGAAGTTTAGGGGCCATGTGGCAAAGATTGCAAATACAACTCAGAAGATAATTGCAATGCTGAAACGAACGTTCAGATGTTATTTTGATAAGGATGTTATTTTACCTCTTTAAAAGGCCTTGAAAAAACCTCATTTGGACTATTGTGCGCAGGTCTGGTCTCCGTTGTCATTCTGATATATTGGAAAGAGTGTTAAAAATGATATCAGGATTGTGGAATACTGATTATGAAGACAGATTGAGAATTTGTGGACTGCAGACACTAGCAAACAGGAGAAAGAGGGGTAATGTGATTGAGACTTACAAACTTCTGAAAGGGTCATACAGCATTTCAATTGATGGAATTTTTCACTTTATGGAAGGTGGGGAAAGGACGAGAGGGCATCCTTGGAAGCTGAGAATGAAGGCCGCCAAGAAGGATGTGAGGGCTAGATTTTTCTCTGAGAGGGTGGTGCGTGATTGGAATGGATTGCCATTGGATGTTGTGAGTGCAAGCAGTGTGAATGAATTCAAAATAGGTATGAAAGATGGTGTGTGTAGTATGTGGCCGCCTTCGATGAGTCACTGAAGGTCTCTCTTAATAATAATAATAAAAAAACCTATTTCGAATTTTTCAATAAATGTCTGTTCTCACATATCTGTCATAGCTGTTTTGTTGAATCCATTAATTTTACTCATCTGAGTTTCTAAACAGTCGGAAAAATGTTTGATAACATAAAATATGTCAACATCCACGCTGGAGATGAATTTGTAAAGTTTCTTTGTAATACGTCACTGGAAGGAATGCGAGGCAATCTGTCTAGTGAAACAGACTGAGTGATATGCAACTAAATACCACATGCGTTTCTCTGGATAGTAAAATTGTCCAATGTTTCTTTCATTAATCAGTTTGAGATCAATGGATTGGAAATGTAATTTTTTAATTTTATTTTTATAACAAAATACATTGTGATCCATAACAGTGGAATAGAATTATTTGCATCCCATCTTTGGATACCTGATCAATAATATTAAATATATTCGAAACAAATCCTGAACTATAAAATTATTTTTCCTGAATAAATTGAAAATTGGTAATTCAGAAAAAATCCTTTTTCTGTACCCTCCATCTGTAATTTGCAAAGCTAAAACGCCAAGTTTTGAAGCGCTCCTGTTTCAAATATTGATATTTTGAAAATTAAAGATGTAGGTGGTACAAAAAAAAAATTTTTTTCTGAATCGCTTTGGCGAAAAATACTTTTCCTAAATTAGGAAAAAATCCTACAATTAATAATTATGAAAGAAAAAATAACAACTTAAGGAAAATGAGGGGAAAAGCATATCAAGATTTAATTTACTGTGGTATGAAATTTCGTTAATTGAAGAGAAATTGACTTCGATACTTCTACGCTATCTTAAATTCGGTAAATAATCATTTTGCAGGTTTCAAGTTCAAGAAATACATTTATGCTGCAACCAAAATGCTTTTGTTGTCTTGGCCTTGCTTTATCTCCAGGATAAGCGGTTTATTTTTTATTTAACAGAATCGTTTGAACACATGCAGTTTTCCTCCAAAAGCTTCATCGCCTTTTCTTTGTCTTTCCGTTAAACGAGCTGACCACAACAGATATTCTCAGAATTTGTCTTTTTATACGTTTCGTTTTGGTCATTACTAATACTTTTGACATTCATGAAATGGCTGAACAGCAGCCTTTTAGGAAGGTTTCATCAAAACGTTTGGTGAATTGAATATTTGAGCAAAAGATAAACATTTTTACAGAGGGGAATAAGTTCATTGGTTTAGTAAGCGCTTAATAAAAGTATATCAATTTGATACAATTATATAAAAATTCTATCCTGGAATAGGATTATGCAATTATATCCTATTACGGTGGATGAAGTTTCGAGTGAGCCCTTAAATCCATTTAAACCATTTTAGGATCAAAGTTATTCATTAGTATTCAAGTACTACTTAAGTCCTGTAATATACGTGATCAACGTAACTACAGATTTTGTTGGAATTGTTGCCATTTCAGAAATAGCTACTCTCTTGTTAGTACTAAGTGGTCATGGATAGAAGTGTGATTTACCACTTCGTCATGCATCAGTTTGAATGGAAAAGGCGGCATGTGTTCAGTGGGAAATGGACGTCTTATTAATGAGTCTCATGTGGCTAGAACATGAGCGCACGCCTGTCTTATAACGATCAACCTTTTATGTCTTCACTGTAAGATTATACGGCAATTAAAAATTAAGGCGGATACCCTATTTAAAAGTAGCTTACCACAATGTGATCATCACGCACGTTGCTTTATGAGATACTTTAGAATAGCACGTTTAAATGGAATCAGGAAAAGTAGTCATATTTTTCATATTTGCCGTTATATTACGAAGTAAGATATTTTTAATAAACGAAAATAGAAAATTACGTCAAAACGGAGATAAACCTGGTGAATGGCATATACTAATTATTCGAAGTTAACTTACAGCAAATTATACTTAAACTTGCGCTAACTTATTAAAAGAGTTTGCTAACTGAATATGCCAGTACACAATGATGGTGACGTGACCACTCATTAGGAGCCCATCTCAAGATTAAATGACATGGTTGGCTGGTTAACAAGAACTGCACTCTATCAACGGGATGTCAGCTACTTCCCAGGAATCCGCATGGTGCAGTGCCTTACCCATCCGCCGTGCTTAATTATTAGAAAATATAGAAAGTAGAATCCTAAGAGAGAGCACCGCATACTGACACGAATTTAGTCATGAGAGTTAAAAAAAAAATTACTTGAAATATAGTAGAAAAATTATGGCTGTACATCTGTATATCATAGACCAGTGCTACTTTTATTTCTTCGATATTTATTCATACATAATTTTTGTCTCTATTTAGTTGGAGACATGGCATGAAACAGAATACCTGAACTTAATTTGTTTGCACTTAGTATAGTTAAGGAATTTATGCTTATTATCCCGTTATGAAGAAATCTGTTTTTCACGAGTTTGTAGCCAACAAAAGTGATTCTAATTACTTCCCAGTTATAAAGTGGAGACCCTATTTTGTACTCATATTACATAAAGAAATTAAATTTCTCCTTCTCGGTACTCCAATTACCAATAGGATTCAAACAAAAATAACTTCATTAGTAAAACAAACTTTCCTAACACAGGTCTTAGCTCCGGTTGGCTTGCACTACTGAAATGTTTTCATGGACGAAATTCAAATAACTATCAGTCATATAGTTCAAGGAAAGTTAAAGTGCACTCCATAGAAATCTAGTTTTATCAAGAAGAATGTTTTTTATTCAATCAAACAAAGGAATCAAATTCTCTTGGATTTAACAAAGTTATCCTTTCATTTGGTGTTTTAAAAAAAAAAGAAAAGAAAAAGAAAAAAAATTGAAATTAGATTTCTGGGGAATGCAATTTAGCATTCCCCAGAAATGCTAAATTTCTCTTCTATTAAATTCGTCCATTTCTATTCATTAAAATACGAATAAATTCTCTGTTCATCGTACTTTGAAGAGAAGTGGACTATACATTTGTGAATATAAATAAACAGAACAATTGGTGTCGTTAATTCTGTATATAAAATGAGTTATTGTGAAATATGTAAAGAGAACAGCTGAAAATGGAGACAATTCTCCAAAATATAATTCTTTACAAATAAAGTCTGCCTAATTTCAGATTGCTTCTAATAGCACCACGTGGGTATTCTCTTAGGTTAAAGCAGTACCGTTACTTTAAAGAAATCATATCTGACACTACAAAAGAACTGCCGCAGTTAAAGATTATTGCATTTTAAGTCCCCTTTTCGCTTCATTCTATTTTCTCGAGGTTTAATGTACGTTACTGACAAAGAATGCAGTGTTCACCTGCTGATCGCATGTCGCGTGCCAATCAGTCTGTCGTCGTTCCTTAAATGTAGAAATCCAAGTGTTAGCGCACGATATAATAGTTATCTTCATCTCAGCAGAGCTTTCATAAAGGCTGCACTAGCTTAATCAGACATTATCTGTCACGCAGTTCCTTAAGGTCAATGACATTTCTCTTCCTTTTTACCTCTCAGAACGCGGAAAGTAAAATGCTGAAGTGACTTTTTCTTTCTTCATTTCGTGCTCGCTTCGGAGTACAGACGTTGGGCTCTCATGAGCAACCTTTTGTGCAAATGCATGCAATCCTGTATTTTAGAAAATAGTAGCAAATTATTGGGAAATATTGTCTAACCGATAATAAACTCATTTAGTAATATAAATCGAAATTAATCAGAGCTGTGTTTTGAAGTCAAAGCGCGTTATGAGTATTAAATATGCAAAAGTTATAGCATTGTCATGAGAACACCAGTTTTCATGTTCAAATTTTCGTTTTCATGTATTCAATAGCATTTTCACTATTTTTCATGTCATATATTAAACATACTCAAAGCCATTGCTGTCGTGCAGTTATCTAACCCTCGGTGGACCAGCGCGTTATTTAAACTGTAGATTCTTTGCACAATATCCTACAGGCTCTTTCTCTCAGTACACAATTTAAATTGTGGGTAAGGAAGCTGATTTTTCTAGAGTGTTAATTGCTTTATTATCAGGATGAGACGATACTTCAGATGTAATTCTCGTTCGAAGTTGAAATTGATGGGATGAATGTGAATTTATCGAAGATTATTAATTAAAATATCAATAATTATGTCTATCGGATAGAATCATGTCTATCCGTGCCGAATTTGGCACGGATAGATATAATTCTATTAGTACAACGAGAGGATTTCGTGCTCCAATGCTGCTTGCCTATTTCCCTCTTGTCCTGTTAAAATAATTCTACGGATCTTGATCCATACGTCTCTCAAAGGATCTAGAATACTAGAAGAGTTTATACCTTCACCGAAGATATTACATGCTTATCACGACACACACAATCAAGCACGTAAGGCGCCATTTACTTATTTCATCAAGGTTACTTCTTGTATATTTATTTTATATTTCTATATTTCAAAGAAGCGTCTTAACATTTGTCTAAAAATACCTTCTTTAAATAATTTATTTAAATACGGTATTTCAAACCAAGTTCATACCAATACTCTACAGTACCACTAAGAGTGCGTTTGTTCAGGCATACGAGAGGGTCTCACTGATTCGCATAATTACACACACACATATATATCTTCTTCTTCTGGTTCCCATCTGCCATACGGCCGCGGGAGGGTAGCTATATGCTACCATTCTAGGGAGAGAGGATTATGAGCAAGGTGGTTTCCCGTTGCATTCCTTGCCGTAAGTATTTATGACTGTAACCTGTGTGTTCACGGGGCCGGTTTGCCTGCTTGCAGGATGAAAAACTCCAGATAAACTGGCGGAAAAAACCCTGCTACCGACGCCCAAGACCGGCTAACTTGGCAATGGCTGAGGAAGATCCTTAAGCTCCTCATGTCGTGGACGGGAATCGAACCTAGGACACTCCTTCCACAGGCACATCGTTGCGAAGCGCAAAGCCACTAAGCTAACCGCGCGGATATATATATACACACACACACACACACACACACACACACACACACACACACGAAGTAATACTACGGAGAGTGATTTTAATAACAAAAAAAAATGGCTAATCGAAATAGCACTGGAAACGAAATGAGATCACAAGCAAACTTGCAGCCGGAAAAATGACTTTTATTGCTGATTTGAAAAATATTACTCAAGTACTTCGCAGTGTGTACAATTGTACACATTTAAATTATTGTGACATTTAACTATTTAAATGTTATTTGAAACTATTTAAATGTTTATTTAAACTACTGAATAGTTTAAATCAGTTTCTCACTTTTTTTCCCATTTTGGCTGGGGCCCATTTTCTCCATATCACACTCTCTATACCGATAGGTTATATTTTATCACCAGGTACGCCTTCATATTATTATTATTATGTGACACCTCCAGGGAATCCAAAGACTCATCGAGGGAGAGTGTACCAACAGCACACAACCCTTTCAACTACTAACCGCGCTCAAACTTGCTTAACGTTTTGCGTAAGCCATTAGTAGCAGAGGCTCTACCAATCGAACAACCTTTGCTGGAATGTGCCCCTTAGTGCAAAAATGTGGAGTAATCGGCCTTAATATTTTTAGTGGAAAATAAAGTCGGAGGATGAGGATAAGAATGGGATATATTGCGAATTAATATATCAAAAATGGGAAATTGAATAATATTTAATTGTTTATTCATGTTCAAGTATTCAATTAATTAAGTTTGCATTTGAAGGCACAAAATATATTAATACAAAAATGGCACTGCTTTCTTTCATTCACCAATATACATATGTCTGGTTCCAAGCTTGGATGGTTTAGTCTCATAACCAGATCCACATTTTTTTTCTCCTCTCTTTTCAGACAAGTTCTCAAAACAATTTTTCACATTTATAAAGAAGCAGATTGCGCATAACTGGTAGATCTCGAGTCATACGAGACTGACTGTGCATTTCGCAGCATGGTGACACGTTGTCGTCATTTTACCGAACTACGCGAGTGTATGCACTAGCGTGTGGTAAAATATTATGCATATTAGTGAAATTACACGAATTATGAAAAGGTTTTATAGGAGTTTTAATATATCGTATTCTAAACTGTATTTGAGAATTTTAAAACTAAGTTAAAAATATTTATTTATTACAAAATCTGGTTGCCCACCAGAAAAGCTGTGGCCCACTAGGATGCAGACCACACTTTGAGAAAATCGGGTTTAAACTATTATTTCTTTACTTTACTTAATATTTATGCAGTCAAAATTCATTGGTATGAACGTAACCCTTGTTTTTTAAGATTAAGTCTATGTTAAATAAAATCCCGCTTTACGAGCTTGCGCTAGTTACGAATTAACTCAAAGTTGGGAATTACCTATATTGTGCGACATCACCAAGGCATATATTTTGTAACTTTTTATTTTATATTGTGGCCGAGGAAACATAGCTTCGCAGCTCTCCAAAGAACAGTATATGGGTTCCGATTTCAGTGTAAGAAGAAGAATGTGTATGGGTGCCTTTAGATGTGAGATGAATGTTTCGCAGTTTGATATCACTCTGCTTATTGGCAGACTGTTAACGCGAAAAATCTCACTTAAATTTCATAACGTTTTGTGATTAGGATTACATACAATGTGAGTAGGATTGCCTCAGAAAAAATTTTACGTTAAGTAGCACAAATCGTGTTGTATAAATAAAACGTTATTCACTGAGTACACCTTCTTACTTGGACCGTGCAGGTTAGATGAGTACCGCTGCATTTAATTGCTCATGATCACTGTCTTGGACTTACTGGGGTCAAACAGAAGGAACCAAAGAATCACACAGCTTTAGTATGTTGCTATTCATTATAAACGAATTGCATTCGGTTCAATAATTTCGGAAAAGTTGGGGGGGGGGGGAATATGCGTAAAATGTACTGGAGAAAAAGGTATGTGTTATTCCCTCGAAATGAAAGAAATCTGATGGAATTAAGGATCATAGAAAATTATTGCCAATCAATTTCACAATGAGAGGGTTTGCCATATGGACGCCTTATTGTACTTTTGTACGTAAAGGCTCAATGGTATTATGGAATCCTCTGTGGTTAAAATTGTTACAAATAGTCGCCCTTTAGATCTTATGATAATTATAAGTAACAAGACTCACGGATTGGCTCCTAAGTACTATAGCAGCAAGTACTCTTAATATTGCAAATTGATTATTATTATTATTAATACTTATTATATGGAATAAACGTAGCTAATTAATAAGAGGAAAAACCGGAATAGTAGTAATATCAAATAATTAACGAACTATTATAAACATTTGAAAGTGTATGTTTTCTTCTCACTTTCTCTATTCCAATCAAAAAGGTTAAATCGAATCAAAACGAAGGAAGGGTGGATATGGCTATGCACACTTTAAGAGCTTATAGCATCTTGATTCGAGATAACTGAGCCAAGAAGAGAGGGTCATGTATACATAGTTACAATACATATTAAGGTTAGTTTCTTACTGTTAACGGTAAGATTTCAACGTAACTCAAGAGCAGCACAGGTTATGAGGTTTTCTATCGCTAATTACGAAAACCCTTTCTGGTAGATGTAATTTAAAGCTGAATAACCGTTGCCGGTTCACATTTCTTTCCTTTTTTTTCTGTATTCATCTTTGTAAACGTTGTTTCCTATTTTTTTATGGGAAGGTAATCTCACAACACGAGTTTATTGGATTTGAATATCCGCAGATAGTACTCTTCAGGTGATACACAACTGTTGAGACGGCTGTTTCAAATGACAGCATAAGAGGGAAAGAAGAAAGACGAACCAGCAGAATGTGTTCTCTGCGTTTGTGGTTAAGCTGGGACGAAGAATCGAATAGACGCGGCATGTGTTTGAAAAGATTTAGCTGAGAAACAGCGCTGGCGAAATATCTATGGAAAATGCAAACGGCTTATCTTAACACGGTATTCAGTACATTGTAGTGGACTTGTTAGAGACGAGTCATTAATCAGCCTAACAGCTCTCTTCAGTAACGGATCATTATAAGCAAATCTATCGCGCATTTAGTACTGCAGGTGGGCTAGAGGTTAGATAATCCAGTCTCCTGTTCTAGAGACCAAATGTGTCTGTTTTCAAGTTATTTCCGGTCTCTAATATGCGGAATAGTAGTCTATAATAATATAGAGTAATATGTGTGTATATATATTCATGTTAATTAAGATTGGAGATTACAACTATAATAAGCCAAAAGGGATGTACCATCTTTATCAAAAAAATGGTAAATATCTCTTTTATCCCTTTTGATAAAAAGAGATTTATCCAAAGGGATAAAATAAAACGAGATTTACCATCTCCCTTTAACTTATTGTAGATTACAGTTATCCAAAGAATTTATAGTGGAATGGACGAATAATTTTCCCCTACCAATAACGAACGATTGGAATGGAACAACCAATGTGAAACTTTATACCAAAGATTGGAACAATAACAACTAAGAAAACGAAACATATAAATAACGCATTTCCTCGGACTTCGCATTCTTGTAATTCCAGTCGGCACGAGTTGTGATATTTGATTATTTCTTCACATGGGGGAGAAGTCAACATTAGACTGGATCTCTATTACTTAGCGTTTAAAACATCATCTTAGAGAGCTCATTGGTGAAGATAGTATCCAGACGGTGCGTAGAGTGATTATTCAGGTTTCTGGTGTATATATGAACAATAATTTGAGTTAATTAGTGATAATAAATGCTGTCCTCGCAATCAACAGAGTTAATCTTTAAATAAAGGAAATCAAAACGTACATAGTGATTGGTGGCATTGAGAGCGAGCGCAAAACACAAACGTATTTCACAGAATGAAACAGATTGCCTCCAAGGAGGAGAGATTTCCAGTTTCAGCTTCATTGACGTGGATTTAGATAGAACAATCGTTGATGTTGTTAATTTCTTTCTTTTGGATTTTTCCCAAGATCGTTGTTTTAGTTTAGATTATCTGTTTTTAATTTTTGGCTCTCATCAGTTACGTTCCCCTTGCCTCGTTATCTTCGTCTGCTAGTTTTTATTTCCTTCGCTGCTTAGTGTGAAGCTGCCGGAGTGGCATGAAAGTTAGATCGCTGGATGTGAGTGTGATGCTTTGGTCTTTCTTCTCTTATACTTCTGTTTTGCCTTAAATATACCTACACACAAGTCATCAGGTGTTTTTTTTTCTTTTAACAGCTTACCCCATGTTTTATGGTCAGCCCCGATTTCGTTTTAGTATTTAATCTTCAACGATGTTTTCTTCCTTTTTTTTTACTGGTAACGTTAAAGAATCTTTGGAGTTGTTCTTATATGTTTTTCAAAAACCAAAAGTCTTAATGAAGATATCTCCATAGCACCCCTGAATTTCAGAAAAAATATTAAGCTGTATATTGCGTCACTATGGACATAGAGCATATTTTTATACTCATTGTCCATAGTGAAGCATATCATTCATCAAAAATTCCTCAGGTCGCATTTATTGCTTAAACTTTAAGCGTTAGTTTACTGTTTCTTCTCTTGGTCAGAAAGTAAATCATACTTGACAAGAAGTCAATAATATTTCATCCCATAACTAAGCGTGCGAAGTTTTTTTTTTTTTTTTTTTTTGCTTACCTTGAGTAAAGGGTGAAAATCAGATATTCTTAAAATCAGCAAAGAGAGAGTTGCAGATACATGCAAATATAATTATCTTTTTACTGATTATGATAAGTTTTTAAGGTTATTAGATAAGGCATTGTTAAGTTGTCATTCCGTCCTTTATATTGTATAATAAATGTTAAGTGCGAGGTTATTCTAAATATTTTTACGGGAGATAGTAAAAGATAGGTGAGATTACTTTCATTCTTTCTATTGTATTCGATAATGCACGGAAGCGTATAGAGACATGCAATGTATATCAAAACCATCGAACAAATAGTTATAGCAGTGTGAGCAGCGTCTACCAATGAGATAAGAGTAGAAAGTGGAGTCAAGTTACCGTTACCAGGTTACAATAAAATCTCTTCGTATCCTAAGAAATATCTGCTTTAAGTCCATTTCATGCTTGAGGCATTTCCGTTCACTGCTTGTTGAAATATCGCGATCAGCCATGCTGACAAGTGCGCTCACACATACACAGGGGCTAAAGAATAAGGACACATCTTTCTAACAAGTATAAGGGTCTTCATCCAAAGTCTCTGACAACTCTCGAAATGCTACCGGCAAAACATACACGAGTTTGATGTTAGCCTTTCGTAACGTTTCATTTTTTGTTTTTTTTTATTTTAACACTGCCTTGAAGGGTTTTTTGTTCTGAATATCTTTGTTGTAAAAGCAAGAGAGGAGAAATGAAGGACGAACGAAAAACAATCCTAGTTTCTTTCTAGAAATAGCACTTGAACTTTCTTGGTGGCAGGAAAATGGAAAGAGTTTTTCTTTGTATTACATTGCTAAAATTAACTAAAATAACTCTTGCTTTATTACTGTGAAGTACATGTAATGGCAGAACGGTATTTTAATCTTTTTTTTTTTTTATTCATTACGAATAAGGTTTCCTAATATATTGACAAACTGAGAGGGCTAGTTTGAGTACGCACGGGAGAGAATATCTGTCTCTGTTTAAGAAAGAATATTCTTTGCTATTACCTTAAAATGAGTTTTAATATCTAGAATTGGTTAACTAAATGTGGAACCTCGTGTGTAGAATAAAACAATCTAAGTACACATACATACGCATTTAGGAAAGCTAACAGAAATTTCGTAATCGTTCACTAAAAGATTTGAAAGAACTGGAACTTTTCAGTCTTGAACGGTTAATATATTAGTGAAACTTTATTCATGGGAGTATGCATTTACTGCTTTGGTAATTATCATGCATGTTTTTTCTGCTGGTGCCACAGTAATATCGCTACAATATAAAATCAAATACCGTGGCGGTAATACTCGATATCTGTTGCTTTATAAATTTGAAAGTGAGTTTTTTAAAAGTATAATTATTTGAGCACTTTTATATTCATGTGATTGCTAAACATGAATTTACTTATTCAATAAATCATCAATATAAAACCTTCTTGCTTCTTATTTACTCAGAAAAAAAATTTTTATTTTTAACATTTTCCCATGATTCCAAAAAAAAAAAAAAAAGCGTACGTTCAGTTTGTTTCAAATTGTCGGTATTTACATTAGCAAATGAATTAGAATTTAAAGAATTTCATAGCAGAATTTATTTATTTCGTATGGTGAACCGGCATAGCTGACAATTCAGACCTATGGACAGAGGGATCGTCTTAGGTATTCCTAACTGTATCCGTGTATGTTCACGGGGCCGGTTTACGGGATGAAAAAACCAAGATAAACTGGGGGAAAAATCCTGCTGTCCACGCCCAAGACCGGCTAACTTGGCTATGGCTGAGGAAGATCCTTAAACTCCTCTCGTCACCGACGGGAATCGAACCTGGGACACTCCTTCCCCAGGCATATGGTTACGAAGCGCAAAACCTCTAGGCCAACGGCGCGGAGTTAGAAGACAGTACAACGATTTAATACAGACCAGATTCTGATACTAATAGGAAACTAATTAGATCATGGGTTGGCAACCTTTTCAGACTCGCTGGCTACATTCAACTTTTATTTTTAATAATCGGGCCGCAAGCGTTTAAGAGAAAATAGTGAGTGTAAAAATACTTAAGTTATCAATTTTTATTATATCAATCTTAAAAAAAAACACGAACATTTAAAGTACCAAATATGAAACCAACATGAAAATGAAACTCAATGAAACACGTAAAAACAAAATATAGTTTATGCATCACATATCGTGATGCCACCCTGCTTAATGCGACTTTTGTGATGTTTTCCCTTAGCCAAATTATCTACATCCACTTTATAACCTGAGGTGCAAATTCGAATCGAAGCATGCAATGTTCATCAATCAGTCGAGAAGAAAATTTATTTTTTCTGAATTTATTTCTGCTTCCAAATGCGACTATCATCATCTTTGGGAAACTGATTAATCCTTCAAATTTTTTTGGTAAGCATCGATAAAATATTTGGATATTTTCTAATGAAAATGCTTTCTTTAATGTTTCATTGTGTTGTAATTCGAAAACTTCCATCTGTAGTTGGTTTGGTACGTCATCAATATCGACATTAAAAGGGTTCAAAAATAATCGCATTTCGATGCAATTTTTATGAAAATCCACAAATCTTGTTGAAAATTCTGTTTGTAAATCTTCAATAATACCAACAAAAGTTTCCTTTTGTGTTTGCCATTCAACTGTATATGCAAATTTGTAACATATATAATGATGTAGAATCTACACTGTAGATTTTCTTCCATCATATGTTTCTTCAACAGACATAGTTTGCCTTCAAAAGCGTTTGTCAGAAAATAGTTCTGTTAGTAATTTACCTTGGCCCTGCAGGTTCAAATTACCTTCATTAAGGTACGTTGTAATATCTATCATAAATGCAAGAGACATAATCCATTTTTACCCGATAGTTGTGGAACAGTATTTTCATGTTCCGTGATGAAAATATCTATTTCTTCACGTAAATTAAAAAATCTTTTTAGCAGCACCTCTATTTAACTATCTAACAGCTGAGTAGTAGATAACGTCTTTATACGCCAATTCTATTTCTATCAAGAATTCTTGAAATTGCGGTGTTTCGGACCGTTGCTTTGGATGTAATTTACAGTTAATATCACGTCCATAACGTTTTTCGTTGATGATAAAATTATGCAACAAAGTGCTTTTTGATGAATGATGCAGTGGAACACCATTGGATTATCATAACCTAAATTTTCTAATTCCGCACAAATTCGACCTACTACGCCGGTGTTAGGGCCACACATATTTCTTCCACCATCGGTTGTCACACTTTTTAATTTTTTCCAGTCAAATTCTAAAGAATCAATAGTTTTCTTTTACTTTAATGAACAAATCATTTCCGGCTGTAGTTCCTTTTAAACTACACAAACTGACCAATTCTTCATGAACATTAAAGTCACTATCGATGCCCCGAGTAAATATCATTAACTGCGCAGTGTATGTTCCGTCAGTACTTTCATCCATTGCCAGAATGTAATAATGAAATATTTTGTTTTAAATTTAAGCTGCTCAAATAAATTGTACCGAATTCTTCTACTCGTTGTACACGTCCTGGCAAATAAACTAATATCTTGAAACGACGTCTTCTTTTTTGGGCATATTTGTTCAATTAGCTGTCTTTGTACAGCTAATAAACATCGTTTAATAAATTCTGAATCTGTATAATGACTTCTTTCTTTCGCAACCAGTTCCGCTACGACATAACTAGCACGAACAATCGATTCATTATGAATACTTTGCTCCTTAAATATGTTTTACTGAGCAGTCAAAGAAGCTTGTAATTTATTCATTTGATTTTTCGAAGGTCATAGTTCAAATCCTTGTATTAGCTTTCATGTTCATTCTCTTAATGACGGCTGATATTATATTCTTTCATAACAGCAACACTTTTATGACAAACAAGACAAAGGGGCTTATCCCCATTTTCAGTAAAGAAGTACTTGCTGTTCCATTCATCATTAAACCTTATTCCTTCATCTGCAATTTTACGTTTTCTTGAGCCATTGTTATCTCCACTCATGATGACTCACACGGTTGGCTCGCGCCAATTTGCACCGCGATATCACGAAGTATATGTATAAAATTGTTTTTAATTTATTATTCATATTATTATTACGTGACACCTCCAAGGAGTCCAAAGACTCATCGAGGGAGGGTACCTGCTCTACAGCTCTCCATCCCCACCACTCAATCCACCAACTACAGCGAACCTCATCATCTACACTAATGCCATCCACTGCCCACCACTAGTATTTTCATAGACAATCACAAACATTCATACCCACGACGGAATATAAGGATGGCCAACCTTTTATGGGGCAGCCAACAAATATAGATTTGGGCCGCATACGGCTCGTGGGCAGTCGGTTGCCGACCCCTGCATTAGATATTATACAACTGGCGAGTGTGTAGATAGTAAGAAAATGAATAAGGCAAGAATCCATCGAAATTTGATTAAACGAATTGGACTATTTCACCTTATGATCACCTTATAATCACTTAGTGGAGGATTTCCCTCAGTCTGTTTGTCATGTTAAGAGGATATTATCATAGCCCTGGCGCCAAAATTCTTTTGCCATGAATTTTGTTCACGTGATAAAAAAAATCAGTAATACTTTAATACACTTTTGTATTTGTATATCACTTCAACAATTAATAATAAAATATCAACTAATTGCTTCTAGGTTTCAATGTTCGCATCTGAACACAAATGTGTCCTCTTTGAAGAATACGGGAAAAAAAAAATAAGAGCCTTTAGTTAAGTTTCTATTAGTTTCATTACTCTGAGTGTTCCCAGATTGCTCGTGTTAAAATAACAATGAAACAGTATCTTTCACGCAGGCAGTAAACTGATCCCAGTCTGAATGCTGCAACTAATAGAACAGACGATCCTATTTTATTAGTTCTACTCTTTCTTTTTTTTAATTTAGAACAGGAAGGTGAAGCAGGAGATAAAAGTAGTTAGTGACTTCAAGATCTTTGTGTGACTTATTAAATAAGACGAACCAGAAACCTGCAAACCTTGCAGTTTCATTTAAACTCTAGTGAAAATTAAAATTATATTTATTCTTAATTCTTTTATTGATAAGTGCTGTTTAAAATGGAGGAGATATTACTAATAATTTTTCGAGTATTCATTACCTACGGTTATAATAGCAATGAATGTTTTACGACTGTTTAGTTCATCAAAAAAAGATTGTTTCTCTTCTGCGCAGTTACTTTCATCACTTCAGTGTTACCGCGGATTTCTTTTCTGTGGGAGTGATGATAGGTGCCCATCAAATTTAATGCGGTTTCGGTCATAAAACTATGTATGCAACCCGCGTTATAATTAAAGAATATTCCTGGAGATGTCGTGTGTGTTTATGAATGACGTAATGCAAGGTTTCGGTTTTTACGGTCGTTCTTCCATCACAAGCTTTCAAATATAGTAAAGTGAAACTCATCTGAGATCTTAGACCGATGTTGTGAAACTGAAAGAAACCTAATAGAATCCACAGTAATAATATTCAACCTTGGCCATCTAAATGTTATCTCAACTACAGCTTACTGTTATTCAAATGTTTTCCAGCTTTGGCGAAAAAGAGACCGCGAAGATGCTCTCAACAATGCCAAGGTCCAAAATATTTTCAATTACAGCAAACGTTTTTTAAAGAATGTAATGACAATTACAATATTTCCCAAGTTTTGCTGTAATTCTCTGAATCACTATATTGCAAAATAAGTCCTCGAGAATAGCATAAAGTTACTCGTGCTGTTTAAAAATAGTTCTTTGGTAGAGGGGGGAGTATTTGGGTTAAGTAGTCATAGAAGTGTATTCACAGACACAGTTTATCCTTTCGTTGGTAATAGTCACATAAACTTATAGTACATTAGTAACGTGGATGAACCGAGTTTCCACCATCGTAGGAAGAGATTTCGAAATTTATACAAAAACGTTTACTGCATAGAACATTTGAATTTCTAATGAATGAAGAGTTGCTGTAGTGATTTTTGTTTAGAATAAATAACTGAACGGAATTATTTCTGAGATTATTATACACTCAAAATACGTATATATGCTTCAAATCTGGTAGAGTATTAGTTATGCTATTCATAATACTCTTTTTCGACAAATTCTTTAATGTGTATCCCATCCATAAAAGATCGCCAACTTGCCGTGCACTAGATTGGCTAAGGAATAAATATCGGGAAACCTTACTCTGCAAGCCAAACATGGAACTTTTAAGCGGTACAGAATATCTCCGTTAAGCAAGATGATGGTTACACCAGGTAAAATTCATCTATTTTCCACACAGTCACAAAATATGCATGCATACATGCAGTGGAATGTGAACTTACGACCTACTGGCTGGAGAACGAAACTCTTCATTATAATAAAATTCTAAATAATAATAAAAAACAGTGTGAACACTGTTTTTTATTATTTTTATTTTTATTTTTTTTATAGCTGGTTAAGATTACACATATTTCTTTAAACTGACAAAACGTTAAGTTACATTAATTAAAAATAGTTCCGCATGAAAAGAAACATTTTTGACGCTTTCAAAATCTATAAATTTAGATTTCAAATAAACATATTGAACTGCTGTTGATGAATCTTTTCATTCTAGTAAGAGTTCCCGAAAAGTTTGTTTGCGCTTTCATTGTCAGTGTTAGAACAAAATGAGATAAATTGTTATAAATAACAGGAGGGGATGTTTATATCTAGACTGGGAAGCAATTTATTTACCCTGCTGGGCATCTTCCCCTTCACTCTTTGAAACGATAAACACCATGAAAATTAAGTGAATGTCGGACAGCCATAATCCACATAATGTCATATTTCATATCCTTTTTCAACAAGGAAGGAGGGGGGGGTAGCTGAAAATATTGAATCTTCTGATAGCATTCTTCACTAGATAGTCTATGCTTCTCTGAACATTCCTTTTTATCTTAAAGAGAATGGTGTTTATGTAGATGTTTTTAAGGGTTTATTAATCCCAGGAAGCAATTAGGGCTTCATTTAATTGCCCTTTTGTCAGTATAGTTAGAGATTTCGTTACCAGTACTGCAGATCAAATATTTCAATTAAGCTAATGCCAAGTGAATAGCTTGGCCATTCCAAGCATTCCTTTTGTACAGCAAACTAGTTAAGTTTTTGGAGCAGACTTTGTATAGAGACATTCGTGTTGTTTTGAAGGGTAAATTCTTAATCCCTAAATGTTGTTGGCGTTGTTGTCATTCGGGACTGACATTAACCGTGCGATTCCACATTATGATTTGCACTGCATCATGAATGGGGCAATTACTTAAGAACCAAAAATATAAATTCCATTACAGTGAATTAACTTCTTAACTTTCAGTCCATTTTGATGAGGGTAGTGTATTGCTTACATTGAATTGAAATAATCTAGTGTCTGATAAATGCTTTCATCTGAGAAAGAGAAACAACCGCTTATACCACCAAAGTTGGGTTGAATTAGACTTCTATTGAACAAAATCAGCTGTAAAGCCCATGCCACCTTTTATATTTCGCAATTCTAGAAGTATGCAGTGATAATTCACAGCCATTTTCTTCTAGAAGTAAGATGGCTGTGAATTATTAAGGATAAAATGCTAAACTTCGTGTAGTTGAGGTAACATGTGCAACATGAAAAACTGCTACAAATGTATATAACTGTCGAGTTAATCCAGATGCTTTTATTTAAAATCTATAGGCTGAGTGGCATTCGCAAAGAAAGAATTATCCATGTAGAAATAACTGCAGCTACCAAATTCTTTCTTGCAACTCTATTTCTTGTTTGGAATAACGTTTGACTTCATAGTGTTCATTGGTGGTATGGGTGTTTCTGTTAAAATATAATCCCTTGAACGATCAAGTATTTTCGTCTTTACATGGGAGTTTATTATTGTAACTCTACTTGTAGTGTGAATGGGTGGGTGGTACAAAACGAACTAGTTGATTTCACATACTGTTAATCATCTGAGGGGTTGCAGTGATGATTTATTGCCATTGAATATATTTAATTTTAATATTATCTCTTCACATATATTTAAATCTATCATTTATTTTAAAGTGAATTCCACCAGTAAAGATTGGAAATCTGTCGATCATTCACCGCCGTATGTGGGTGGGACAAAGGTTAATCCAGTTTGCCCTACAATAGAGACCTAATATGATAGTTTTTCATTCCACTTTATGTCTCCAGTAAACGAAGGTCTTAAACCAGGAGCAAAATCATTTATTGCTTAAAGACATTCACAAATATCTAATTCTGGAACCTAGTTGGAGTTTTGTTTTTTAATTGAACAATAAAACATACATTTGAAGAACAATAAACAACTAACTATTTACATTTCATTTTGCAAAATGAATATTGAAAAGTGAGGATTGTTTTAAAATTGCATAGGAACTAATCTTAAGAAGAAAGGAAGGTAAAATCTTAATGCGGAGAACACGCTGCAGTTCTGGATTGCTTTTCGTCTGTATATAAAATTTATTGTTTCACAAAGACCGTCAAGTTATTCTCTTGCGCTCGAGAGAGAGATTTCCAGTGCTTTGGGTGATAATTGTATGGAGGAGTGGGTATGCTATACGAGAGTATTCGCACTGCCTTGCTCGATGTTAAGAAATATGCCAGTCAGGTTCCATTCTTCTGCGAAATGGGATAAAGTTCCTCGTTCTCTGTGGTGGTATTCTAGGAGTACACTCTGTATAATTTCCTTCTTAGACTCCAAACGGTTTTCCCTGGATTGGCTGAATGATGGATGATCCTGTTTTTTTGGGATTTAGGTGGAAACTATAGATAATGGCTTTCGTAGCGATGAAGAGCTAGTTGCATACTCTCTTTCTGTCGTGGTCTGTGCGGAGTAGATATCAGCAGTATCCCAGGTTGTGAGATTGAGTACAGGTGGTAGAGACATAAGTATTTGTGAATTGCTGTTGGAGATTTGAATGCCATGCACTGTTGTTGAGGTATGGAAATGCTTTTATGACTTAATTTTGCTTGATGGTGCTATGATTTTGCTTTGGGATTTTTCACTGCAGATGTTCAAGGGTTTTCACTTTAAATTCTTCGGTAGAAGAGCACAGATCAATCTGATTCCTACCCATTTCCAAGTAAGGAAAAGATGATGTCCAGTTGTGTGCTTTTAATATGTATATATGTGAACAGGGGTTTTTGAGCGCTGATAGGGGAGGATTCTCTCAGTGTGATACAATTTTTGGCTTTTTTGGCGATGAAAAGCATCTCGATAAAAGCTTCACAGTTAAAAAGGTATTGGTGCGTCGGCCATTCTAATGATTGCGGATAGGTGGAGAAGACCTCTGGACATATTCTAGATTAGGTGAATAGGTGCTTAGTGAGCAAGGTCTTGAAGATGATTCTGACAGAAGTAATAGTGTTCTCAATTGAGACTAAACCGTGACCATATTCTTGGAGTTTGGTTTGTTCCAAAGGGAATGCATAATTGATGATTTAATATCATGGAGGAAGTCTTCAGTTGATGTTAGAAATTTAAGAGCGTGCCAGAGAACACGGGCTGCCATCTGGTTTATCATCACTTTTCCTCTGAGTGAAGCGGTTGCATTGTACCATATACCTAAAACTTTGAAACAGTTGTGTAGTCCAGTTCATCATATTACAGGCTTGATTGGTTAGGTAAATGTACAGGTACTTTTGTCCTTTCCCTGACCAATTTGCATTTAATTGATTCGTTCGTGGACCATTGCTTTTCTGTATTTAGTTTTACTCCCGATTTTGTGTGCTTCATGTAAATGACTTTCATTTATTCTTCGTTTCTTAAGGCAGCTGCGACGTCAGCACTGCTGGTAGGGTAATATTCCAGAGCCTAGTTGGAGAGGGAGAAAGAGGTAATTAGTGGATATGCTATCCTCTCTGCCAACAAGGCTGGCAAAGCTATTTCCCAGGTAAGCATGAAGTTCACGTTCTTGGCATAAGTACTGACGATAACACTTTTGTAAATATTGAAAATAGTACAAATTCTACAAGAAACGAATCCAAACTACAAATCAAGGTGACTAACTAGAGAATTACGTCTGTTTACGTAAGGCGACAAAAGAGGAAGCCATCATCGATGAGAATATGAAATATATATCCAAATGATTTTCTCCATAAATTTCTCTTTGTAAACTTAACATTACAACTCGAACAGCGCATAAACCTTTAATCTATCAGTGATTTATTTACAACTTTCAGAACATATAAACCTCGTGTATCCCTTGCATATAACAGGACTCAATGTTCGAAACAATCCCCCTTTCGCCTTCACGCACGCACGAAGTATGACAGTCACATATTGATGGCAGCACAAACAACATCCAAACGAAACGCTACCACTGCTCTCGCCAAATCCATCTACAAATCGTTACTTGCAGGCTGCTCTTTCAAACTCTGACCATAATTTGAAGTCAAACAGATTCAGATCGGGACTTCCAGACGGGCAACCATATGGTGATGTCTGGTCGGGAACATTCGCTTCCAAACACCACTGTTGTGTGGTCCTCGTCTTGAGTGCAGAACTGAGAACGTTTGGAAGTTCCAGCGCCTACCGTGAAACCAGGTGTTGTTCAGAGGCCGTACCAGAGGTTCTAGCACGGTGTCTTGATACACTTTGGTGGAGATTTTGACCCCCTTTCTAGCAGAAATGCAACTTCGATATACCTAATACGTCACATTCCACCAAACCATCACTGACCAAGGGTTGTGATCTCTCTGAATCCTTGGTACTATGCTACCATCCAGGGAATATACCCGAACTTTTTGTGTGTTAAACTACTCCCCAATGGTGAAAATCATCTGTGAAGAGGATATCTGTCTGTTGTTCACCAACAGCCGGAGAAGTGCCTTTCGATTTTATTACCCTCTGCCGCATAAGTTGTGGTGTTAGGAAGTGTCTAGTAGAACGATGATAGGCTCTCAACCCCAGGTCATCAGAAAACGTGATATCGTTTTCTGAGAAACCTTCATTTCTCGTGACATCTCTCGTTCTTAACACAAGCTGTTGCGTCATAACTCAGCGTGGTTGACCTCTTCTTTGGAGGTCACATCTTCTATATCGTTAAAACTGTTAATTGATCGATACAAACATCCTACCGATTCCGAGTGTTTTTAGTATGCTGAAAATAACAGGTGCTGCATTCTAACCTTGTGAAGTGCCATTAGAGCTGTACGTTTCTTTTAATCTTCTCGCTGCATGTTAACCCGTACAGCTAGACAACCGTGTCTCTCTACTGATAAACATTAAGAAAGTTGGCTGCGCACAGTGCTACTAATAAACCTGACTCGCACAATTATGTGGGCAGCGCGAGGATGTGCAGAAGTTGCAACAGTATTTATGACAAGACTATGTATACTGATAACCCATTATCCGTTATGACAGCATAACAAAAAGTGGGTTGTACAAATTTTTTTCATCACTTATTTTTTTTTCAAAGTAAATGTTTTACTCTTTTATAATTGAGAAGGAATTATAAGTCCTGTAAAATATCCATTAACATCCTAAGTGTATTAAGAAATGAATCATAGATAAAATTCGGAAGTTTTCTAACGTCATTCCAATAATTTCGTAAAATTAACGAATATATGAGAAAAAAAAAGTCTTCTCGACCGGTAATCTTTTTTTTTTATTTGAGAAAATTGAAAACAAAATAAAAAAAATATAAATTCACTTGAAACTTTCCTTTACTTAGAGTAAGTAAAACCTTTAGCGCTGCAGGAATATTTCATTTACAGTACAAAATCTGAAAAAACATTTTTCATTGAAATATTGGTAATAAATTGATAAAAAAAAAAAACCTAAACGTTTATCGCATGGTGTTTATATCACAATTTATTTTCCGTTACTATCATAATTAATTGCATATATTTTGATACATTCGAATAGTTTTTATGCACGCATGCTAATCTTTAAGGAGATGGATGTTTCCATTCGCATTTCGCAAGCAAGTTTGCATGGCTAGGAATAAAACTTTTTTTGATAGCCTAATTCTTTGGAAGTGACAACAAATCAGTGTGGTCACTTCCATAGAAACCTACCTGATATGATGAGAATCAAACTCAAGCCATTTCAAAAGGTTGCATACAAGTTGGTTTATCCTATCTGCTGCACTACGGATTCATTTTTATTCGGCCGCCTTTACGTTGATAAAAGAAACAAAAATCCAACCATACCTTATTGTGTTACTTATCTTTACAATATATATATATGTATATTACAAACATTTTACGAAACCGCTGCGACGACTTATAAGGTCGTGCAAAACACGGAATGATACATGCGTGCCACTCCTCCAAAACGACACCATTTTTAACATCACGCGGACAATGACTTTACGTTAGCAGCGAAAGTAAAAGCAAAACCATTAAAATATATTCGGAATTGATGGCAATGCAGTTATAGCAAGCGCTTGTTTTCAAGCTGAATTACTTTTCGTTATTAATATTTGGCTTTTACCAGTAGCTTATACTGCTTACTTCCTCTTTCTTGTTACCCTATTTGTCTCTTTTTTTAGCTGCGATAATTATCTAAAGATAAATGAAATCACTTTACAGAATTGCCTCTCTAAGAAAAAAAAAAATGAATGGACGAGGAACATGTTCAAGAAGGTGTGAACTAGTACAGAAATATTTTGTATGATTAAGTTTTTAGTAACAGGTACACAATGATACTGCATTTTGATATATCATTTAAAAGTATTTGAGGGTGCATGTGTGTATACGTTTGAAATGGGTAGGATGGCATGCATTGATTATAAATAAATCTAGAGATTAACGCTATTTCTCCAAAACTTGTTCTGGTATATCCATGCTGCTAATAATTCTCGAAACAAACTTTTACTTCCGTCATTTAGAAAACCTAAATGAGTCAGCATTTTGAAAGTCACACTTTTCTACACACTTTTCCTTAACGTGTATAAATAAAACGTTTTCCACTAAAACCAACATCGATAAGTTTTCTTTCTCCCGTATTTTATTAAACCTTAAATAAGATTTTCTGATTATTAACTGTCGAATAATTTCTTCACAGAATGGGAAGGTGCGTCTCAACCAAGCAAAAAATAAATAAAAACAAATCACTAAGCCATATTACTATTTAATAATATAATCTTACTTTTTAACATATTAGGTCCAATGACCTGCCACGTATTTCACTGCAGTTGTTCCGAAGTCTGTTTAGCAGGAGTATAAAAAATCCAAGTTTCCATCTCAAATCGTCTTCAGATGAAGCCCCATATAAACATCCTTCATAACCTTCCGGATTCACAACCATGTCTTTAAAAGTACATGCTGAAACTTTTATTGATAAAAGTGCACTTCAAGACATAAACTAAATCTCTGTTTCGGGAGAATCAGTCCCAAGGCCCTTTTTTCTAAGACATTTCTAACAATTGAGGCATTCAGCTTTTCATTTTAATTACTATCAATTTCATTTCATAGCTATAGTTTTATAGTTTGTCCTTTTTGCATTGATATTCTGCAACTCCCCCCCCCCTTATCTATGTTCAGCTGTTGATGTGTGCAAAATTATCCAATTAATAGAAAGAGTCCACTACTTATTCTGCGTCTGTGAGGTCAGATGTCTGTTTTGTGTTCGTTCACTTCTGATTCAAATTATGGAGAGCTATGAATGTTAGAGGGCACACGATTTTCGTCGCTTGGTGCGAGACCACCATGCTGAAAGTACATATTTGGTCTCTATAACAATTGCCGGAAATATCTAATGCTTAGCCATTTTAACGTAATTGGTTTACAACATTTTTAATGTGAAATTCGCATAAAAACGTTCATAATTAGTCATGTAGTTCCCAGCTGAAAATTATTGTCCGATTTTTTAAACACAACCTTGCAATCAAAAATAAAATACAAAATATGGTGTAGCTGACATTTTTCAACCTTGGGAATGGAATAGCCCATGAAGGATTTAAGAGATATGAATATACTGTGAAACTTTCTCATCCATGAAAAGCATTCTGTGTGCTTTTTCATCTGCTCTACGAATTTCTGAAATCTTTGCTAACTAATTTTGTTTTTGAGATATTTAAGCTTCGACAATGAAATATAAGTGCCTTTTTATGTCATATTTCATTTAAACCTAATTGTAATGTAGCTGTCACATTTCAAATGAAAGTTCCTAGTTTCCGGTATATTTTAGAGGCAGGCGTCTATGCGACTGTTCCTCTGCTGCGTGGACCCTTGAGCCTCTTAGAGAATGTGATTGACGACACCAGGCAGTGGGTGACGCTTCTCATAAATCTTATACATTGACTTGCAAATGAGAACATCAGAATTTGAAGCCTTTGCTAAAAATCTATTTTGCACCTCCGAATGGTTTATATGGGCTTATGGGAGGTAAAAACTACCGCATATTTCATATGCGAGGGCGGGACCAAAGGCGTACTGTGCAGTCATTTTTATTTTTTTTTTATTTTTAATACCATCGATTTTTACTTTGATAGTGGTTCCTGTTATTTTGTTTGAAGTCTTGACCTACATTATTAGCGAAAGAAGACTACCACATTGCTGTGACCTACTTCAAATTTCTTCACTGTAAGGCTAACCTCTGTTACTTGTTAAAATTATTTGTTGCTTTCAAAGCCAAGTTAATTGCGAAGTATAAAGGTTGACAAGGAACACAATATTTGCATAATGCGAAGTTTTCATTTTTACTCATTCAAAGAAAAAAGAAAAGTCGGCTTAATAAGTAGAACGTGAGTTCATCGTTCCTATTTGAAATTGTCAATAAATGTTGAAGCTTTTATATTCTTTATTTTGCTAAAATATTGAAAGATGCTTCTGGAAATTATGCAGCGATGCATGCTTTTGATTCCAATTTGCTAGTTCGAAATACTGAATAAACTTGATAATTTAATGCAAATACGGTACAATTAACAATTTTTTTTTCCTGAATTAAAACCGAAAGCTTCTTTTATGCGTTATTTTATAGGACAGAAAAATTTGCTTTACACATTATAGGAATAAGATAATATACAAAAGGGATTGTCTATTCAGTATTTTATAGATCGTATCTTTTGGAAATTTCACTGACAACTTTGGTGCCTGCTGAATTTCATTGCCTTGTGTATTAAACGCCTTGCTTTAATGGAGTGACTTCAAAAAGCATCGTGGGTGGGTGGGTTGTTTTCAAGTAACCTTCGAGAAAGTTGGTTGAGCGGATAGTGCATCCGCTTTCTAGCCATGGATACATGTAGATGTGTTTTGAGATGGATAAATTTCATCGTACTACGATATATATAAAAACTTATATAAAAACAGCACTCTAGCCTTGAAACACATTTCTGGATTATATAACCTTATTCCAACCATGGTATTAAATGTGTTATACTGTTTAAACCTTTTTTTGAAGCCAGTGTTGTCTGTTAACTGCTTGTGTTTTTCTTGTTTTATGGGAAAAAAAATAAACTTGAGTTGCCTTTGAATAAACTATCACCTGTATATCTATTGATCTCTACAGCAAGGTTTTGATAATGCGTAATACTTTTAAAAACCTACTTAGTATGTGTAAACAAAAAAGAGATGAAATTATATTCTCCATATTATAGAGACAAAGCTATTAATGAAACTACTAATTATGTTTACTGTCAGTTAATATTATGGATGCAAAATGTAATTCATTCATATCTTGCCCATAAGGATAAAATTTATCTTCTATTTTAAAAAAATAAAAAAATAAAAAAAATGTTTTTCAAAAGTATGTTCAAAATTATATATTACAGCGTTATTTTCCTGTTTATTCTGTAAACTATTTTTAAAATTATGACATTGTTTCACTCATGTCTTAAGTTTTAAAAATGTGCACATCGTTTACTTCCCTAAACTAATGGAAAATTCCTTAATAGCATCCCCCCCCCCAAAAAAAAAATATATATATAAATTTCATATATAATATACATTCCTCACATGTCGAGTGTGTGATGTCAATATTTTATAAACAGAAAGGTGGATGCGGATTTATAGGTGGTTTTATGCTATTTTAATTATATAAATTGCATGACGCAATTTTATTTATAAGATGCAACACGTTCCGACGTCAGTTTAGTACTGTTACCTTAACAGGTATTTTTGTTAGTAATTTGGTAAAAAAAAAGTTTGCCAATCCAGACAGGCGTATCACTAAACTACCAATAATGCACCATCTTAGAAGCTATTTTTGCTGTTCTCCCAGCTTATTCATAACTGATCGCCAGCAGACGATATACATTTTCTTAAAAAGAGTCATAAAGTGTAAAGATAAATATTGATATATTTTTCCCTGTACCTAGTGTGGAAAAACAAAATAGGTATAAAGCTCGAAATCAAAAACTTGAATCCAGTGAACTCCTTGTTATAACATAAATTCTCCGAGAAGCGACGAAGGTTAAATGACCCTTTTGCTTGAGAATCTCATCTCCAATTGTGCAGTTTCTTATCATGGACTAGAAACCTGTTTGGTATTTATATACTTTTTTACACGATTGCAGTGTAGTCCATCTCAAACAGTAAATCATTTAGATAGTTTACATTTGGTATTTAAAATCAATGAACTCGTGTATTTTCCAAACGGAATTATAAATATTGAAACTTGATAAGAAACGCATTTCATAAACCTATCACAAAATGTTAATATCAATTTCACCAAACAGAAACTCAATTAAAGTGAGCGTGTATTTGGCAAGAATATAATTCCACGGGATTCTTGTCCGCTGTTGTCTGTCCTGTGTAAATGTCTTATCCTCCAATGCGGGAAGGAAATAAACGTTGGAGCTTAATTCTAAACGCAGTTTCTTGTAATGCATTCAGTCGAAAGTCGAAAACATTGTCTTTACAGATAAGGATTTTGAGAATCTTAAATTACAAGAGGCGTAAAGCGGATTCTGTTTGTTGGCATTCGAAAAATAAATCGAAGCGGAATTCTAATTGGCATTTATTTGTGCTGTTTATCATCTCTAAAAAAGCAAACGTGAATATTTTATTCAAACAGAATCTTTAACCAGACCGTTCAATCATTCGTTGATCAGAAGTCACTGTTATTTAAATATTATTTTATTATAATTTAGAAGTTATAAGCTTTTATAATTAATATTTATAATTTATAAGAATTTTATAAGCGGTTTTATAATTTATAAGAGAAACGTTTTTTCTCACTCCCACCCATAAAAGTTTGTAAAAGCGTATTGCATTACAATGCGCCTTTACAAATTTATTATCCTGCAGGCATTGGATTTTTTTTTCTATTTTATACATTTTTGTATTTATATTTTACAATCCGGAAACCTTGCTCTAAGGACCAAACATGTAACCTTTCAAATGACTTCAGGCCCCCAGTATGTGGGGAGGTGGTCTCACGCTGCATGATGAAATTCATTCCCACCTAAAGACAATCATGGACAACACTTCACATGACTGGTTTCGAACCAGCAGCCTATTGGTCGGCGAGCTAATTGGCTAACCTCTAGGCCAGTGTTTCTCAAACTTCAGATAACCGCGGACCCCTTCTTAAATTTTTATTATTACCAAGTACCCCCTAATTAATTAATTAAAAAATTAATTAAAAATAAATTAAATAAAATTAATAAATTAATTTAAAATATTACAAAATTAAATATCTATTTTATATTTTATTTGAATTTATATGTTCATGTAAACAAAAAATATGATTTATTTTTAATAGAACAAACTTTATAAAGATATGTAAAGTTTTACTTACTTGAAATAATTTATCATCAATGAGAGGAGTGAAATTGCTTATGGTGAGATAAAATTTCAGCAAAATGTGGCTCTATAGTTGTTAATTTCAATCTCAGATGCGGTTCGACATCTATAATGCGATTCCTCTTCTTCGTCTTAATATCTACAAGGGCCGAAAATCCAACTTCGCACAGATATGAACTTGGAAATAGAAAAATGAACCTTAGAGCTTTATCTGTTAATTCAGGAAGTTCATTCTGTATTTGTAGCCAAAATGATGATAACGTATTTTCGCTGTATTTATTTTTTTAGGAAACCATCAGAAGCTAGTTCTAAAAGTTCTTCTATTGACGATAGACCCTTTGGCATAAATTTATTTTTATTGAAAGGGTATCTTATCCACTCAATATTAATGTCCAATTCAGCGAAATACTTTTCTAGATTCATTTGTAAGCTTTTTAAATGCTGCATAATAGTAATTTTCACATCATCAATTTGTTCATTTGAACTTGCGAGCAATTCATGAAGCGATGGAAACGCGTCAAATTCTCCACCAACCCGCTTTTGCCATAACTTCATTTTTGCCAGCGTGGCGTTCACTTTATCTTGAACATGAAATATAGAAATTTCGTTGCCTTGTAAAGATATATTAAGATTATTTTAATACAGTAAATATATCTGCCAGATATGCTAATTGACTGGGCCATTTCCAATTATGTAAATGCTTTTTCAATTCAATCTTTTCACCAAGAAAAACTTGTAGTTCATTCTGAAGTTCAAATAAACGAGTAAGGACTTTTCCATGGAAAAGAAGTTGTGTATAGTTGCTTCCCATTTCTTTGCAAAGTTAAAAGTCTGGCGTTTAGAGGACGGCCTTTAATATGATTTATGATTTTTACAGCTTCATCAAGAACTTTTCTTAGGTCTGTAGACATCATATGTGTAGCCAAAGCCTCCCTGTGTATGCAGCAGTGTGTGTGTCGACTTTGCATTTGGTGCAACAGCTTGAATCCTTGAAACAAGCCCTTTTTTTAAATCCGACCATGAATTTCGCTCCGTCCGTGCTTATTCCAACACAATTTTTCCAATCAAGCTTATTTTTATGCATAAAGGTATTTATACATTTTATATAAATTTTTTAGTTTATTTTGAAAAAATTCGACAGGTTTGTCCTTGCATTCATTATGTTTCGATTCAAAATGGCGATTTAAATTACATGGTTTCATGCTTTCATTTTTCACCGCAAATTACACATAATGGAATATGTTCCTCTTCATTTCCCGTCCATGAAAATCCACATTTCAAGTAATTTATATCGTACTTACGAAGTTTTCGCATCTTCTTCCTAGTTGGTTCTTTAGAGATGTCAGACGACACGCACTTATCAATTTCACTTGATCCAGATACAATATCAAAATTTTCTTGTTGGTGACAGCTACTTGTATCTATTATGTTCCTCTCTTTTGCGCATTTTAAAAATCCAGTCTTTAACCAGTGATACATACTTAAGAATTTGAAAGTAACTGTTTGAAAACAATTACCGTATTTAACGAACAGTCCTTCAACAAATGGCTAGTGAAAGCAGAACTTTAAACAGACAGCAATGGTAGGGCAGTAGAGATAAAGCAGCTATAAAGACGTTCATATGATTGGTGCGGTATTAACAAAAGATCGCACTACTAATTGACAAAGACAAGCCGACAGTTCAGTTGAAATGCTAATTCTCTTCAACCGAGTTCCTTATATAATATTTGAAACACCATTCACTATATATTTCTTAGTTTTAACACGTTCACTCATACAAAATCATATGTTTCCGGTGCACCATATGGTTTTATTATCTACTATACAGCATTTTATGTGGGAGGAGTCATGCGATTCATTAGTTCCGTTTTTATCCCAGTTGTCTCTAATTGCACTGTTTGTTTGTTGAAAAACATATTACACAGTCTGCAGATGTCTATGTACCTTATTCAGTGATACAATAGGAACGTTTTACAATCTCAAACTTAAATTTAATGATGCATAGCCGAAAATTGCCACGGATCCCCTGAAGACCTTTCGCGGACCACCGGGGGTCCGCGTACCACACTTTGAGAAACACTGCTCTAGGCAAACCAGTGGAATTAGCTACTATATTTTTTTTTCTTATGATAGTGTGGTAAGGGTTAATTCAGTTTAGTCAATTTTTACTGTTAAAATTGAATAAACTCGTGCTGGATATAAAACAAATGCATAATCGTTAAAGAAACCCATGACATATTGCACCGTTGGAGAATACCCCGAAGTTGCGTTAAGTTTTCGTTTGTTTCACGTTCAAAGTGCGGACATTTTATTACAGAAATATCTTTCTGTATAGCAGATGAATTGAATTTATTATTTTGATTTTGATTATACGTTGTTAGAAACATACAGCTGAACCAGTTACTGTTAGGTAAGTTTTGAAGAATGAGTGGTAATGTTAATTTGCCGAATATATTACAGAAATATTGTAAATAAATGCGACATTATTAAACTACCTTCAGCGGAGATAATTACATGCCACTGTAGTTACTTAAACAGAAATAGAAGATGAAAGATTAGCAGAACATGTATTTGAAGCAAAAACGTAAGAGAGGAACCAAGAATGGATAACAGATGCAATTACAAAACAAAAAAGATTATTAATTCAGATAGAAATGGATAATTTAAAAATTGCTGACAGAAAAGTAATAATGAAATCTTGTGCTGAACGTTTTGCATACCTTGTTCACCTTCTTTAGAATGGATCGTCATCAAGGAAACAAAACTAAATTCTGAGTGTGAGGTTTTCGTGATCTTTGTAACATCTGCTACAGTAAACATTCTTACACTGATGTTCGCGTTTGAAAGTTTCACCATAACCTTGAATATGATTGTCAGGATTACACATAAGTACCAAAACAATATTCTTATGGGAGTTGTGAAAAATGCTGTCATTAAGCACAGGATTTCTAGAGATTTTCTATCAATACTTCAAGATGTTCTAAGTCAATTTCTATATTCTAAAACATCATTAACATGTGTTAAAGTTCTAAACAGTTCGTGGGACTGAATAATTGAAGCTTAGCATTGAAGTGAACAATATAAGAAACGCTTCCGCGAAGTTCGTGGAAATGGAACATGTTGGAAATAATCAGTATATTTACCAAAAGTAGAATATTGGTTGCACAAATCACCATCATAATCTCTGCTAATTGCGTGTGCATTTAAGGACACTTCAGAAAAGGTAAATGAAACGATCTCATCGCTAGTAATAATATAAAAAATGAATGGTTTTATAAAAAAAGGAAGTTTTGCGCGATTCTTTAACATCTAGTGATATAATGCTTATGAAATACGACCATACCTTAAAATAGGATTATTCCTTCTTGAAAGTGATGTTTTTAAAGATTTCTGGTGATTTTTTGAATGCTCTGAGGAACAACTGGATACAAATACGAAAACATTTGGTATTTTGTCTTTGTATGTGCGACTAGTCCTAATTTATTTTAGATTTTTCTCGCGTTTTTGACACATCCTGACATTTGGTCGTGATTCATAAAATAAAAAAGCCATGGTATACGCAGGTCTCTGATACTCTATGCATTACGTTGGTAGCAATCGTAATCCAACGTCTCGACTGATGAATGCACTACACACACTGGTGTCGTAACCCTAAGGAAGAACACTAATTTTGAAGATTACAACCTCAAATTTAGACGAATCTACTCGTGGTAATTTGTATAAATGAAGATTTCTTTTTTAATTAACGCGCAAATGGGTGATGTCATAGTACTCAACTGGATAAAAGGCCAAAGGTTGCGCTGAGCGAATTGCCTTTGAAGGAAGCCATTTTCGTGAAGTAATAAGCTGCAAACTTGAATGTCTTGTAAATATCTCAAAGACATCTAGATGATTTCACGTGAGGGGAGAGAACGTTATATGAATGCCAAACAGATCGTTGGTTGAATGTGCGAAGTCAGTAACTATAATTCTATTTTGTATTCGTATGAAAGGAAGCAAATTGTTATAGTAATCCCCACTCCAATAGGTGATAATACCATATTGCAGTTACGAATTTATCCAAGAATAGTATAAACATCTTAAGAATGCTACATGTACAGTTTTTAACATAATATATTCTGTTAATTACTAACCTCAATTTATTTGTTAAAAATATGAATGTGGTAGTTCCATTTCAGATTGCTATCGATATACAGGTTCAAATACTTGAGTGATTTTTTTGACTAAGCTGCATTTACAATTTTGGATATCACTACATTACGTTTCATGAAATTTTATGGTTATATTGTGTGCTAGCTTATTTGTTAACGTGTAGTACATATATCTCGTTTTATGGATATTAATTCTAAGTTCATTTTTAAGACCACTTATTTAGTTTCAACATATCTCTGGTTAATCCAATTTACTAGATCCTCAAAACGGTCGTTTCGGTGTATACTAATGCTATGTCATCAGCGAACGATATCATTTTGCCAAAAGTTTGTATTTACACAGATCATTAACATATATTAAAAATAAGATGGCTCCTAGCATTGAACCTTGCGGGACTTCGTATTTTATTATATCTGTTGCGCTATTGAATGTGCCGTAGAGGATATATTGTATTTCATTACTCAGATAGGATTTGAACAAGACTTTAGTAACTCCTCTAATGCCATATGTAGACATTTGTAGTAGTAGGGAGGTCATGAGGAACACCTTCGAGCAGTCGAAAGCGTTAGATTTACTTAGAAAAACGACTGCTGTGTGCACTTCATTTATTCCACTGGAACTCCAATATCGATTTTTCTGTATTGAATCTAGATCTATTGATCATCATCATGCGTATCAAGGATTTAGGCCTGTTCCAGCCTTAGAAGTCATCGTTGAATCGTTTAAGAGGACCTCCTGGTTTTCTTTTTCCTAATGGCTTGTACTTATTGATTGATTAGATGGATCTATTGATTAGATGCATAAACGGATATAGTATTTAAATAGCTATTTAATCGTTTCTTTATTAGGATTTCAATAACCTTTGGACTGTGGATAGTATAGCTATCAGTCTGTAAAATCTGATTTAATTTCTGTTATCTCCTTTAAATAGTGGAATAACTGAAGCAATCTTGAAGTCTTCTATAAATTCCTCGTATTCAAAAGATTTATTAATAATGTGCGTGAAGAACTTTCTTTATTGATAATATTTAGTTTTTCGACATTTATATGGTCACACTCCATTCCCCCCCCCTTTTATTAATCCGATTACTATACTGTTTATTTCATCTTCATTTACTGGGTATACATACATGGAATTCTTAATCAACAGAAGATGACTCACCTACTTTATCCGTTTGGTCATGATGAAAGCATATCGACATAAGGCTTGATATGATCATGCTGTTTAAAACGGTGAAAGTTAGTATATTTTCTATTCCTGATGCCTTGTTCTTTAACTGCAGGGGTATAACAAATCGGGTGGTATTTTAATTTTCACAGGGGATACACATAGAAATTAACTCAGTGTAACTTTCATATGAGCACGTGCACAGATCTCTCGGTATGATTTGCACTAGGACAAGAGGCATTGGCCATTTATCTGCTCGGTGCATACAGCTAACTTTAATAAGGTTTTGGACGCTCTTGTGACTTCTTCAGTGGCTACGGATTCTGTTATATCGTACAGTGGCATCTTGAAGTTTTTTTTTTTTTAAACGAACGTGTACTGGACGGTTTTATCATCTAAAATATAGTGAGTGCGCGATAATCTGCTACCGTCTCGGGCTGTAATCGAATCCCCTCATCCGTGTTCCTGGCTATTGAAGAATTTATTTTATGGTTTTTGATGGCTATGGCCACTGAAATCCATTGTTCCTTAGCTCGCAGGATAACTCGAGGAACTCTTTCCTTAGAATGTTTCGCTACAGAGTCCATGGAGGCTGCAGTTTCCTTTGATGTTAGTTCCATAAGTCTTTTTTTTTTTTCTGCTGACTTCGCAGACCTGTGTGTTCCGCAGCTGTTTCCTATGTTAAATCTGAGCATGACTGTGAGTGCAAATGTCTGGGACTCTAGGTCTACTGTCATTGTTGGAACGGAGTATTTCTTACGTATGTTGAATTTATCCTTGCTTGCTTGTGCAGAATCCGTCATGGAAACATACTCTTTTTGATTGTTGGCTCAAATATAAATGGGTATCAAATTGATACCATCACACACAAACTTAATTATAGACATTTGTGCTTGCCGTATATGGTCATATTTTCTTTTGAGAATTGATGCCAATATAACATATTTTGGATTTTTCTAAGGCATTTGATAGGCTGTTGTGTAAACTGAGGAATATGGGACTAAAACTGATCTATTGACTTGGATCAGGGGATGGTTGACAGACAGATATCAAAAAGTGGTATACAGTGGGTGTAAATCTGCCAGATTTAAGGTAACCAGTGATGTACCTCAGGGTTCAGTCCTTGGGCCATTATTGTTCAATCTATACATTAATGACATCAAGAAGGGTCAATCATCAGATTTGCAATTGTTTGCTGGTGATGCGAAGATAGGCAGGGCAATCAGGGATGCTACTGATATTCAGAAATTACAAAATGATTTAAATAGACTGGAAGTCTGAGCTAACAAAAATGGCTGTCAGTTTAATGTTAGTAAGTGTAAAGTTATGCACTTTGGCGTGATTAGAGTTCCAGCGGCATATTATATTAGCGGGGTTATGTTACAAGAAACTGAAGAGGCAAGGGATCTTGGAGTATTGATGGATAAGAATTTAAAGTTCAAAGGTCACATAGAAAAAGTTGCAAATACAACTCAGAGGATGATTGGATGTTGAAGCGAACCTTGACATGTAAGGATAAAGAAGTAATTTTGCCTTTTTATAAGGCCTTGATAAGACCACACCTGGATTATTATGCGCAGATTTGGTCTCCCGGGTTCCAAGGGGATAAAGAAGCTGTGGAAAGGGTGCAAAGAAGAGTTACAAAGATTATATCTGGATTATGGGATTTAGATTATGAGGACAGATTGCGAGTATGTGGATTACAGACTGTGGTTAACAGGAGAAAGAGAGGTGATATGACAGAGGTCTATAAACGTTTGAATGGGTGTTATAGCATTTCAAGTGATGAAATTTTTCGCTATATGGAAGGCGGGGAGAGAACACGGGGGCATCCATAGAAGTTAAGGTTATTCTCAGTCAAGAAAGGGTTAAGAGCTAGGTTTTTCTCCCAGAGAGCAGTGAGTGAGTGGAATAATTTGCCCTTACGGGTTGTGAGTGCATCCAGTGTGAATGAATTCAAGGGTAGGTATGATAGCTGGGTTGGGTAATTTACAGCCTCCCTCGATGAGTCCTTGACTCCCTGGAGGTCTTAGATGATAATAATAATAATATCACTCACGAGAGTTTAAAAAACTGTGGTAGATTTGGGTTTATGTGGAGAACAAGCGCGGCAGTACACTTCTTCCAGCATTCTGAATTGTCTATATTACAGGCTTCGTAAAAACAAATTCCCAAAGCAGTCATTTTTATGAGCACGAATTTACATCTTGAAGTCAAGTTTATTAGAGATTTTATTAAGTATTATATATATATAAGAGCGAGAGCGACAGACTTCTAAGTGAAATATTTTTTTTATTTCATGTAAAAAGAAATTTCGTTACCAATTTTATGCTATCAAATTTGAATTTATAGAAAATACAAGCACAGAAAGAAAACATCGAAAAACTTAAAATTAATTCTAAGTAAATCTAAATATTTTCCTCGACTGTGAAGAGTTTTTCTCATTTTATAAATCACCAAACATGAATGACTTTATGAGACAGAATTTAAAATCTTTTTTCAAATGCCTATTTTTAGAATACGTGAAGAGATGGATCTGCACCTGGACGAGACTAAACCATTATTGCTTGGCCTTGTATCAATACACAACAAAGAAAATCCGTCATGCTATCCCCTTTTTTCATAGATTTCTCAAGGCTCCGCCAAACCACGATATTGTGCTGCATAAATATTTCTGATAAAGTCTCTTTAGAGTCTGCACGTAATGCTTTCTATGAAAATAAAAAATCCTTTTCACATTTTCGCCTTCGTGTATGATTGAATGTCCTGTACTCTCCAGCTGTCTGCTCTTATAACTTTTCCCCACAGTCCGACTTCTCACCGAGGTCTGTCCGTAGCATCGTGCATCTGGTTTGATTCATGCATTTCTCTAACGAAGGCGCCTTACAATCACAGATGCAGGAAAACTGGGTCGCTAGTGACATAGCTGTAGTCTGACTTTCCTGTATAATGTGATTTAGAGCCAGTTATTGTGCTTGTATTGTCTCTTTCTGTCCATTCCAGTTACGTGATGCGAAAAGAAGAGGACACTGAGAAGCTTACTTTTGCAAAGAATCGCTATTCCTTCCTCTCCTGGGAATCCCTGGAGCTATTCGTGATGTCTCAATACTTAAATCTCTCTCCCCTCTAGGCTAAAACAGTCCACCAACAAAGTGAGAGAAGCAGATACTTATTAAGTAGTCTCTTATTGATTACTATCAATGGTAGGCATAAGTATTTGGAGTGTTAGTAAGTAGAAGAACCACTTAGCAAATCGTTCAAGCATGAAGAAAATCCGATTAAGCATAAGATGCAAGTATTTTATTTTTCGCATTGAAATTCACAGTATTTAGTAACTGCCTTGAATCCTTTGGATTTGCATTCATGATCTTATTTCAGTCGCTTAAACACTGAAATCTAAATTCACGTTTGTTTCTTCATTTCATGCGTAGATTTCTCAGTTTTCACTTTACGTAAAATAGCAATCAAGCTGTAAATGATTAGGAATAATGCTTACTGTTATTTAGTTATGCATATTAAGTGATGATTTTTGTATTGTACTAGTAGTTATATCTAAACTGAATTCTGTTATTAGTTTTCAGATGGATATGATGTGGTTCTTAATAATTTTGCACGATTTACAAAAGTTTGATGCTCCGTTATTTCGTTTGTCTTGTAAATAGTGAAGTAATTTATATTTTACTTACAATGTAATATAAGTCAGCATTGTAAATTCAACATTTTAAACAGCATAATATATTACCAATACGGTAACGAATTCTCAAAAGCCTCGACTACAAACTTGGTACGATCACCTAAGTTCTTTTTATCCCTCAACTTTACACAAATTTCTTCAAATGTACAAATGATATAATTTTTAAACTTAATATTATTGTAACAATAGACAGGAATATTTGTACGCTGTGGACTTGTTGATACTCTTCAGGAATCTGAAGAGTGCAGTAGTGCACTATTCATATTCCTGAAGCTCTACTGCACTCTTCAGGATTCTGATAATCTCAATTATGGTCCCGCTACTAGTCAATATTACTATTGTTAAATCTCCGATTGTAGCTGTTTAACTAGGTGTTGAGTTGTACAATATACTACATTGACTTGTAAAACTGACGCACAACTTTTCCTATTAGGATATATTAAAGTTTATTGCACAATACACAATAATCAGTATAGACTAATAATTTACTGTCTCTGGCATTACATTTATAGTGCTTTGAGTTTTGGTAATGATTTATATGCTGTTTAAAACATGCATATACGAGGGTGGTCTAAAACATTCTCGGCCTAACAATGAATAACGAATTTATAATATCAAAATTATTTTCAACATAATCTCTCTGAAGACTAATACATTTATTCCAGCGACGTTCCAGAGCCATTATCTCGTCCCTTTAGTGGTTCTCACTAAGATCTGCAAAATACCCCTCTACAGCTGCAATCACCTCTTCATTCGAAGAAAACGCTGACCAGTGAGGAAGAGTTTTAGTTTTGGGAAGAGATATGTCAGAGGGAGTCAAATGTGGGGGAATAGGGTGGATGTTTCAACAATTCATAGTGCAGAGTCCTTAATTTTCCCATTGCAAAAACACCTTTGTGGGCAGGTGCATTGTCCTGATGAAAGATTATTTTTGTCTTCTGCAAACCTAATCTTTTTCTGACGAAGTTTTATAACTTCGTCAGAAAAGTTATATAACAGAAAGTTATACAACTTTCTCTTATAAAACCGTCTACTCTGGTTAAAAAATCGGAATAATATTCCCCGGTTATTGTTTTACCCTTTTCAAAATAATTAATAAACAAAATGCCTTTAGCATCCCTAAACATCGATGCCATGACCTTTCCTTCTGATGGAACCGACTTTGTCTTTGGTGCTGAACAACCGGCTTCTGTCCATTGTTTTGGCTGCTGTTTGAATTCTGGTGTATTATAGTGAATTCAAGTATCATCCATAATAAATCAACGCACAAAATCAGTTTTATTCTTGTTAAAATGCTCCAAGCACTGTTCAGAGATTTTCATGCGAATGAGTTTTTTTATCTGCTGTGAGCAAGCGCAGCACCCATCTTGCGCAATGCTTTTTCATTTGCAATTCTTCATGCAAAATATATCCTATACATTCTTTTGAAATACCTATAGTCTTAGCAATTTCACGCACTTTGACTCACTTGTCACCCATTACCATATCGTGCACTGATCAATGATTTCTGGTATTACACTTTTTGGACGTCTTTCACGTGGATCATCTTCAAGTCCTGTACGCTTGCGTTTAAACTCGGCAGCCATTTCTTAATTGTCGAAAACGAAGGAAAAAAGTGCTCATAAACTTTTATGAACTTCGAATGAATTTCTTTTGGCGTTAAAGCTTTTTTTACAAAGACTTTTTTAACCGCACGATACTCAATTTATCCATTTCGAGGGATACAGACTACACTTTGCTTCATACAGCTGTATAAAATAAACTACTCGAGAATGACTTGCAGTTTCACATGGATTCTTATGACAGATGCACCAACTTTAAAAAAAAATCGTGCCGATTGTGTTGCCATCTATGGTCGAAGCGGAGAACCTATCAGACCACCCTCGTAATAAACCAATATCATTGATTTATTGCAATATTTTTCTGAGCACTGTTAGTTTTTTCTAACTTGAAAACTAAAAAGAAGACGTTTAAATACTCCACACACACACACACACACACACACACACACACACACACACACACACACACACACGCACCCAACGAGATGTCCTCTGGTAGCACGCTACTCAGAAAAAATTCATGAAATGTAAATAACAGCATTGTGACTTACTCCCCCCTTCCATGTACTTTATACATATTAAACATTTTGGTTCTTTACTCATTTTCTCACGAACCGCTTATATACACACACACACACACAGTAACAATAATCAAGACTTGTGTAACTTTGTAGTTGAAACGGAAATTATTTCCGGGTTACAGTTTACTCGGTAGTTCTAAAACTGTTTGCTTAGCTATATTTGACACAAAAGTCATTTTGCACACATTCTTTGCTACACTCACACCGCAGCCCAAAAAGAAATAACACAAGAGGAAGTCGTTTGCGGTATTTTTTTGGTTTAGACAAAGAGCATCATGACCTGTTACTTCTCTGGAGTTCTGATCGAATCCCATTGGGCATGTTTCAGTGTCCGCTTTTGATGGATCACCCTAGGAATGCAGAACACGCTTCTCCTTTATCAAACTTGTTGTGTCACGAAGAGTAGGAAGTAATGGTATCTCATTGATTATCAAGGAACAGTTCCGAAACCAGCAACTGGATATTCAAAAGATATTAAACAGTTTGGATTGTTAACTTAACTTCGAAACGATGTTGACCGAATGGCAGAAATAAATGTAATTTATAGGTGTGATGCTATTTGTAAGGAAGTTTTATATTTTCAGATTTAAGGTAGTGATCATACTTAAAATTTGAATAACTAGTTGCGCAAGTTATTTTCTGGCTTCTTTTAGTTAAGAATTTAAATACGAAAATACTTTTTAAATTATGTTCAAATCATTAAAGAATTTTCTTCGATAAATGAAGGCGGTGATTCAATTCTACTTATCCAAATTACAGAAAATGACACCACTTTCTTTTCTCTAAGGAGGGAAAAAACTGCTATAAAAAATTAATGATTTCAACTATTGATTTATTCATCAGATTATTAAGAAAGAGAAGAGAAATAAGAACAGTAACGCGAAAGTATTCCTCTTTAAGTAAAGTAATCGATCTAGAATCATTTAATTATTTAAATGGTCCAACTAAGGAAACGAATTTCGTAGAAATCTGAGTTTCAAGTTCAGTATATGCAAAAAAGGTCCAGCACAGAATTTTGCTGAAAATAAAACTTACCAATCGTTTCTTTAAACGTTTCTAGGGGTGATTTCAAATAGAGCGATGAACATATCAATCATGACGTGAGCGATGTTTTGTTTATTGCAAAAACAAAAATTCACATATACAAAGCTAAAGAATATATAAGTTGAGAGGAAATAATAAAGTAATGATTATGAAGTGCAGAAACTAGAACAAGTTTTTGAGAGAATCATATTAATATATATGAAGAATATACTAATAAAGATTAGGATAAGAAAGCAGACCGGACAAATCAAAAGGGAAAAACCCTAGAGATATTTGCTAACAAAAAAAAAAAAAAAGATTCCAGGACATTTTCATACAGAAGAGTGGTGGTTGAATGGAATAAACTGCTTGTTGGAGCTGAAGTGCATAGGATGTGAATTTAATTTAGTGCATTAGACAGAACTAATTAGATATGCTCCCCCCCCTAGAGAATCATCCTCTTGGATAGTATGAATTGTAATTAATATAAATTGAGTAAATAGTAAATTCGGATAACTGACTACAATTCCTTTTTCTTAACTAACTTTGCTAGCTTAACTTTATCTACTATCAGCCGATTTTTAATTCGAGAGATCTTATTTTTTTTATTATTATTTTTCGCTAAGAGAAAGAACTTTTTTTTTCAAGCTAAAGCAGTGAACTAAAGCCTGTTATTCTCCCCCTTTTCGAAACTAGTGATAGAGATGATAAAATGTCTTATGACAGCCCGCATGTTGCCAGGACATCTAAGTCATATGCTGTGCTGTTATTTATTTACACATGTAGTTTTTTCCTACAAATCAAGTAGTCGCTAAGAGAGAATTATACTGTAAGAAATTACTTGCATTCCAAATTAAATAAACTCGCCGTTATTTATATATCAACATCACACACACAAATGAGATGCTGCAAAACCTGTAGCCCATTAGTGCATTGCGTAGACAGATAACTAATAAATGCGCATTTGGTTGTCTATCAGTTAGATCACCTTTTGTTCAGAGATCATTTTGATCTTCTACTCCGAAGTGACTAGTACAAGAAAAGCGTTAACTGCTGTTCGGCGACTTTAAATGATTAGACGTAGAAAAATGAATTAGGTGGCATTACCAAAAAAAACTTCCTATTGAAAGTCTACATTTGGCAATGTGATGAAAAATTGGGCTCCATAGCAAAAGATAAGAAGGGAGGGATAATGATTTTAATGTATTTTAATATATAGTTTTAAAATGTTATATATATATTTTTTCATTTATTTTCAATAATCAGTAAACTATTCCTTTGACCCTTTTCAAGCCACTTCAGAAGTCCAGTAAGCAGGGCGATAGTCTCATCAGGGGATGAAATTCATTTTCCACTTAGACATTCACAAACATTGTCTACAATGGAATTCTTATCTTTGGCCTGTTGGTCGAAGAGTGAATACTCTAATCACTCAGCCAATCGACCATCATACCCAAGCCGAAATGCTGACGTATAGGATGCGTCTCCATGAGAGAACTGGTTAACTAATCTCTCAGAGTGGTTTTCTAGAGTGAGTCCCTAGAAAATCGGTTTGACGAAGCGAGCAGCCACAAGCAATCCCATATGTATTTCCACAATTATTCCCTACAGCTCACGAGACACTGATATACTCGTAACGGATATAGGACGTTGATTAACATGAGCCAAGATACCTACTTTGCTGGACTGTTGAGCAACAGAATTTGGTTCTGTGTAGCGAAGTCACGTGCTATATTCTTCCTGTTTGGTAGGATGGAAGATGCCTGGAAAATGCTTGTTTTCCCGTGTTACTCAACGATAAACTTTTGAGGTGAAAATATTGTATGGTTTGGATGCAAAAATATAATGTGAGGTTCCTTCCAGTGATATCGATTTAGTCCACAGGTTGTATTCTATGAAATCATAACTGCTGGATCCCACAGAGCTGTTCTGAACAACTGAAATACACCTGCACTGCGGCGCTTTTATAGCGCATGCTCTTACGCTTTCAAATACAATAACGTTCAAGATCACAAAACAAGTACTGAAAGTGAATTGCTTTAAGAAAATAACATCGGAATGCTGTAGTGTATTGCAAGGTGTCCCTACTTTGAATCCTACACTATAGATGAAGCGAAATACAAAATTAAGGCATGCCGAAGACATTTCAGTATTTGGAATAATTGATGCATTAAATAAGATGATTAATAAGCATATTACAACCAACTTTCTTTCAGAATAATAAAACGTTTTCCACGATGCACTGAAGTGTTGATTATGGATATGAATCGATACGAAATGTTATAAACTTATGTCTATAATACCGTTTTTTTTATTTCTCTGAAAGGCCACATAAACTATCCTTCCAAATAAACTTTTGGAAGGATAGTTTATTCTCGTGCTTGCGATGCCCAACTAAAATTAGCATATTAAAAAAAGAATGAAACTGTTGATCAAAGTGAACAGTTTCTTCATTTTTGACAAAGGTTACAAAAATTGCAGAATCGTTTAAACGTGCTGATGGAATGGGAGCATGAAGGAAAAGTAAACTAAATTTCGAAAAATAGTACTTTTTTTTTCGGAAGAAACTTGAGTTTGGAGTTTAAAAATTACAGTACACGATGAAATGAAATTTTAAAGTTGCGTTTTAAAAATACTTCAAATTAGCAGTTTGATCTGAATTATTAAAAAGAAATATTTAATACCATTTATCTACCGTATGGTTTGCAATTTCAAAAGCAAAACGTTTTGTTAACTGGATAAGAAATGTTCATCTATTATTCATGATTTTAAGTTTTGATACCAATTTAAGATTTTAGGTTGGTATCTAATATTTTAAGTGATTATAGTAGTCGAGGTGTCTGAAAGTTGTACTTTTCATGATTCCATGGCATAAAGAGGAGTGAGTTTGTCATTGTAAGTTATCTGCCTGTTCTCTTGCGAGAAGTAACAATTCGAAACAAATCCGGCTAGTGAAACCGTAATCAAAACTATAAATACGTGCACCATCTGGATAGATGTCATTTTTTATATGGGGTCGTTCCAAGGTTCTATTCTCGTAAGCTATTGGTCGTTTTAGAAACACCAGATTTCAAAGCAGGTATTTTTTATTAATTGGGCACGTAATTTATATTTTAATGATTTATTAGAAATATAATCAATTTATCAAACTGATATACTGGTAAACTTCTTTTAAAATATTTAAAACAGGGTTTTTAATAAACGTAACTAGTTAGTTTCTTTTCTGCTAAGAAATTCTTCAGATGCACAGATGCTTGATTTTGACATACGCCAAGCACAGAAAGCTGCGCAGAATCGTTCACATGAAACCTCGATAAAAATACATCCAGCGATTATAATTTCATGTTCTACAATAAGTAATATATCCAAAGCGATATCGTAAAACAGAGCGTAAAAATCTACGGAATATCTTCGATGGAAGCAATAGAAGCCACGCGTATTTTTTTAGTTCCATCACGCAGGAGCGATTAATACTACTAAAAAGCGATGATAGTGTGAGAGAATGCAATGCATTCCTCACATTTAAAGGATATGTTATTACACAAGGAAATTCGGATAACAAATGGCCGAAATAATCATTTCCAAAAGTGGCACGGACTGTCTCCAGTAATGTGGTTCGTGGCGCTTGTTTCATTATTAATATGCCGAAATGGTGAAAAGCGGGAATATCTTCCAGCATGATGGAGATTGTCTGTGGGTGTGAGAAATGCAACGCCGTAGTGCAGGTGAGTCCTGGTCGCGTTAATATTTATTGCGCGACATAAAATTACACAGTAGCTCGAGTAAAGAAACATTTTCCCATTCATAAAAATAGTGGACAATATATGAATGTTTTAGAAAGGGGGTTTGGGGAATTCAGGAAGATTCATTTTGCTGCTGACAACTATGTGCAGATTGGAAAAGTAATTATATAGTGATTTGAATTTATATTGAATATTGTGTTTCATGTGTTGTGGGTTTCTGAGGTGTTATTATGCAGAGATAAGACGTTTTTTAGCCTGCTCTGAGAAAAGCATTTGCTTTCTTTCATTTGTGTAAGCAAAATGCATAGAGAATGATGTAGCATCTTATGCGAACATAATAAAAAGTAAAATATTCTGAAAAGTAAACATTGTGTTCAGGACCGTTTCTACATTTTGCGGGGCCCTGTGCGAAATGGAAAAGCGGGGCCCCTGAAAGTTAGTAACATTTATGGAAATTTTAAACGGAAGAATATCTTGTTAATTAAATCAAATATGAAATGTTTATTTATGTGCATAAATAAACAAGTATGCTCTTTAGCATCGATTTAAGTAAAGGGAAAAAATTAGTTAAAAAATAAATGTATTTGTATGTACATGATATATTATTTTATTATGTAAGTACATATTATCATATAAACACGCCAGAACAATGATTTGTTTAATAATATAAATAATAATATGAAAATGTGAAAAATATATCCATTGGAAATACTTTTATTGGGATTATATTGATCAAGTGCATATAATAACAACTAAGTTATACCAACTAGTTTCACCAACTAAGTCTGTTGGCATCTTCAGGGTATATAACTGATGTACGTCATTAAAAAATAAAAAACTGTTACAAACTAAGTTTTTTAACATAAATATATCCATTTTTACTATAAAGAATGAAATATATGTATAACAACTTATAAGATTTAAAAGAAATCTTAATATATTAAATTTTATTTAACCTAATGCGCTTATCAATAAATTCATTTATAACGCTATCAAAATTCAATTTTTTTTTGCAATTTCATGCTCTTTAGATATTATTGCCAGGGACGACAAATGTTCTTGAGACATAGAAGATCGCAAATAGATTTTTATTAATTTTAATTTGGAAAATGACCTTTCTGCTGATGCGACCGTAACTGGACTGGTCAATAATATTTTAAATGTCGTAGTAATATTTCGATAAATATCCGACAAATTATTTGCAATTATGAATTTTAAAATATTAATGGGTGCATATTCTGAAACAATATTTCTAAACATAATTAATGCATTGTAAAATTCAGATTCATCAATATTTTTGATACAGCTGTTTGCAGCAAAATCTTAATTCATTTTCTGTCATTATTAATTTTATATCATAAAGAAATCCAAATGATTTTTCGTGAATTTCATACAATTCAAATCTTTTTTTTTTTGACAGATTGTAGAGCAGTATCTAAAATTACAAAAAAGAAATTTATCCTAAAATTATCTTTCGTGTCACCTATGTGTGATTCATCAGGCGTTTCATAATCAAAAAAATACTTTTCTTCGACGTACTCGACATTTTTTAAATTTAATTTCTATTTCTAATAGATTTGACAGTTCTTTAGCAATCTCAAAACAGCTATCAAATCCTGATGTTCTCTGCTCTTCAAAGTACTGCACTAACTCTTTAATATGCTTAGTTGCTACGTCTATGGGAATTTTTGCATTTTGTAATACTTATTAAATTATCTTTGGACTAAATTAACTTTAGTGTAAACTGAAATGAATCTATTTGTTCATATATTGAAACCACTTCTACTTTGATAGTATTATCCGATGCAGTTTTAGATAATTCTTTTCGTGCATTTAAAAATTCTGGAATTTGAAAACTTACAGCTCTAACCGATTCTATTCTACATTCCCATCTTGTATCACATAACGGTTTTGGAGTTAATTGTTTAACAAATTTCTTTAATATCTCCCAACGTGAATTTGAGGCAGCAAATAATGTATATTTATATTTTGTATAACATTAAAAACATTTATTGCTATAATTGATGATTTTGCGACATCCCCTAAAATGAGTCTTTGACTCCATGAGGTCTTGGTTTAATAATAATAAAATCAAATTTAAATTATGACAGGCGCAAGGAGTATAAAATGCCTTTTCGTTTTCATTTAAAATGTAAGCACGGACTCATACTCCTTCCATATTCGCTCCGTTATAATACCCTTGCCCTCTACAATCTAACAATTTAAGATTTAATTTATTCAAAAGTGATTTTATATTTTCATATATACCTTTACCAGTAGTGTCATTAGTTGTTAAAAACATCAAAAAATGTTCAGGAATTTCTATATCTGCTTCAAATATATGTAAAAATTTAAAAATTAATGAAATTTGCTCCTGATAACTACCATCAGGAGTACAATCGAGAATTATTGAATAGTACTTTGCCTGTCGTGTTATATTTAAAATATTTTGTTGAATTTTGGTTCCCATATCAACAATTAATTCATTTTGCACAATGAGTGATAGATACGAATTTTGTTTCTTACCTATAATTTTTTTTCCGAACATCGCATTAAATGATCTTTTAAAAGTGGATCAAATTCTGTAATTAATTCTCTGATTCCAAAAAAAATACCATTATGGGCTGTGTACAAAAGTATCAAAATTACCTCTAAAAGCTAAATTATGTTCGGATAAATAAAGAATTGCTGCTACTATTCGTCTTAAAACATTTCTTAACAGTTCTGCTTCAAATTTCATGACATTTTGATTTGTCTGATCAATTGTATTGTGATTTTTTAAATTACATTCCATTTGTGTCCATGAATACATGCATTTCATGTGCATGTATTCATGATTTCGTTCGTGCGACTTTAATCTTTCACTTACATGTCGCCAGTCAGAAAAGCCATTATTAGATAAAAAATTATCATCAGAAGAAAATAATTTGCAACAAAAACAAAAAATAGAGTTGGAAGAGTTTGAATATACAAGCCATCTTCTGTTTTGCTTCTCTCCGTTTGCGATTGTCCTAACATAGTGAGCTGTGGCAAAGCACCTCTTTGTTGTCATCTTTTGGAAAATCATTTTCAGTCGGAGGAGACGGTGGACCACGTTTTATAATTTGTGTTAGTGTTGCGTTGTTCAAAATTTTGGGCCATGTTGCTGGATCATCAATAGTAAATAGTTCACCTTCCTCTCGTGTCTCAGTTTTAGAATCTTCAATACTTATTGTTTGACCAAACGTGTCATGTTCTCCGCTTCCTTTGAGTATTTCAGAACTCTCATTATTAATTAATGTTGAAGCCGAAGAACTGTTTGTAGTTATTTCAGAATTCCCGTTATCAACTGATATATCTGAACAAATATATGATTTCAACTTCATAAATTTAAGCAGTGAATTTCTTTGACGTCCCTCAGTCGCTTCTTTTTCTTATTTTCGCTTTCGTTTTTCATGCCCACTTGGGTATTTTCTTCCATAATAATCTCTCTCACGACTAGTCATACTCTAGAATTAAATACGATAGATTTAATTATAAAATAAGTTAATAAATTAAAACAATTACTTACCTGATAAATAAAATATATCTAAAATAGATAATGTTAGAAAATAAATAAATCTAATATAGGTTGAAACCTGCTATTGAAGAAAAATTCTGATGTCGGATAACTTACAACTAGTTTACAAAATATATTTTTTAAGATATTTTGCAAGTAATGTCACATAAAAAAATTACCATGACAGTACGTGTATATACTTACTTGTTCATAAAATCATAAACTAAAATCCAAAAACTCCTTAAAATTATTAAAAACACCTGTTTTAAAATGCACTTTTCCCTATTTAACACTATGTTGTACGATATTGTTATACAGTAGTCCCTTGGTTAAAAACGACCTCAGATAACGACGTACTTGGTTAACGACGAGTGACTGTAAGAAAAAAATCTCCTGGTTAACGACACAGGCTTTGGTTAACGACTCTCGATTACGTGAACCTGTATCCGATCTAAAAAACCGGAATTTTTCGATCACCTCAACCACGCGTGGAAAGACATTGTCGAATAGAGAACAGCCATGCGGCATAGCTGTGAAGCTCAGATATGTTTGACCCATCATAGCCAGTTGTTTACGTTTTCCGTTTGTTTCTTTTCTTGTAGTGTGCTGTGCTTTATTTAAAATTTTGTGGTTATAAATGCGTTTTATGATGAAAATGAGTATTTAAGCATTTATTTTTTATGTGTTGGTTCATATAGACAATAAATCGGCGGGTGCGTGGCACTGTTCGTTCGCCATCAAAAGGCAAAATCAAAGCTCATCTGTATAACAATCGTTGTATCTATGAGCTGCTAATCAATGTATGTTACGGTAAGTGCTGTATTTAATATCGTCACCTTACAAGCAAAATGCACTAAGTCAAAAATTGCAGGTTTCGAATTTAACTGTTACTTTTATTTCAAAAAGTTTTTTTTTTTTTGAACTTTTACTTTTATTTTCAGGTGACGATGTGTTCTTTCTATCCCTTGTCTTAGTGTTATACGATTTGTAATAATACCATATTTTGCGTATCTTTTTTTATAGAGTGAATTTTTTACCGTGTGACAAAATGGGTCCCAAAAAGAAAGCTAGTGAGGGAAAAAAAAAACAGAAAAATTTTCTGTATTGAACAGAAGAAAGAAATAATAGCAAAACATCATGAAGGTGTGAAAGTTATGCAGCTAGCTCGAATATATGAAACCAGTCATTCTACAATATCAACCATTTTGGCTAAGAAATAAGAACTTATGATAGCTAAGGTTGCTAAGGGAACTTCAAGGTTGAATGTCAGAGGGCTTCTTTTTGAGCAAATGGAAAATCTATTACTAATTTGGATCAAAGAAAGAGAAATGGCGGGCGATACTACATCTCAAAATGCAATCTGTCAGAAAGCTAAACAGATTTATCAAGATTTGAAAAAGAAGACTTCGGGATCAAGTTCTGAGGTAGATGATGATGATTTCAAAGGTAGCAGAGGTTGGTTTGACAACTTTAAAAAAAGAACAGGAATTCATAGTGTGGTCAGACACGGAGAGGCGTCTAGTGCTGACAAAACAGCAGCAGATAAATTTGTCAATAGCTTTACAAGAATTATAGAAGGAGAATACCTACCTCAACAAGTCTTCAATTGTGATGAGACTGGGTTATTTTTGGAAGAAAATGCCCAACAGAACATTTATCACAAAGAAGAAAAAACACTTCCTGGGCATAAACCAATGAATGATAGGTTAACATTGCTTTTAGCAGCAAATGCAAGTGGAGACTGCAAGGTAAAAACCAATGTTAATCTAACACTCAGAGAATCCCCGAGCATTCAAAAAGTTCAATGTCTCTAAATCCAATCTCGGTGTTTTGTGGAAGTCTAACAGCAAAGCCTGGGTTACAAGAATAGAATTTAGAGACTGGATTCGCGAAGTGTTTGGACCAACTGTCAAAGCCTATCTTGAGCAAAACAATCTGCCTCTAAAAGCCATTTTAACCTTGGATAACGCATCTGGCCATCCAACGGACATACAAGAAGAGCTACCAGAGGAATTAGATTTTATCGAGGTGATTTTTCTTCCTCCCAGGACTACATTTCTGATTCAACCTATGGATCAGCTGATAATTGCAAATTTTAAAAACCTTTACACACGGGCACTTTTTACCAGGTGCTTTGAAATGTGTGAAGCTACCAACATAACCCTAAGAAAATTTTAGAAGGAAGAATTCAACATTGTCATAGCAATTAGGCTAATTGTAAAGGCTTGGCAAGAAGTAACAATGAAATGTCTCAAAGCAGCATGGAGGAAACTGTGTCCTTCCTTTGGTAATGAAGAAACTTCAGATGAAGGACACCAATTGGTAAAGGATATTGTGGCAACTGCTCATGATCTTAACTTGGAAGTAGAGGGAGAAGATGTTGAAGAATTATTGGAGATGCATGACGGAGAACTGACTACTGACGAGCTAAAAGAACCTTCTCAGCAGCAATGTGAAGAAAAGGAAATGGAAATTTCATCTGAAGATTAGGATGGAGAGAGAGAGAACAAATTACGACTGATGAAATCAAAAATGTTTTGGCAAAGTGGGAGGAAGTTCAAAATGTTGCTATGAAATGGAATCCAAACAAATCTGAGGTTATCAGAACTGCAGATCTATTTAATGTTAATTTTTTGTAGCAAATACATATACTGTATAATAAATAAATGATATTTACCATATTTGTATGATATTTTAAATGAGTTTTATCTGCATTTTTAATATGTACTCAGGTTGTGAGGAAGAGCCGGAACAAATTAATCGATTTTCAATTAAATCTTAAGGGGAATTGCGCCTTGGATAACGACGGTTTTGGTTAACGACGGTAATCCTGGAACGGATTACCGTCGTTAACCAAGGTACCACTATATATCTTAGAGTAGTTTCAAAGACTACCGCTCTAGCGCTACGATCTTAAAATTTATTCCGTATACCAATTATTATCATATTATATATACCAATGTTTATCCTAATGTTATTTCATCGAACAATAGAGCCAGACCGCGGTTCTGGCTCCGGCCATGAGATACTGGGCGAGCAGTAACGCGGTGCAGTGCCAAAGAAAGAACGACGCACCACCGTTATCAGTATAATTTTAATGTATTTTCATGAAAAATTCGGTGTTTATTTTGCCAAGAAAATACACAAAAACTGCGCGGTGACACGGGGCCCTATGCCACCGCGCAGTTCGCACACCCATGAATACGGCTCTGATTGTGGTTAATATATATTTTTGTTTAGAATATGGAGGAATATGCACGTTGTATTTTTCAGAAAATGGCCGATTCATACTTAATAGATTAATTAACCTTATTCTTTTTAAATTCAATATATGATGGAATTTAATACAAAATAAGCAGAAATGCTATAAGTGTGATAAACAATTACGTCACTGTTTTACGTTTCGACAGGTATCTTGAAAAGTTAATGCTTATTCTCCAAGGGGAAAAAATCTGGATTCTAATCTTTGACACGCCCGTGGTATAAAATCGGTAGGTCTACATACATTCTTTAGGAGGCAAGGGTGGTATTCAAAATCTGGATATAAATTAATATATCAATTGATACATAAATTAATGTTTTTTAAAAAAAAATTCCTTTTAATATCTAAATATGCTAAACTATATAAAATTGCTCACTTCAACTTTTATTACCTAGTGGTTATATAAGTTGTAGTTATTGAGGAGTTAGCTTGTTACGCAATTAGATTGAATTAATGGACACGCTCCTGATATTCTAATCACAGGATCATGCTGAATACTGTGGGTCTGATTCATTTCTAAGAATTAGAACTAAAATTTAGTTCTAAGAATTAGCAAGCTTATAACGTTAGCATAAATTAATATTATTAAATTACAATTATTAAAATGATTAGCATTCATGTTGTTACTAAAATGTTTTAATGTGTTCTATTTCCTTGAATTTCTGTTTCTAGTATTAACCTTAAGATTAAACATCAGTGTAGAAAAATTAATTTCGATGGATCCAAAAATTGGGTCTTCTTCCATGAGCAAGAAAATAGAAATAAAGCACGAGATCATACGTATTGTAGAATTAGATAGCGTTCCAGTAATGTTTGAATAATTGCTAAAATATAAAACATAACACAATCAATTAAACCACCACAACAAGATGTAATAGTTCTTTATGTAATTAAACGATAAATCGTCTTAACGTTAACGTTATGACAAACTTCTTTTACCACCCACTCTTTCTCTTCACTGTTCTTAAGCTTTCAATATGTCCCTGGTTCTTATAAAAATAAAATAAAATGATATTCTTTAAACAATTTCAGTTGCAATATACAGCTTTTCTAGAATGTAAAATTTTTCATTGGTTCTAAATCATTGTGAAAAATAAGTGAATTTTGCAATCTAAAATCTTGCAACAAAAGCTTTCAATTTATAGTTTTACAAAGTCATCAATGATGTAATTAACTGTAATCCCAGTTTCTTGAATTCACACGTTACCATTTTTATCAGTTTATTAGATAGTTAATCAAGCAATTCGATTTTGTTTTACAACTTAAAACAGATAAAGTCGTATGCGTATGACGTTTTTCGAATTACTTATCTAGTTTTCTTTTCGAAGAGAATATTTTATTTTTAATGTTATATTGTATTCGACAAGTTCGAAATTGGTTATCATCGGCTGCTTAAGCGCTAGGATTTACAGCACGTATTGCAGTTTACGTCGAAGATATTGGAAAACAGCTGGTGTTCAAACTCCGAATCTTAATGGAAACGCTATTGTTTTAACCAAGGATCTTCGCTAACGGTTGGCAGGGAACAATTCGCTTATTTGTAGGAATTCGAGGAGGAAAATGAGAATTTTATTGACGTGTAACTCTCTTCAAATGATCATTATTATTACGGAACGAAATAAAACATTACTCATATTGATATGAAATGCTGAAAAGGATTTTAGTGTTTTTTCTGGTTCTGAGAGGCTTATTAGAATTAATCAAATAAATTTTAGTGGTGGATTAAGGAAGATTATTTAGAGCAATGAAAAAGCAACTAAGGTTGCGATTTTTGGTACTGCTTCTTTCGTTTTAATCGAGAACCTTGTTTCCTCTAAATCGCATGCCTTTGAAATTCATTGGGAAAAAAAGTAGACAAATATATATATTTGTAAACGTTTCTATGAAACGTTTGGTTGATACGGTGTACACCTGAAAAAAAAAAGCGAGCAATCAACTGAAGCATTGTATATTATTTAAAAAATCCAACTATGAATTCGAATACCATTCACGATAATGAGTAGAATTTTCAGTTTATCTTACGATAAGTAGTGCTATTCCTTATTAGTTACTCAGCTTTCTTCTTTTCAAAATTGACAGCGATTTAGTACTTTGGTCTAATCCTAAGCAATAGCAACCAAATAAGCAATATTCAGTAACAAAGCTAAATAGCTATTTAGAGTATTTGCATTCTTGAGTGTTTTCCACACCGTTTGGCAAATAAGGGAACGAGATTACTTTAATCTTATCAATTCGATGAGTTCAGATCAGCTGCGTCAGAAACCGTCGATATTAACATCATGGCTTTCACCGTACTCTCTTAAAAGAAACAAAGTATTAGCACATGACTCAATCTCGGAATTGAAACTATTCTAGTCCCACCTGCTCTACTGAACAATGCTAGGCTTTCGATGTGCAAGCAGGTTAGGAGCGACACTCCAGAATGGATAAAAAATAATAATAAATTACAAATCAAGGGATTTCTTTGCTTTGCCGATGCAGAAATTCCACCTGCTCATAAGCAGACTCAAAAAACAAATCTTAAAAGAGCTGAGCTGATTATTTTCTGTTCTAAATAATCACAAATAATGCTAATTGTGCATCGTTAGTAATAAAGTTATAAGAATAGTTTTTAGCACGTTTCACTCCCCAGGTATTTTAGTTTTTGTACGATGTTCACTAATGGCAATGCAAGTTAAGGAAAAATGACCACTTTCAGACATGTTTTATGCGACTTATTAAATGATGTAAGCTTATAGTACGCGAGTATCTGTGGGTGGGATACGGGTCAGAAAATCCGAATACCTTGCTATAGACTCAAATATTGAAATTATTTTCAAGCACTTTTAGTATACATAAACAGTGATTTATCTCACATTAGACAAAGTGCATTTATTGACAGTGTCAATAAACTATTTACAATACAAACAACTATGCTGCCAAGTGAGATTTAAACGGAGTCGTTCTATTTAGAAGCAAGAAATAATGCTTACGCTGTCAACAAAATAATAGCAGTTTAAACAGCAATTGATGCAAATCAAAAACTTAATTTCATATTAGATTTCAAAACGAAAAAGGAGTACAGCATTTCGAAACTGAAATATAAGCAGAATAAATGAAGGATATTGTACAATGCATTGGAAACACTCGTTAATCCCTTTAATGATTCGAAATGTAACACTGTTGACCTATTTTAAAATAAATGAAAAGATTTTAATTGAAAGAAGAAATATGATTAAAACTTGTCCTGCTTTTAAATCTAGAATATTCTCTCGTAGTTTGCTGTGCTATGTATGAAATTAACCGCATAAAACGGAAGAAGTTAGAATGAATATGCCTGATAGTTCCTAAACGAGAACTCAAAGAGCACATTTTTATTGGAAACAGTTATCGTGTATAACCTTTCTCCATACCTGCTGAGAGAACCAACAACTTCTGAAGAGTGCTGTCAGATTACGGTATATACTCTTAATAAAAGTACTAATGAAAAGCAAATAAATGAGCTCTTCAGAGATTATTTCTGATTAGGGAGTTACCAACGTCATTCATGACCAAAGTCAAACGCTCTGGCCATTGCATCCTACTGTACTGTAGCTACTGTTGTTTTAACAATTGAAGTAAAAGCGACATATTCATTTACAGAAGATTACTAATCTGAAATACAACATACTTTAAATAGGTAAACATGAATGTCAATTTTTCTTGTAGTTGGATGTTATGTCGTTTAATTTATATAAAACACATTTCCTTATCTGTTTAAAAAGAATGGTTTCTGCTTACAAGAAAAAAAATATAAAATACTTTGTAGAATCAAATGATAGCATTCGCAGACTATTTTTCGAAATCTGTTTTTCATTTATTTGGCTGTTACGCATTTTTCTTAGGAAATCTGATTTCGATATCCACCGGAATTCCTTTATTTTAAAAATGAATGATGAATGTGCTGTCGATAATAACGTAGTGCAGAACTATTATTCAATAAGCAGAATTATCTTTTTTGACACCTGATTCATCATGAAAATCTGTTTCAAAATATTTGACGAATAGGGTTAGAAAGCTTTATAGCCGAGTAGATATTTACTCTTTATTTAATCATTTTAATCAAGATTACTAATCTTGATGAAAATAAGGATTATATTATGAATTATATACCACGTTGAAATATGGATTACTAAAGATAATGTGGTATGAAGATTTCATACCAAACTAAAAGCAATATCGGCATTTATATGCATGCGGTATAAAAAGAACCAGCTAGCTCAAGAACGACCAGAAAAGTTCTCTTTCTACATTTAATACGCTTATCCAATCATATTAATCGAAGATATTTTTCATACTAGACACGCAGTGCTTCTCGTCAAGTGGCTGTCAGCTTGCGGAATCGATAATTCAAATGGAGAGATAGTGCGTGAGCGTTTTTTAATCAATAAATGCGTAGACTAATAGATGGTTAGGTTAGCGAACTTACTTACATTGGTTAAACCAACGTAAATCGAATCTCCTTTTTGTAACTTTTTTTAGAAAGTTTTCATTTCCTCCAATGTAACTGAGTTATCCCAAAATGTAGTACCCTACATTTTTGTGCGACTCCACCCACGATAGAAAAAGTGAATTGTACTAATATTAGTGTGCATGGGCCAAGGATTAGATGAATTGGAATAATCGAATCCTTGCTGTGTGGCACTGTTAATTCCCAATTGAGAATAGATAAATCGTTATTAAGAATGTAAGCCGCATACTTTGTTTGTTGGATGGTTTGATTCTTTTACAGAATCAAAGATTATACCTTCCAATGAATGAATTAGAATTGACATTTATTCCGTAAATTACTTCTATATGGAAAGGGAGTAGCATAACGTCATATTCATCCTATTAATAAACAAACGAACAGACGTTATAATAATATTTTATGACAACCATATACACACGAAAGGATCTGTAAAACTAGTATTTTATTACTTGAGGTAGGTTAAATAATCCGGGCGGACCGATCAGGAGACCAAGCATAGTAATTTTTCAAGTCACACAACGTCTCTTATGTAACTTGAAATGAGATATTAGCCGAGCGATGAAAAACATTCATAATTAAATGTGGTATTTAATATATTTTCATTGTATACAGTAAAGTGACTATTTTTTTAACTTTAAGGTTTTGCTATTTAAAAATGTCAAACAATAAATGTGGTATGACAACGTTTTTTGTTAAATATTGTTCCCACCGGAGTCGTATATTTTCTGCACAACTTATTTGTGTGAGGCTAAGTACTTGTTATGAAAACCCCTTTCGGTACCCAAGTATTTATTCCAGCCTCATTCTTGGCATCAGCAAAGTTCTGCCATAGGTGGATATAAACGTAGAAAAAGTACTCTCCGCGCACCCCCCCCCCACTTATATTGTGTATTCAATGCAGCAATTGTACTACAGAAGGTGGATAAATAAGAGGAGGGAATAGAAGTCGCTGCATGATTATTAATACATCTGATCAGTGATTCTAAACTGAGGACAGTGACACCTGAAGCTATGTCAAAAATCCAACTGATGAACTAATTTTGCATCGTAAGCTGTGCTTCTTTGATATAAATAACGAATGCATAATTCTCTTAGATCCAGTTTAAATTATATTATTCAGGCTATCCATTCACATTTCGTTTATTTACTGATTTTTTGTAAACTTCTAGTATCGAGCATAATGATGTCAGAATGTAAAATTTACACTTCTTTAAGCTTTTTTTTAACGAAACTTTTTTGACTACGAATTCTTTAAGAAAGTGTTAGTTTCTTTTTACTTTTTTTCCGTCTATAGTGTCGTATGTTTCTTAAAGCAAGAAAAGTGACATTTTCCACATCATTACCGATGTACGTCTGTTTGTTTGGCGAAACGCCAGCTATCTGAAGTTTAATAACCGAGAGTTTACTTTTCTGAAAGGAAAATGAAGGTTTTACTTCTTCGCCATCCATTAAAAAAAATCATTTTTCATTTACTTGCGTAGTTCATTTTTCGTTTTAAGTATATATTAGATTTTCAGTAACATTCCTGATACTTTCTTACCATCAGATTCTAATTACACGAATGTAATTGTAATGAACTGCAATACAGACGCTATTTATTTATCTCTCGAACATTGATAGCAGAAAATGTTTCTACCTATCGAGAAATCCTTCTTGACATGACTTTATTTTTCACTTATTAACATGCAGTAAGTCAACTAATCATTACTAAACAACCAACTATTTAACGTTCATTGTCTTGAACCATTTATAACTTATATTATGCCCGCTTTCGTATGTTATACCATTTTTTTAATATAAGCATTTGATCTTTGGTTGAAAACATCTGAGGTTGAATCTAGTGATGAATACCTCTAGGCCATATGCAGCCGAAAGTGAATTAGCCGTCAGAGAGCGATTCCACCCGATGTGCTCCACTGACCGCTTATTGTAAGCCTGAAATAACCGAAGTTCCACATTCAGTCTCGAGATCGGTGTCCTCGGATAATGAAAAAATAATAAAATTCTTAACTTACTCAGTGGCTTACAGCCAAGCAACCTGACTTGTTTGAAACCTAATTCCAAACCTGAGAGGGCATTTAATCATGCATTATGGCTGTAAATTGCCTGTGTTCCTCTGTCCAATGTTACTGTTTTAAGGATGAAAATGGCTGCTACGTTTGTATGACACCGGTAACTAACCTTCACCTGAAAACCCAACCGTCATAGAAACTAAAACTCTGGAGCACTATTTCAGTATTTGTGCTTCATAATTAATAAAGAGAAAGATGACAAATCACTCTTTAAAACATATATTGATGTTTTTTCTTTCTATGTACCAAGAAATATACACAATTTTTTCCTATCCTATAACATGATTCATATTACTTGATGTACAAACATTGTTCCAAACTAAGAGTGCGGATTAGCTTATTTGAAATGTAGTCTATAAATTCATAGTAATTATTCATAATTAAACAACTGAATTAAATTAAGTAACTTAAGTAATAATTGAAGTAACTTGTTAACAGTTTTATTGTTGAAAATTGAATAAATGTTCGTTCAGTAACACCATACGTTCCTGAGACGTTTCCACTTCCGTTGACATTCTTTAGCGTTTTATTTGGTAGCATTTAATTCATAGTTCATTATGAAAACTTGAACTTCAAGTTTTCATAATGAAGTTGATTTGCCAGTGTCATATTTCAGTAGTAGTGTTGTTACACACACACACACACACACACAAAGGCGTGTGTATGTGTGAAACGATACGCAACCTGCGAAATTCATCGCAGGCAAGAGACATACTGTATATGGAATACAGTACTTTGTATTCAGGTTTCTGCATGATTTCGAGCACCCAGCAAAAAGAAAAAAATAAAGCCAGAAAATGCGCACGCGCATTAGTTAGCCAGCTATGCAATTGCTTTAGGCATATCATTAGTAATCGTAAACAATGAAATTCGTACGCTTTCTGTCTCATAGAAGTAATTTTTCCCCTTTATTTTTTTTCCTATAATTTCTTTTCTATTTTTTATCCCTCGAATTGGCGAACCCTTCCGAGGAACAGGCCACATTCGGATCTCATCATCTTAGTTTCTTGTGGTGCACAACTACTAATCTAGTAACGTTTTTCCACTTCCGTAGTGCTGTCACGAGGAAACGATAATGAAATGTTCTTTCTTTACTTGGTAAGGATGGAAGGAAATTTTATAATGATTTTATCGAGTGAAACAGTCCAGTATGGGGATACTCTTTTTTTTTTCCTGCAAAAATATTGACCTGAGAAAAGTGTCAGTTAATATTCATTACGTTGGCCTTGAGAGTCTTAGTTTAATACCCACCAATCCAACTAAAGACAGCCTGTTCTGGTGGACTTTTTATAAGCATAAATATGCAATAAAATGATGCATCAAACTTGTAATCTCGAAATATGAACTTTTGGTCCAGGTTGTTGAAGAAAAAAAAACATATGCTGGTGTTTATGCTTTTAATCGTGAGTATAATATTATTTAAGTTTATAATATTTAATATTAAGTTATTGGATTGTTAGGAACAACGAAACATCCGTAGCTTTGTTGCTGAAGGCAAATGTCAAAATCACTTCCTGTGATTATCATCACTATTTATGTGTGCTTCGTTGATTTTCCACGTTTTTCGTTTCTTCTCATTCCTCCTTTGGAGCTACATATGGTCTCTATCTGTTTTAATGGTAAATCAGCTCTAAATATCCATAAAAGATAAATTCAGTTCACTTGGTTACTGGCCAAATCCTTCCTTACCAATTGACTTTCAGCTCATCCCCTACGAAATAGTTATTTTCCAAACTTCGTTCCTCTGCTTTTTTCCATAGTATTTTCTTTGAAGAGTATCACGCCCTAAAACCCATTTCTCTTGAATTTGCAGATCACAAAGACAAAAAGAAAATGTCACACGATAGTAGCATAAACAAATAACTCAAGAACGTGTTATTTGTATAGATTAGAGAGCTCCCCTAGCAAGGTCTTGCAAAAATATCATTCTAAGGACTGTAACAGCAACAACAGCACAAATGCAGAATGAATATTTCATGCAGCGAAAAGCCTTGCGCGATTATGTTCTGCTATCTGAAAAATATGCACTTAGCCTGAGTGCGTTGGGGAATGACATATTCTGCAGGATATTATTACGAGGAATAATACTCCACGTAAAGAACAAAGTGATTTCGTTTTCAGTGTTGCTCTTTCCTTATAATTTTCGAAAACTTGGTGATTTCTTTTTCCAATAAACCACGCATATTGTTTCCATATTTTACAAGAGAAATGAAATACAAACCAATTCCGACAAAGTTGCAGTTTCTACGGTAAAAGGCATAGAATTGGTTTTTCTCTCGTTATTATAGTATTTTTATGAGCCATATTCTCCTTAAATAGGTGTCGATGAATATTTTTAGTGTTTTCTTTATCATAAAAACAGTTTCCTCACTAATGAATGAGAAATCCAGTTTTTTTTTCACTTCTGTACGATATAGGCCGAAGAAAAAAAAATATTTTTTTGGCTGTATAAGTAGCCTATTATATTTTATACAACATTAAAATTCAAAAAATTCATTTAAAAACTAAAATTGCGTGCTGTATTACTTTAAAGTAGCGGCAATAAGGAAACTCTTGTTGGATGCTGTTTAAGTTGGCAGACAGTATCACTTTCGAAACTTAAAATGTATTTACTCGTTTAGTATATAAAACTAATGAATGCTTCGTTTCAATAATCAGAAGAAATACTTTGCTAAACTTATAAGTTTATGATTGAGGAAGCATGGCTGATTATTAAGTTCTGCTTCAGTGAAGATATTTCGTTTTCATTAACTAGAATAGCACGATTTCTTCAGAGCCCATTAAACCTACTCCAGGACTTCTCTTTGCGTTATTTTTATATGAATGCGTTTGATATGTTAAAAATCAAACTTTCCCAATGATTTTGTGTTTCGCATGCAGTTTAAATTGTTATTAAACATATTAATCCACTTGTTTAATAACTTTCTTTTGAAACAAGTTATTTCATCATTGTTTCGAAGCCTAACAAAGTAATGATTACATTATTTATTACTTCCTTTACACGTAAGCGGCTGCTTGCAGAGTTTTCCAGATATGATGCACTTTATGTTATAAAGATTAGTTCTATCGGTTTTCTTTTAATTTTTTTCCGATATCCCACTTATCGATTTTATGTTGCTCTACCAACACTTGATATTGGCAGATAGTGGCAGATAAGATAACTGACGCTTTTCTTTACTCTGATTGGTCAGCAGTTTCCAAGAAACTTTAATTACATGAAGAGAATAAACGTTTATCTGCTAGTTGGGTGAGCCAGTAGCGATGCTGCAGAAACTTTCACTTATGCCTTTCTTCAATATGCAGATAATTGTTTCATTTTCTAAGCATTTATCTGTACAGATGATACTATAGCAGATATGTATTAAACGTCTATTTTCCATCTAGACTAAACATGTCTATTTAGTCAATTACTGCATTAAAATATTAGTAAATCACAAACAAATATGAAATATTTCGACACACTGATTACAATCGGAGTCATTCATGGTAAAGTTTAATGCACACTACTATGTCATTCCGCTTCTTAATTAGAATTGTTTGCGAAATGCATAAATAATCCTCTGCTATATTAATTCAGTTCCAAATGCATTTATAATGGATTGGAGCAAGATATTATTGCAGAGTGAAATACGTATATGTTAATATTACATGAAATAATGAATCCCATGGCAATAAGAGATGGGCTGTGGTATATATTGAAAAATATTTTCCAGCTTTAACTTTTTATGATGCATATCTTATTTAATGCAGGACTTTTATATGCATTTGTTATTTAAATATAATACAGGACCTGATTTCCGAAATACTGTATTTGATAGCATAACATAATGCCGAGGTATCTGAAAGAGAAATAATTTTCTAAAGCAGAAATGAATGAGATATTGCTGCATAAAAATAAGTAATCAGTCTTCACTCTCTTTAATGTTTTAGTCCAATGCTTTATGGAGATTTTTTTTTCAGCCCTATACATGAGTGGTTGCAAAACATATAAAACCTTAGTGTGTGTGTGTGTAGAGGGGGAAAGGTCGTGTTTATTTAATGCATATTTTTGGTTTTAATCAGCGATGATCGGTCAGGAACGCGATCTTTATGTAAGCTCCTTCACCCGAGATTAGGTTAATCCTTTAAGATGGGCTTTCTTTTTCAACTTCCACACCATAAACGCGAACGCACGCAGTTATAGGAACGTTCTACTGTTAGCGAACCAATGCGAATACTTTGTTCCAGCACAGTGGAAGCCTACGCACTTCATTACGTACAGGAAATAAGTCTAAGAAAAGTTTTACACACCCAAGACTATGATCTTCCTGTATCCAGCTGCTTCAACCTCTTGAACCGAGATACAATTATAGGGAATTTGAATTTCACCTTTCACATGAACTCAGTTCAAGCTAACGATATTGAATCAACAGTACAACATGAACATTTGTAATGCTGGTGATTCCATGAATTCATCTTTGGCAGCCCATAAGAAACATTACGCAATCAATTTCAAACGTTTTTTTTTTCTTCGAACACATTCAGTATATTTGGCTACCAGCTTGACATTCGTATTCTCCAACCTACTGACATTACGCTTCATTTTTACAAAACGAAATTGCTATAGCTTTCTTAGAACTTTTCTCAGTGAATACAACAATTTTTATCAGCACTGCCAACACCAAATGCAACTAGATATACTGACTGACAGTGGCCATTTTGAATATTTATAAAATGTACAGCACACTCTTTTCTCTTTATATACCAACATTTTATTTGAAACAGATGTGACATTATTTCAATGTTTCTATAACAGTAGTAGAATTTGTCCCTCGCATGTTGCTACTCGGTATGTTTTCCCCTTCTCTTGTCAGCAGCACCAATCATCAAAACTGAAGTAAGCGACAGCAAAAGTGGTGCGTTACATATCCAAAAATTATTTCCTAAAGAAGAATTCGATGAAGTCTAGCTTGTTTTCCATTCCCAGTAGTTAGCTGTCGAAGGAACCTGTGCTCCTTAACCTTTGATTGGAATTTGATTCAGAAATAAGAGCACCCGAAAATGCACCAGAAATAAGTATTAACATAAAATCATGGTACGATCCTGTATTCATGGTATTCTCTCCTACTGTAGAGCTGAAGATAGTGTTTATGTACATGCTATGAAATATCATTTAAAATGTATATTATTATTAAACATTATTATGGAAGAAAGGTTCATTTTATATTTTGGAATTCTACAAAAAGAAATCAATCTCGGTATTACCCCCATTCTAAATGTTTTTTACGATATTGCTTAGCAATATTTAATGCAATAAAGGTATCGTCATTAATACTGATGAAATAGCTGACGTGCTCTTTGGGTAGAAAGAAAGAAAGAAAATCCTGTACTTATTCGTCTTTTGATCAGTGTGAATCACACGCTTTTGGCTGTTTCAAAAACTGCAATGCTAATTATCACCGCTGTGTAGTCGCATTACATAGTTATCCATGGTTTTTCCCTAAGTAGGGGGAATTCCCGGTAACAACCGCTTGTGAAGGGATGGAGAAGCTCTCTCATATGAAGTTCATACGATCATTCATATTGTGAATGACTGTCGAATGCGCCAATTTCATGGTGATGACATCCACGAGGCAACGGGTGAGGTCCAGGATTGGTTTTCTGGACTGGACATTGATCTGTAGGGGCTTTGTATTCCTTTAGCCAAAAAAATAAATAAACATGAAGTCCAAAGTCCAACAACGAATACATCGCTTGAAGATATTCTTACTTAATGGATAACAAAAAAAAGAAGTAAATCTGTTGAAAATATTCAAACTACTAAATATATAAAGACAATTTCTTCTAATAAATTAACCAGAATAATTCCATTTAATATTTACAACACATGCATTTCATTCTATGTTAATAGCAATGCCCCTTGCAGCTTCCCCTTTAATTTTTCACTTATATAGCAGATTGCTCCAATTTATTGTAAATGGCCTGCATTTGCAATCAAAGGAAAGTAAGGACATGTCAAATACTGAACAGCATCATAGTTTTATAACCGTTATATTAATATTATTTCTTATTCTTGTGAAGAATAATTTACTGGTTATTTATTCATGCCGCGCCTAAGAGTGCATTTTATGCAAGAAACATATTTTAATAATATGACTCATTAAAAATCAATTGCAGTTCTCATTTCTCCATATGAGCTTCATAATTTTCGCACTCTTTTATTATCAACGGCTCAGTTTACCCTGCGACTTAGTGGATTTTTTCCCTAATTGGGGAAATACACACACCAACAAATACTTTCAAAGAAGTGTAAATATTATAGGAGACTAATCAGGAATAATATAACTGTTTTTGGTCCTATAATTGGTTATGTGGTCTTCATGCTGTGCAACAAAGAATTAAAATTTGTTTACTTCTATAGAGCTAGAACTGGCATGTAAAATGGCACAGTAAGTCCAGCGGTCCACCTTATACAAAAGCCACTCTTTTGTTGAATAAGTTGATATGAATGTCCAGTAAAATTGTGGAAATTCACCCCTAAGTCAAAAGAGCATAATGCGGTATTGCGTTACATATACCTAAGTATACATATACAACCTTCGATCAAGAAGCTAAACATTCCTGCTTAGCTGTGCAAAGGTAAAAAAATATTCAAGCCTGAATTTCTCCCTGGCGAGCGCTTGCACTTCAAGCCATTAGAAATTCCTCTCACGCCCAAGTACACTGAATTTAGTAAATACTTTTGGTTTGCAATCCTTTATAGAAAATTGCTTTTTTTCAATATTGTTTCGAATGTTTTTTTTAATCCTTTCAACATCAGAATATTTCGTAAGCAAATTATTTTTATTTGAGATTCTCACCTCTAGAAAGTTGCTAATATAGCACATTAGTAATTTGGGCGGAATAAGTTGCACCGCAAATAGAATATCTAAAGCCAGTTTACGTCTTCAATAAGCAAGGTGTCTCACATTGGGGGATGAAAATCCTTTTCTCTTGGCAATCGCAACCCCCAAACATAGGAGATAAAAAAAAAACTACTAGATGCAAATTGCATCATTCTATCTATTATCCTATACTAAAGTGAAATGTTATGTGATAAGGGGAAATCATTCCACTGTTTTATGAAATTTATCTTGAATATCACTCATTAAATCCTTCTAGTATAACAGATATTACACTTATGCATATTCGGTTTAATGCACCTGTAAATGGTCAATTTTCTTAATATTTTCCATCTTAAACGAGGAAGTAAATATTGAGAACAACGACTGAACCAATTAGTTATTTTATTGACCAGTCAATAACTCATGGTTTCAATCAGACATACGAAAGTTTAATTCAATGAAATTCGTGTTCTTTTGGATTAATGATGATGAAGATGTAGCCATGTAGTTTGCATTTTCCAAAAAAATACGAAGTGTTAGTAAATACCCGATTAGTTTAGAATTGATCCAGAAAAATTCAGGCCTTTATTCAATGACATGTTGCATTAACTTGAAAATGGACAACATCGGTGAGATATGAATGTAGTGTGAATATTGTTAGCATGGTAATATCAGACAACAAATCTGTTCAATATTATCTCACTTTATCCAACTGCTATTAATTGACTGTATTTAGCATTACTGAAAATGAATCAGGAACCATATCAAATAAGCATCTTATAACTGAATTATGACTCACTGACTAGCTTGCGTCCTCTGTAAATGAGATTAAGAGCATGTACAACAGCTTTCGGTTTGCTACTTAAGACACCAATTCGGCATTACATTACTCACATCAGTGGTTTGTTTATTTTTCTAATAGAATTAGTTTTCACTTTCATTAAAAACGTATCAAATAATTGCAGTAACTGAACTGAAACATTCTATTTTCTTTACGAACCAAACTACAAGCTGTCAACTCTAATGCACAGTACACTGTGCAGTGACATCAATTATTAAACTCTCAATGATTTTAGTCGCTCATGTTTATTAAGTAAATAACAAAACAGTCTGTTCATATTGTGTTCTCTGTGAGTATTATACTGTACTGACAGAAGAAAATGACAAAAGTAAAAGTTTGGTGAAACTAGGACTTCGATAAGACGGCTGTTTCATCTGAAGACGGCTTGTTATCTCTGGTAAATAACGTCCTTGGAAACTAATGATATCACTTCATCTTCATTACTAAAGTTCCCTTGGCTCAAAGTAAGAGCCAATAGCTGCATGCTTCAAAGAAGGAATGTACCTTAACCGTTGTTAAATAGAACTGATTAGGAGTGCTAGTCAAAATCTCAGCTATTTACTGCCGTGCGTGATCAGAAAAGAGCCGTCTTATTTAAGAAGCATTAAGGCATCGAGTACCACAAAGAAGGAAACATCAAGTAGGTATTAACAATAAGAAAACAGCACGTTACAATCGGCGCATTATGAGAGAACCTGAAGCCTATTAACGATTAATTCTTGTTCCTAACTGCTGATTTTGAGAATAGTAAACCACAGCATGAGGTGATTTAGAACGGCCTCATTATCAAGTAGTCTTAAAGAGGAACGTGAATTACGTCTCAGATTCATGTTCTTCTTAGTAACGATTCACCCTCATAATATGGAAACCCAGCAGCACCTTAATGAACTGAACTTTACAAAGAGAATACTGTTAACATTTCTTAATCCCTGAAGATACGATAATTTGCTGGAAGTAACACTCATGAATCAAAATCACTTCGTTGTAAACGTGTTTTCCTGCATTGGCTATTTGTGCTTTTGGGGAAAACATTACAAGAATTACTTATTTCCGTATCTTCAAGGCATTTCAAATGTGTGAAAACCATTACTGCCTAAGTTAAGACTACTTTTCTGTAATGTTTCAAAACAAATGCATATGAACAGCACTAGCCTCATTTGGCCTCTTTTTTGAAACTACGTTTGCAAACACTGAAATGAAATTAATTTATCAACCTAGACGTATTCGAGACTTATTTCGGTCTTCTACGGAGGCGAAAGATTTTCCTACCCCGCAGTATTGCAAACTAGCTAGAGAACAAAAAAAGTTCGCCTTCAAATTTTAGTTGGTTTGACATAATCTAAACTGATACCTCTGATGTGTTCTAGATTCTCGCAGCTTAGTCAGAAACTACCTTTTCCAGAGCAATGAGTGAAATACGACTAGAGAGCTAACTCAAAGAATAAATTTCTCTCTTATATCGAGCAATGTCTGATAATATTAAGCCTAACTTATAAATTTGAAATCTTGGCGACTGCGAAACATTTATGTATTATTATTATTATTATTACGGACGACTCCAGGGAGTCCTTAGACTCATCGAGGGAGGCCCTAAACATCATGTCCACACAACTATACGACATTCTCACACTATCTATCATACCTTGCCTTGAACTCACTTACTGTTATAGCACCCACAACAGACTGGCAGCTTATTCCACTCATTTACCACTCTAAAAGTAAAGAACCCAGCTCTAACACCCTTGCTAACTACACTCTTGCCCAGCTTCCATAGGTGTCCCCTAGTTCTCCCACCACCAGTCCTGTTCTCAAAAATATCCTTTGAATTAATCCTATAGATACTCTTTAGCAATTTGTATGTCTCAATCATATCTCCCCTTTTCCGCCTATCAACCAATTTCTGCAACCCACAAATCTTCAACCTGTTCTCATAAGGTTCATTCCATAGGCCTATCATCTTAGTCACTCGCCTCTGGATCCTCTCCACCTCCTCCCATCAAGAAGAAACCTAGGTGACCAAGGTTTCTTGGTCACCTAGGTTTCTGGGCACAGTAGTCGAGATGAGGTCTTATCAAGACTCGACACAGAGGTACAATAACTTGCTTGTCTCTGCTCATCAAAGTATTTTTCAACATCCAAGTGAGTTGATGAGCTGATTTAGCCACTTTTGCAATGTTCCCCCTGAACTTCATCTCCCTATCCACCAACACTCCCAAGTCCCTGGCCTCAACAATCTCCTGGAGTACAGTTCCACCAATGTGGTATACTGCTGCTAATCTTTTCACCCCAAAATTCATAACCTTACATTTTGTCACATTAAACTGACATCCATTTTCCTTAGCCCAGAACTCCAATCTATCCAAGTCGTCCCGCAAGATTTTGACATCTTCTGCATTCACTATTGCCACCCAACTTTGCATCATCAGCGAACAAATGAACTGTTCCTCCTAGATCCTTCCCTATATCGTTAATGAACAAATTAAACAGCAGTAGTCCAAGAACAGAACCCTGCGGTACACCACTAGTCACAGGCCATCTTTTGGACTCTACTCCTGAATAAACTACTCTCTGATATCTCTCCATCAACCACCCACCTATCCATCTCACCATCTTTATATATTAAACAATTTAAATTAACTTTAAGATGAAGAAATATAATATAATATTTTACTTCAGGTTTTCATAAATCGAGCATATATGTGTTACGTATCTTTCTTTTTAATTAAACTCTTTCAACAAAAAAGATTGTTTTAATTCTATGTATTTTATTATTTAATAGCTACACTCTATTCGCCATTTTTATATAAATTTCGGTACGAAAACTTTCTAGACTTAACTCAAAATCGAAAGAACCTGATAAATATCAGTAAAATTCCAAAATACCAATTTTGATCGAAATTTGTTCAAAGAAATGACCTCCATGTATGCCCGGATAAAGCTGTTCCGATACGAATTTACGCGATGCTGTAGAATGTGCCTGAAAATTGCCCAACGTGCATAGCAACTTAACTGCGTCGTTCAGTCGATTTTCCTTTCCCGAGAGCTCAAAAATAAAAATTTTGCTTAATGGTTCGAGTGAATCATTACTGACAAGTCCTTCCCTAGCACTTCTTTTTATATACAGTCTCGGGAAATGGTTGATCAATCTGGAAATTTAGTAACAAGTTGGTAGATGTTTCCGATACTTAATTCTCAATTGTTATCAAACTCCATGTCACTAATTGCGTGCATTGAAATGGAGAAAACATAAAATTCCTCTTAAGGATGATCACACGTTTGAAACAAGTGTATTTAACGTCCACGAAGAAAAAATCCTGAACATATATTAAGTATACAGAACGAAAGTCTTTATATATTCTAAATGAGTATAAAGATATATGTAGAAGTTGTTTTATAAATAGCTTTATGAATTTTATACATTTCTGGTTTATACACGCTACTCTAAATTTATAAAATTAATAAAATTTTAGTAATTCCTGTTAAGAATTTCTAAAGGACTGTCAGAATTTGTTCATCATTAACAAGTTATATGAATATTATGTATTGATTTAGAGATCTATTTGACTTGATTTTTCTTATTTTCTAAGTAGGTATTCGATTTGTGTTGTAGCATACTGCTTATCACTCACTCGTTATCAGCATTAGGTTCCAAGGGAGATGGCGAAATATTCCTTCAGTATCGGAGAACATACTAGTAGTCTATAAGCAATTAAGATTATGCAGTCTTATAACCTTTAGTTGATTTGAATTTAATCACAGCAGTTGCCTGTCACTCCGAAAGAGGACCGATTTTTATGGAATGTTGTCACCATGATCTTTAATAAAATTTAAATTTCGTCCAGCGTAAGTAAAATTAATCGATTTGTAATCCTCGAAATATTTTTTATGCCTCTTTTCGTGTCATTGATCAATGATATCCATCATTGATATTTAGTATAGCCGAAGCATTACAATAAAAACAGAAATATGCCGGACAATTAGGAAAATGAGCAGTTATACGTCCAGTATGGTTTACGATATGTACTTCTTTACGACCTCGCTGGCTTGGTCTTTCCCAGGTAAATAATAGCCTGCTAAAAATTTGACACATTCCCGGAAACTGACATCGAAAACAGTGTTTGTCCCTGAGCTTTTGAAAGGATTAGAACATATATAAAAGAAAAATCCAGACACAGTCGACAATATTCATCTGTTTTTACTTTTCTTATATTCTGTGAAAAGATGAATTCTTGGTATTTCCGAATGCTAAATAATTATCTAGGCGGAAAATCTTAGAGAATTCACAGGTAATCGGTATTCAAGAGAGTAAAAGAGTAATCTCTACTATTCTTTTTTTTTTAACACTTAACAAAATTGCATGAGAATGTTTTGGAAACCTTGAGCCTTGCTCACATGTGTGCATGCTAGAGGTTTAATCCAAAAAATATTCATGTTAACTGTTAAGAAATCGTCTCGTTTGCTATAGAATACGAGGAATTCCATTGTACTCAGATTATAAATACGCTTCGTTATCACAAGTTCAGTGAAAACAAATGTTTAGTGCCATAAAATAATTTTCGGTTCCGCGCGATGGAAATTACTTGCTTAATCACACTCATTTTCTGTAATGGAAGCTCTATAAAAGGATGTTCTGCTTTGACAAATTTATGATATCCATCATTGATAGTTAGCATAGCCGAAGCATTACAATAAAAACAGAAATATGCCGGACAATTAGCAAAATGAGAAGTTATAAGTCCAGTATGGTTTACGATATGTACTTCTTTACGACCTCGCTGGCTTGGTCTTTCCCGGGTAAATAATAGCCTGCTAATAATTTATGACACATTTCTGGAAACTCCCCTAGCTTGACAGGTAATGAATTATTCCCCAGTTTTATGCTCATAACTAAAATATATTAGCAAACCTTGCTCCCGGTGACTTAGATTGATTTATTTGCTCTGTTATAGAGAACTTGCAAATTTTAAATGTGGCGTACGATCAATGACAATCCATATGATAGCAGGGCTGGCTGTGAAATAGTTACGCATCAAATGTACTTTCCATTTGTAAAACCGAACTTGAGCTGCTTAGTAAAGGTATAGCTTTTCAGAGTCGATTACGATATAATTTCCAAAATAACGAAACGAACTAATTTTTAATAGCAAAGAATATTTGCATTTAATAAAATATTACTATTCAACCAGTGTTATTTACTAATATTCATAGAACTAAATGCATATTTCATATCAATATATCATATCAAGGCATTTCTTTTATAAAACTGCATAGACAATTATCAGTGGATTTGCCCGCGTAGGAGACAAAGCGATATGATAAAGTTCCTCAAGGCATATAACTGCACACATTCACGTTATAACGAGCTGTTTGCTGAGCTGTCGAATGTTTTTTTCAGGAAAAGATATATGGGTGTGAAATTATGCAACGTAGATATTTGGTGTGTGAAAATTATCTACGCTTACTAGTTAGCGGAGCATCAAACTAGCAATAGATTTATTATCTTACAGATTTTTCACAATAGATCACAACTATTTTGAGAACTTACTATTTTCATTAAGTTTTTGATTTTTGTGTTTCTGTATTATCCATTGTCATTAAAATACTCAGAAAGTTTTTTACGAGTCATTTCGAAACGATAAGTGATGCATATTTATGTGTGCAGAGAATATGGTCTGGGGTGGAGAGTGGGCCTATTTTCTGTGGCATTTACTGAAAGAAAGGATTTCACTTTGATTTTGGCAGTTGAGGTGAAAAAGTGGCAATTCGTTTTCAATGAAGTAATCAGACTTCGGACATCCAGATGTGCATCTTCAGACAAGATGAGAAAAAGGAGTAATAGAAGAGCTTGAACTATTGACCCCCTACATTATTTAGGTGACCATTTACTGATTTGTAAATGGAACAGAAAAACATTTAACCTATATATAAGATTATTTTTGGAAACGGAACAGAAAGTTCCCAGACTCGGAATATTTGCATCAGACACGATGACACACAGTACTCGTACATTGAACATACTTGGATCATCCCGATATTTCACACTCGGTCATTCCGCTGCCAGTGGCTCTTGTATCACAGTGAAAGTGCTACATATGTATGACATAGTATTCCTTCGAAGTTTCTGGCCAACATTTACAAGAGATCTGATCTACAGACTGCATAAAAGACATTATTGCAGGGTCCCGGGTGAAGGGTAGCAATTTTAATATGCTGTGATTAAGATGTTCCAAGAGTGGAAGGATACCGAGTCGAACAGCAGTCAGCAGAGGCCAGTGAAGGGCTTTCGTCACTTCATCGATGCTAATGGTGAATACATTTGTCTTGTTTTGTTCAAGCCCACAGACGAAAAACTGTGCTAAACATGGAATTTAGCAAGAGGACGAATGGAGGTGTTTCCCAGACTACCACACTCTCCTCCTCCTCCCTATATGCCTCCAAAGTAGGCACCCATTCAACACCATGCTTAACTCTTAATCATCAATGAATACGTCTACAGTTTGCATTTTAAAGACGCCTTATATTATTTGAGGACTAGTAAAATAAAATTGTCTTTCCCGGTGAATTTTATTTCCGATGTGATGATGGTATCGTTTCACACTAGTTCGAAAAACACGGCAACGATTCTAGGTGAACAATGCCTTCGAATTCGCCTGATTTCATTTTTATAGAATATTTCTGTGATTACGCAGGGAGAGAGAGAGATCTGACATTTGTATTCCCCAACATTGCATTCCCTGACATTTGCCGATTTACTGGAAACAATCCTGAAGTAGGATTGTTTCACTATACATCTCGCAACATGCAAAGATCTTGAGTCCATGACAACCCGCGTAGCGATAGTTCTCTTAACAGGAGGGAGGTGTGCTGAAACTATTATGATTTCATAATTTTTGCCTGGATAGTGTAATCTCTTATAGTGGTTTTAAAGGACAAGTATTTAAAATTTTTAAAAGGAATAGGAACCATTTTCGTCAAGTATAAATTTATTTTAAAACTTAAAATCAAAGTCGTGTGCACCTAACGAATTAGTGAGGTACTCCCAATTTTGAAATTTAATTGAAATTGAAATTTAAGCTTAACTGCCTTATAGCGAACTAGAATTCTTACTAGTGTAGAAGTAGCATTTTATTAGGCGATAACACTGTGCAACACAACATGACAAATTGTTCACAAAGTCCAAGCATCTTTGTGAATAATCCAAGATAATCCCGTTAAAAGGTTTCAAGGACTTTAGAACTGGCAACCTCTTATTTCTCTGATGTTCTTTGAGCTCCTCTTAATAAGGAATCGATTCCAGCTGGATAAAATTATTCTACACGGGATATCGCACTAGAAATACTAATTATCACTTGCTTTCCTGCTTACACTAATTCCTAATCTACCAGGGGACTTGTAGTGAGAAAGAAAAATAAACAGCATACCCAGGAATGCAATGATTTCAAACTAATTGTCTTAGAGAAACTGCGCAGTTTCGCTGAAGATTAGAAATATTGTAAAACGGAGGCCAACGAAGAATATTTGTGCGTTATTCGGAAATATATTGTTTATTACTCATATTTAAAGGAAATCAGAGCTCAATTTTTTTTTCTTACCTGTACTTAGAAGATTCTATCTATCCTATCATTTCTCATCCGTCTAGGACGGGTTGAGTACCCTCCTAATGAGGGGGGGGGGGGGTTTACTGGCGTATTAATATAGCCGGTTCGCCACTCCTTTGCTGCATCCCCTAAGGGCGATATTCCTGACTGTATCGTGTGCGTTCACGGGGCCGGTTTGCCTGCATGCGGGATGAAAAACACCCCAGATAAACTAGGTAAAAAAACCCTGTTGCCCGCGCCCAAGACCGGCTAACTTGGCTATGGCTGACGAAAATCCTTAAACTCCTCACGTCTCCGACGAGAATCGAACCTAGGCCACTTCTTCCGCAGGCATATGGTTGAGCGCATAGCCACTAGGCTAACCGCGCGGACACTTAGAAGATTAGAAGCTGAAAATATTCTTGTCCCTCAGTTGTTCCTTCCAATCAGTTGTTTAGAAATGTATAGTTCAGTTGTAAATATTTCCCATACAGACTGGTGCACATTTGAGCAAGCAAATTCCTTCGATGATAATATTCTGAAGCTTAAAACAGTAATTTTAAATTTATTAATGAAACCTCCATCTTTATAGATTGTTGTGGCTTGCGTGAATAAACATCACGTGGTGTTCGTTAGTAAGATTTGAGCCAGTGTGTTACAAATACTTAAATCCGACTGCTGAAGATTTTTCTTGAATACCTTAAGATGCCTTTCGTTTTTTACTTGGGGAGAAAACAATCTCTGATTATTGGATCTTAAGTGGTTTGAAAAGTATCATATTTAGCCACTTAGAGCATCGTTCTTGATTAGTATTTTATTAATCGTACGAGTTGGTTTTTTTTTTACTAATAACTCGTAGGTTTGAAAAATAAATGCTAAGACTGTTACAGACATGGGAAATAAATAGCGAATTTCATTATTTACATATTGAAATAAACCCTGTGGCCTATACTGTCAGATAACATGAATATCCCATACAATATACTGTGTACCGCATTATATGTGTAGGGCGTGATATTATACGAATATGTACCTATACACATATTTCGAAGTCTGTAAGAAGAACAATATGGACGTTAAGAGGTGGCATCTAGAATTATATCAGTTGCTGAAAGTTACTGATATTGTTTAATTTTACCTCACGAGTCATTATTAGCCTATAGAAAGCGAGTTTGCATTGGCATACTGTAAATATATTTGTAATTAAACCCTGCCAAATTCATGACACCAGATAACATACCTCCAGACGAAAAGTCCTTATAAAGATTGTAGTTTTCTTAAGGGGGGGGGGGGATTCGAATTCATATTCATGTCTTGACAAATACCATTGTCAAACTAATTGAGCTATTAAGGAGGCTGTTTCATTGGGATGAAAAATGTTACTATATCTGGATCAGACTACCTAACTCGTCTTCGCTTGAAATATCATTATAAATGTTCTTCGTCTCCTAGAACGGATTCGAACCTACACATACCGGCAACTGAATTAGAAACCTTCATGGTCATGAAGGTGTACGTAAACGTCACTTACGCAGCGTATATGCAAAATACTTGGTCACGATAATATCTGAAAATTGGATTATCCAAAAGTAACACAATTTCTCAGCCCTTTTTCATTAATAAATATAAAAAAGTATACTTTTCATTCAGTATATTATATTCAATATTTTAACCTTTTTTTGGATATTTATCATTCAAAAATTGATGTTTGGCCTATTCCATAATTGCAACTGCCTCTTTCCTCTGCGTAATTACGTCACTGGAACCTAGATACTTACTCTCTTTAAAGGTAGGCAACTTCGTTAATAACGTTCTCATGTTTTGGTTATTATGAGACATCGAGAGAGACTTTTCATTATCCAAACTCCAAACCAGCTGTCTTAGCTTTTCCTTAAACTCATTCACGCCAGATGCACTCACTGCCTCCAAAAGGTAAACTATTTCTCACTCACTCACTCACTGTTCTGTGGGAAAAAAAAATAAAAAAAATAGCTCTTACCCCTTTCTTAATCTCGAACAAACGTAACTGCCATGGATACCCTGTATTCTCTCCCCGCCTTCCATAAAATGAAAATTTTCATCTTTCGATATTTTGTAACACCGATTCAGAAGTTTGTAGATATCTCTCATATCACCCTTTTCTCCTTTAACCAGAGTCTGTATTCACATCCTCGAAATCTGTCCTCATAATCAGAATTCTATAATCCATATAATCTGTGTAAATGTTCGTTTCACCCTTTACACACCTTTATTCCCGTGGAACCTAGGAAACCAAATCTGCTTAGTGGTCCAGGTGCCGTCTTATCAAGTCCTTGTAAAGGAGCAAAATGACTTCCTTATCCTTATATGTCAAGGTTCGCTTCAACATCGCAATTATCCTCTGAGTTGTATTTGCAACTTTTTTGTTATCATTTTTGATATCTACCTGTTAACCATCCACTGATCCAACTCAAGAATTTATATTCCAATCCCATATTCTCGAGTGCTACAGACTTCCGCGTGGTATCCTAGGAAATTCCTTAGCAAAATCCAATATTATCATAGTGTATCCATTCCCTTTATCCAATGGAATAAAGTGACAAGGAGTAGCGTGGGTCATGTTTTAGTAATTTGCTCATATTTTATGACAATGTTACGAAAATACGAGCAAATTACTAAAACATGACCTTCGCTTATTAAACCCATGCTGCTCATTGCAGAGTATAGCTTGTCTGTCTACCCATTTTCTGTATGACAATTCTTATCAACTTCTCTAAAATCGTCGCTACCACACCAGAGATAGTGATAGGCCGGTAGTTAGACACATCAGTTTTTGCACCACCTTAGTAAAATGGAACTATCATACATTCCTGTGGTATCTTTCCTAAGCTGAGGCTCGAGTTATACAAGCACATGAAAGGCCTAACCAATTCGATTGAATATTCCTTTAGCAAAAGTGCTGATATCCCGTCTGTCTCTATTGACAAATTCATATCCAGGTTATGCAACAGCATAAATATAACTCTCACCAATCCTGGATGAGAGTTATATTCATGCTGTAGGTTTTCCATTAATTGTTGAATGTCTTCGTCATGTTCTTGAGAATCTTCCATCGTTTTTGCCGAAGTTCACTTAGTTTAGCTAATGTGGCGCAGGTGATTTTTCCTTTCCAAGAGAATGACCCAGATTTTCTTGCCTTTCTCCAACAAACCTAGGCAAACTATTCCATAGTTATCTTGGACAGTCTTTTTATATACTTCCCGTTGCGAGGTTGGAAAACAGCAAAAAAAGTTTTTAATGAAATCCCTGAACTATTAAAGAATTCGCATATTTGTAACAATGAATAGTCTGCGCCACTGGAGAAATTTTGCATTTGCTGTTTCTGTACTGCATTGTATCTCTTTTAAATATTGTTTTGTGTTTATTTTCATCTTCATACACGTTTGAAGGAGACTACATTTAGAGGTCATATAGAAGTGGTAAATAATCCTTGCACAAAGAGCTCATCTTAGTGGTTTATCTGAGTATGAATGTGTTCTGTATTTTTTTCTCTTCTTTTCGGATGCTACAAACTTTAATCGCAATAGTTATCACAAAAGACACTTAAAAATACAAGTCAATGTGGAAATATTTTCAATGTATTTAAATAGTAAATATTGGTATATGTAGTAGTTAATATTCGTATTATCTTTGTAGTGATTTTTATTTCACAGAACGAATGAGCTTAATTTTGACCATAAATTATTCAAAAGAGTAACAGTTGAGAAAGGTATTGTGGCATCATATACAACTTTCATACTTATTTACGAATTTAGACGAGTTGATGTATTACTCAATACTGTTCAATGCTCATTGATGCTAATATTTCAGAATTGGAGGCTTACTGGTATTAGCACCTCGAAGTAGTCCAGTGGCGAATTCTCCATGCTTGCTATGCAAGCTCATTAATTGAGAAAGAAGTACTCTTTATTTGTTAATAAATGAATGCATTTATAAGCATTCCATTTAGGCTTTTATTTTTGTAGACAGAAGATGTCTTAAGCTTGCGCGGCAATAATTGAGCTTTGCGTTGTGTTGTGTATCGAAGGCCGATGTTTGCTCGTCTAGTCAAAGCTACCTTGACTTGCTCGGTTTTAGGCGCTTCCAGGTCCTCGCTGCGGCACTGTGATTTCATGCGCGCGCATAACCATTTCCGCTCCCTTCACGTCGTCTTAAACACAAGGCCATACGCAGTCAAAGTAGCTCTAGCCAGTGAGCTTCAGCCAGCCTTTACAAGTGTGCGTGTTGCTTGGGAAAATTAAGTTACAACCAACTTTTATGACGATGTTATTGACCAGTTCATAAAGAAGAACCGTAGGGTAGAATTTGTATTCAAGTAGCTAAATTGAAAAAGATAGAATATCATTTGTAAAATAAACGTTGTTTGTATGATTAAATGTACATAAATTTCTAAATATATAGTTTTAAATGGTCAGTAATTCAATATTCCGCTAATGAGACTTCAATCACACTTCTCACTTCCTGATTGATAACAAGAGCAAACTTGAATTTCAAGACCAGCATTCGCCCCTGAAGTAGTTCAATGTCTGAAATAATGTTTCAGCATTCGAAAAAAAAAAATTGTGCTACAATAAGAGTCCATTAGTCTTATTTACTAATGTAGTGTTTTCCCGTGGAACTTTCCATTTTATATAAAAAAATAATTCTTAATTATTTATATAATTTTCTGCAATTCATCTTTGAGGAAGTTCATTTTAACGTCACCTTCTGGAAGGGGGTGGATAAAGTTTATTAATTTCTATATTTATAAATCCGAATTTCTGTAAGTAGTAGAATTATGGATTTTGTTTACTTTTCGTTGCTCAGTAATTCGCATTTTAAGTATTTCCATGACCTGCTGAGCGCTTCTATAAATAAAAATACAATTTATTTCTGTTCAAATTTTTCGCAGTTACTTTCTTCATTTTCACCAAAGAAATGCTTGCATGGAGAATATAAGTTCTTATAACTGCTAAGAATTCATTTCTCTTTCCTCTCAAGTACTTTTAAGAATTTTAGCAAAATTCAAGAAATGTGGAAGAACGGTCTGCTCTTGTAGTTGAAAAAAAAAAAAAGTTTTTTTCCCTGATGATTTATCTAAACGAAAGGGAGGTTGTAGCAAGATGACTTGGATGATTCATTAGGGAAATTTCAGTAATATGGAAATGGTAGCTTGGGAAATATACCTTATTTATCATTCTCGTTTTTTTACCAATGTTTCTTTCTTTCGCTAAAAGAAAGTTTCCTGAATGTAATGTTTTAGTAATTAGAACTATAGATGAATTGTATTTAGGCAACATCCAATATGAATTGTTTAATTACTGTTGGATGCAATTATTCAATACTCTCATTAATATTTTAATGCAGCGGATTGTTAATACTAAGAACAACAAAGAGATTAGTGCTTCATACATAAAGTTCGCTATGACTGTGTGGTAAGATAGTAGTGAAACGAATTACAATACTAGGATATATAATTTTCATAGTGCATAATAGCGGCAACAAACTAAATCTGTTAAACTCAATATAGCTGACTAAACACTTCTGTTACTAAACTACTACTTTATACATAAGAGGTCGAATTCCATATAAAGAAATTATATTTGCAATTTTGATTTAGTACGTAAAGGACTTTTGATGAAGGTGTACCAGAAATTTATCATGAAGTTTGGATTGTTTGAGGACTGCATTCTTGCCAAATATCAAAAGCTTGATTTGTTGACTGAGTAGGCGGAAATCTGTATGCTGTCTTCAGGAAAGCTATGGAAGACAGAAAACTGGTTCATTTCAAGGAGAGAGAATTTATTTATTGAGTAGTTGAAATTACTGTGTCGGAGAAGTACTGTTTCAGTGAAATCCGGACGACAGGACATTTGAAGGTATCTGTGATGCTAGACTGATCAGATAGTTAGGAAATATCATGCGTGACTTAACAAGTCTCCCCAAACCTTTATCTTTAGCTAACATTCTCAACTTCTGGTGATGTTAAGATCCGCGTGGATCTGGAGTGGAGAAATCCATTTGTAATCTCGATTAATGATTTTTTTCTAATTATTTCAGAGGAATAGTGGAATGAAATATGAACAAATTGAACAAATGCTAATGATTTCTGATAATGCTGTGACGCCATCGGACATGAATAAACAGTGACCTACGATGTAAAATCTAGCTCCTCTTTATAACTCCTCTCTTTCTCTCTAAGTAGGAGAGAAAGAGAGGAGTTATAGTCTGTATCAATTAAACTCCATATCAATTATTTGAAATTTGGCTATTTTAGGGATGTTTGAGAGAAAATGTTATGACAGATATTTTACTATATCGATATTATTTTTATTTCGTTTTCTGTTCTTTTCGTTGGATATAGATGGTCAAGCGTAAGATGTTATACTCCATAAAGTAATCCACACTGAGCTCTCGGAAGAACAAATATTGACAACTTCGCAATCGTAATAAGGGAAGAAATATCAGATCGGGACTGCGAGATAGCGGACACTCAGCTATGTATCTTCTGAAGATTCAAGCCATTCCGCAATTTGCAAGGTAATAGAATGTACTCTTTAGTACGGGCATGATTTATTTCTTCTTCTTAGAGGCAGGACTTCAAATATTTATATTTCTCTTACCAAACTATGGAATAACTATTCGAATTAATAAATTCTCCGGATTAATATTCTGGTGCTATTTGAATTCCTTGAAAAATGATTTCGATCTAAATTCACTTTTGCCCGAAAACGATGTTCTGCCAAATATTGCGTATTATAAAAAGTCCGGCGGGCTACCAACATTGGTCCAGAAAATATATGTCAACACTAAGCTAATCAGTATAATTGAAAGTACCAAGCTCTTATATTTAAATTTCAAGTATACTAAATACTGCATACCTGACCACTTATAACACAGAATTATTTAATACATCCACGGCATGTAGGTTTTATTCTCAATATCTGCTACATGTATCGAGGATACTACTTTTGTGTATGATGCTCAGACATCTGCCCTTTATTACGCCAACTGCTGCAATAAATATACAGATTACTAACATTTACAAAATAAGCCGATGTTTGTAGTGCAATTCCGTGTCTTCTTTATAATTCGATTTTTCATTCATACAACTTTCAGTTCTAATCCAGTCTAGGACAATAAGAAATTTCCTTTATGAAGTCTTTCATCTAAAGTTAGCCAGTACAATGGCTTTTTATCTCCAGGAAACTCCGATTTTTCCTCCGTAAAACAAAGCATTCTGAGAAGAAAACAGTTCATCAAAATACGTTTATTCAGTAATGCAGCACTATAGTAACTGCATTTCATTAATGAGAAATAATTAACATTATTTCTTTCTTTTTTCTTGCAATAAATATGCGATTGTTCCTAGGATTAAACTAAGAAATCTGCATCTCAATTTCAAGCAGCGTAGGCGAAGCAAAATTCTAATTGTTTTTTTATTTATTCAATTTCAGATTTACTTTATCCCAGTTTTGCATGATTAAAAGCCACATAGGCTGAAATATTCCACCTGTTAATTATATGCGATCACCATCGGATTTTTCTCCCATTGTTTTGTAGGATAACACATTCATTCATTCTCGCTTTCTGGAAAGGAAACTCAACACCTAGCGAGAATAATCAACTCACTTTCAAAACCATTGCAAAGGTTCTTCGCATCCTACACGTTATTCAGATGCAGGACTTTCCAGCCATAGAGAATATATCAGCATTTATTTATCTTTGTTTGTTGTAAATATATCTTTTGATCTATTGTAAAAAACTGAGCAAAGTTGTATATGTAGTCCGAGAACATAATATTTTTACCAAGAAAAACTGAGCAAAGTCCAGACAGTCTAGACTAAATTAATGATAATCATAGTGATTTAAAGTTGTACCTATAATAGCACACCAAGTGCCTATGGCAGATAAGAATTAAGAAATTCTTGAAGTTCTCTCTAGAGACCAAACATGAAATTCTTCAAGCCAGTGTGATTATTGGAGGGCCTCAGGCCCCAACAACATTAGATCAGAAGAAAAATATCCACATTCCCGTTAACAGCAGCGGCTATCTTGTTTTTGGTTTATGAAAAGTCAGTTGGATGAGAGTTGCTCTTTCCGTTCATTGCTGTTTTCTCAAATACTTCAGATTACATCGTTTTTTCTTCCCCCCCCCCTCTATCTCTGCACATATTCATTTTACTTAGGAATGCATGAGTGATTCGTATTTGCTAAATGATAAAATATTAATCATTTTGTCTGACCTATAACCGACATCGACTGTGGAGGTTTCGAGAATACTTCATTTCTTCTTGGAAACAGTCTTGTAGGTAATCGCATGTTACTTCAAAACTAAACTGTAGTATGCATGAAAATATTAAAAATCTAGAACTCTTCCACAAACATAACTGGATGGGCTTATAGATTATCTGTAGCTAAAATTATGAAAAAATAAGACAGAACTTTTGGCTATCTCAGATCATGCTTCTCTGAATTTAAGGCACTTGTAACCCTTCTGCAAAATAAAATAATCTATATATAATAATAAATAACAACAATAATAATAATAGCAATAACAATAATAATAATAATAGCAATAACAATAATAATAATAATAACAATAATAACGATAGTAATAATTGATAATTTTCACAGTTTTCATGCCTGATGTAGACATGCATAAAGCATAGATATTTTGGTATAGTGTAAATTACAGTATACATACTGATAATTAAACAAAATTATCGGTTTAATATAAAATTACTTTTACTTTCACGCAATATAGTGAAGGTAGACTGAGTTGATTCTTTCCTTGCCAGTTGTTGTTAGGTTAATGCTTTACTTTTTAAATATTCAAAACGAACTATTTTATGGATTTTATCGAGTATCTTCAGTTATTTAATTTCATTTATAACTTTTTTTTGCCCTTCATAAAGAAACATAAAAATACTGAAATTTTCACCAACAGCGGAATTGTATGAAGTTCTTCATGGAATTTTGTTAACGATTAAAGGTTAGTGCTTGCAAGTTTCGGACCTTTACTCATATATGACCAGCAAATAAAATAAATTCTGCCATACACGGGACGTAGTGTGTACTGTGCAGGAGCTCGGGAACTATTGTTGAAGACTAGAAGTATTTTGAAAAAAAAAAGTGCGGAGAATTGGGTATTTTGCAGTCTTTCTTATTTCTTTGTTATAATAGACAATTTTTTTAAAATTTCTCCCATGTCGGGAGCTCATGTAATTCCGATTCTTTTCGATAGTACTCCATCACGTCATGTCATTCACTTTATTCATAGATATTCTTCTTATGTTATTACACATCTGTCCATGTGAATCAAATACATTGTTTCTTAATTTTTAGTTAATAAATTGTGCACTTTAAATCATGAGTTTGAAATATTTTGAAATGAATTATAAAAATAGGTTAGTACTCTAGCGTAGCACTCCGGAAGAACGATACTAGTTGTTTTAGCAGTCTTGTAATCGAATGGAATGTATGAAAATAAGAGAAGTTTCTTTAAGAGTAGATTATTTTTTTTTACCGAAATAATTATAATTAGCCTAGTTTGTATATTGAAACCTGGGTTTGCCAACAAACAGATTAATCTTGCTTGAGAGCTTTAATTGCATTGACAATTTTCAAACAACGAAAAGATGGTGAGTACTGTTTTTTTTTAAGCAAAATTTCGGGACAACATCATTGCAACTGTGTACATTTCCATTGAAAAAAACATGACAATAATGGAATATCGAATATGAATAACCCACGCATTATCGATACTGAAAAAAACAAAACAAAAAAAAACGCATTCTTATCAACAGTGTGTCCATTCACATAGAATGCTATGGTTCGCAGAGCATGTGAAATGACAGTTTACCTCCATTTGAAGGAACTGCAAGAAAACTTTATTTCGTAGTATCGCGATTACGTGCAAAATACAACTGTGCGTGTGCAAAATGGCATGAAAATCTCAGTAAATATAAACAAACTCCTACTTCAATTCATGCTACTAATAGCATTAAGGTTTATCGCTGGAAGCTTATTTTTATTATTCGTAACATAATTTAAAAGATGGACATGGAATGGTTTTGTACGAAGCAACAAGAACACGCAAACCACTGTCTCGTAATTCTTATATAAGGGTAGACAAAAAAAAGGAAATTTATCCAAACTATCAAACATAAATTGTTCATAAAAAAGAGTTCATAAAATACGCCAAGGTGTAATATTCAGGTTAACGTTAAGTGTGTTCACAAGTGCATTATAGCAATACATTTAACGGATTTAAAGCAATTAGTTGAAAATATCAGCGTTTCTCAAACTCGCTTGCCTGCCATGTATTTCATTTCCCTTCTCCACACACACACACACACCAGTTTTTCTCTAATTTTGCTGACGTTATCCATCATTTGAAGTACCTCTCTGGTTACATTCCTAATGTTTCTAAAATCTGAATGCCTTAAATGAAGCCAACCCTGCTTATTTGGATGTCCATGTGACAAAAGAAAAGTACTGTTTAGTACCATTAATCATTAGGATTTCCAGTATCGAAAATATGTACTACCCATGGTTCCGTAAGGTTGATAATTTAATGTGGCATCGACATAAATACTACGGGCAAAGTGGCTGATCTGTTCGAGTGAGTCACGGATATCGTATGGATATAATCCGGTTTCGAGAATATGGAATGGGAGGCAAAGTGACCATGGCTTAACCAATGACCACCATACTAAACAGTGGAAAATTTCATTTTTTCATAGTTTAGCACTCTGGATTTTTTAATTTCCTCGGGTCCTAATTACTTAATTTAAACAGTAACGTGTGCATATCGATTTCTCGCATTTAGGAGACGTTTTTTCTCGAAATGAACATTTTAACTTGTATTAATTATATTAAATTAATCTTTTCTTATACGACTATTTATTTTTCAGAGACAGCGGTCTCTTTTACATTTCTACCATAATTATGTTATTTATTTGATTGTTTAATGCAGGGATAGCCATACGTTGGCTATCCCTGCGTCAAATGTTCCAAAAGTGGCGCATTGGACCTCAATGACAATAATAAAAAAGTAAGCCTATTTATGCAAAAAGTATTACGCAAAAACTGATTTGTAGAAAAAAAGCTAAAACTTAGTTTTAGCTTTCTTTTAGCTAAAACAAATGTTTTACTTGAAATCAAATAGGTGTGTAGTTTGTTTCTGCAAACTACACACCTATTTGATGATTAGTGACAATGAGGATAAACGTTATCGTGAATATGAACCGTACAGGAATTAAGGAAAACGATAGCGCGACATCTTTTATACTTGATTTTCACAAAAGAAGCTCAGTATTTTAAATGCAAGTATTTATTTTAAAGAAAAGACACTTCTACCAAACATTCTATGTGGCAGTTTAGAGGATAAACTTTTTATTAAAAAAAAAAGTAAATACGTCTTAACTGTAACTAAGGTACTACCATATACCCCAATGTTTGCAGATAACAGTAGCTGCATAGTCACTAATTTTGTCTTACCGCTTGAAGCGAAGTAAGTTTTGGTGTGTTCACATTATCTTTTACGTATTGTATAGAATATATAAAGATGCGAGGTGGCAAGGAAGTTGGCTTCGGTATTTTTTTTTACTTTTTTTTTTTTTTTTTATTACTAAGCCAGTTATTTGGTGAAAAATGTCCATAGTTATTTTGCATGTCTTCAAACGCACTCCACAAATGAAACCAGGACTCATTTCAAGTGGACAGAGCTAAGGTTCCTACTTATCCAAATAAGTTTAAGAATTTTAGGTCGGTCCAAATAATTAAGATTAATGATTTAGGTCCATTCGTGTTAAGATGCGTTACTTAGTAAAGAAAAGGTAGGAAGATTAGTGCAATACTTGAGTGTTCTAGATTTTCAACAAAACGTTGAAAATCTAGAATACACGTTGGACATGATTAAGATCATGCAATACACGATATTATTGTCGAGATTACTATAATATACCTAATTCTTTTGTACAATCCTAATAGTTCTCAATATGGAAATAGATTTTTAAACTCGTTTTTGAGTGTAAATCGAAATTCTTAGTTTCAGAACTTTTTGATGAAAAGCGAAACCTCTTTATTACTCTCGAGTTCTTTTATGCATTTAACTTTATATAGTGGAGCCCTCAAATTAATGTCTTAATTTGTTTACAACGCTCCAGTATATTTTATTCTCGGGTTTAATTCCGATACCCAGTAGAAAGGTCGCTATGTACCTCGCCTTGTGATATTAGCGATCAGTTAAATAAAATAAATAATAAGAGAACGAACTTGGATTAATATTTTAAAGCACCTATGAAAATTTTATATTATAAAAAAATTCAAGTTTCTAATTATGCTGATTTTTTTTTTTACATAAACTAGTTGATTACATTGAGGGAAAGGAATTTTTCACTGGAATATTTATGTATTTCTCAAATTTCGTTGATTTCATTTAAAAAGCAAATAATAAAAATACAATTCCTTTCTATTTTTAATTTAAAGTATGCAAGTGCAACAGTTGTGCATTTTTCAAAAATTTTATGATTTTACAAGACCATGGGATTTGTTTCATTAAATACTAATGATCGCTTCAAATATTAATAAAGGTTTTTAGGTTATAAATTATAGTTGCTCTTTAAAAAAAAAAATCCTTCGGAATAGCTTAAGTACTGCACCAAATAAAATTCATGTGAAATGTGTCACGTGTTATCACTTTCAGATATGTGTTGATTTTACTTGCTGGGTGAAAAATACATATTATGAGAGTCATTTTATTAATATAACTAGAAATTGTAAGATATCGGCATCTCTAATCTCATCTGAGCCCGATAATTGAATTAATAATTTGAAGAAAGTTATCAGCGTGAATTTTAAAATTATTCTGATTGCATCTTTATTCTTAAATAATGAAATAATCACGAGTCCCGGTTTGGAACAATATATTGTGATTTTTGCAATTTACCAGAAGACAGTGACAATGCCATAATAATGCTATATTTAGTGATTTATATTATACCTTTATACTATTCTTCACTTCAACACATTTCAAAGGAATTCTTAGAAATATTCTGTATTAAAGAATCCAGAAGTGGAAAAGTATTATTGTAAAACAAGCTGCAATAATTTTAGTTGTGAAAATTGGCTATTTGAAGAATAGCTTTACAGTAATACTCCCCCCCCCACCGACCGCTCAAAATCACACATTTAAAGTTAATTTACGACGTCGTGAATTGCTTGTGTTTCGCTGTGAATTACAAATTGACTATTAGTTTATTTTGATGTTGTTACTAATGGCAAATAAAAACCAAAGTAATAAGTTGCTTCCAGTGAAAATAAGACGTGTAGCCTATTTTTGATGAACAAAATTTCTTAAATTTTAATCACATGCTATAAGATTAAAATTATTAAATTGAGTGACGCTAGTGGATTCTACACTGATACATGCCTCAGACTAAACTTACCTTCCACTAATTGTTGTTGAAAAACAAAGTTCTTAGCACAGTGAAAATTGCTACACTAGTTAATACTACAGTTATCCTTAATAACTTAACAGGTATAAAACCAACAGTAATAACTTTAATGAATTAAAGGTATTTCGTACTGAAAGTAACAGTACATCAGTGTATTCCATTCCTTTAACTGTTTGTTCTACACTAATGATGTATTGTTACTTTCAGTACGAAATATTTGTATCTTTAATGTTAAATGTTAAGTTATTAATTTTAATTATGCTACCTCTAAAGATTAGACTACAGTTATCCGTAAATGTGACAATCTTATTCTCATCTTTCTTTTCCCCTCTTTTACTTTGCGGTGTCGAGGGTTAATTAATCAACCGACCTCAAACCTTTCACAGGATAAGGTGGTCAGCCCTACGCCCCGGCGAATCCTATGTCCGTAGTGTTGAGTTCTAAAGGCCGGTGTGCCTGCTTTGCGGGATGAAAAGCCCAAGATAAACTGTGGGGAAAAGCCTACTGCCCAAGACCGGCTAACTTGGCAATGGCTGAGGAAAATCCTTAAGCTCCTCACGTCACCGACGAGAATCGAACCTAGGACACTCCTTCCCTAGGCATATGGTTGCGAAGCGCACTGCCACTAGGCTAACAGCGCGGACGACAATCTTATTAATAGCCAAAATGGAAAAAATTGTAGTTGCACATATTGAGGAGCTAACTGAGTTGCAGAGATGGAGTGCATAACTGAGATAATGCTTTATCTCAGTTGCGCACACGAGTGCTTAAGAACACCATTAAACCATTCATCATCATCACGAACCATGGGCTCACTGCCCGTTGATGTCTGATGCCTGTTTCACTATCTTCTTTCACCTTTGTCCAGTGTACATTGTCGCAGTTTTTGTACACCCATTCCACACCGGTCTTTTATATCGTCTATCCATTCTCTGTATGGTCTACTTCTGTTTAAACCATCCAAAATACCAAGCATAAATGTCTTTATCTTCCGGTCCTCACTCATTCTACAGATGTGTCCAAATAATTGCAGCTTCCGTTTTATAATCTTCTGCATTAGATTTTGTTTTGGTTGTATCTTCTGATAGAGCTCTTCATTGGTGATTTTCTGTACCCATCCTAAGCTTAGAATCTTCCAGTAACAAGTTCTTTCAAATGCCAAAATTCTTTTTCTTGATTCCTTATTTATTACCCACGTTTCAGATCCGCACAGTACACCGCTGAAGATGCATGTTTCCAGTACTCTTAGTTTTGTTTGCAGGCTGATCATTTTACTTTTCCAGATGTTATCCATGGCCTTCAGATTTGTTCTTCCCTTTGCAATCCTGATCTTTATTTCTTTTTTACAGTCCAAGTCATATGTCAGTTTACTTCCCAAATATGTGAATTGTTCTACATTTTCTATATCAGTTCCATCCACTTGTATCTTTTGTTTCATGTTCTTCTCACCAAATACCATTGTCTTTGTTTTTTCCAAGTTCATAACAAGTCCAAATCTCTTCCCTTCCTCATTTAACAGTTTCAGTGTTTTTTTGTAGTTCTCTTTCGTCTTCTTCAATAATAACAATGTCATCTGCAAACCTGAGATTGTTAATTCTCATTCCGTGTACAGATATTCCTTTGGCATCTTCCTTCAATTTGTCCATTGCCTTTCTAAATGTGCGATGATAATGATTGTTGATATTGGGCCTCACTGTCTAGTGCCTCTGTTTGTTTTAAACCATTTCCCCAAATCTTCACCTATTTTAACTGCTGCAACTGCATTCTGATAAACATCTTTTAATATAGCTATTAGTTTTTTATCAATTCCATAGGATTCCAGAACTGCTAATGTCACTTTCTGGTCAATACTGTCAAATGCTTTCTGAAAATCAACAAAGCAAATATATATGTTTTTGTTTTTTCTCCTAGCTTTATCTGCTATTAACCTCATTGTCAAAATCTGTTGAATTGTAGTTCTATCCTTCCTAAATCCTGCTTGCTCGTCTGCAAGGTATGCTTCCAATTGTGTTCTTAATCTTTCTGTCAATATGATCATCATCACTTTACCAAGGTGACTTATCAAGGCAATTGTTCTATAATTTTTACATTCTAGCTTATTTCCTTTCTTGTATAATGTTACTAATATTGATTTCACCCTCCTCTGGCATTTTCCCTTCTTTCCATACCCTATTACATAGTTGGTGCATTTCTATAACCATACTTTCATCACCATATTTAATCATTTCTCCAGTAATGTTATCGTTACCAGGACTACTGTTGTTGTGTTTTAGCCGTCCTATTGCTTTTTCTACCTCTCCTCTTAAAATGTCCATATCATGCTCATTGCCTGGTGATGATATCTGCTTCAATTCTTCAGTCAGTTTCCCAACGCTATCTGAATCTAGTTTTTCTTCATATAACTCACTACAGTATCTTGTCCACTGCTGTACAATGTTTTTCTTTATTCATCATACCTTGCCTTTTTCATCTTTAATTGTGGTCTGTTTTGGTTGCCACTTTCTATTAATGGTGCAGATCATTTTGTATACCTCCCTTGTTTTATGCTCTCCATAGTACTGTTCTATATTGTTGCACTGGGCTTCTAACCATTTCATCTTATCCATTCTGCCTGCTTTTTTTTAACCTCATACTTTCTTCTATTTGTTCTGATGTATCCCTTCTTATCTTCAGCATTCTTTTCTTCTGTACTAACTTCAGTGTTTCTTGTGTAATTCATTTCTTCTTGATCTTCTCTTCTTCTGGTACTGTTTCTTTAACTGCATCGTCTATCGCCTTCATTACTCTTTTCACTCTTAAATTCGAGTTTTTTTTTCTTTCTCCACACTTTTAAGTTTCTCTTCTAACACTGTTCTGTACCTTCTTCCTATTTCTGCTTCGCTTATTCGTGCTGTGTCTCTTCTATTCTGGTGTTGGGGTTTATATTTCTTTTTTAATTTCAACTTGATGTTTGCAATCACTAAACTATGGTCCGAGTCTATATCCGCTCCTTGAAAAGTTCGACATTGCTGTACTGATGTTATCCATCTTATTTTAATCATAATCATATCAATCCTGTTTTTGGTTTTCCCATCATTTGATCGCCACGTCCATTTTCTACACTCCTTTTGTTGGAATCTTGTGCCACAGATCATCTCGTGGTCCACAGCAAATTCTAACAATTTTTCACCTCGTTCATTTCTTTGTCCGAAACCATATTTTCCCATGACTCTTTCCCGACCATCATTATCTATTCCAACTTTGGCATTCCAATCTCCTTCAATAATCAGTACACATGCTTTGGTTGTTTCTATTGTCTCTGTCAAATCTTTGTAGAATAAGTCAATATCCTCATCTGTGCTGCCAGATGTGGGTGCATATATCTGGACTATTGATATGTTGAATGGCTTTGCCTGAAATCATGCTACTATGATTCGCTCATTAACTGGTTTGTAGCCTAACAGTGCCTCTCGAGCTCTTTTGCTAAGAAGGAAGCCAACTCCTGTTTCGTGCATGGTGTTATGTCCCGACCATAATAGTTCGCATCCATTGTTCTTTCCAGATGACGTCCATCTTATCTTTGCCAATCCTAGTATATCCCAGCGATATCTCCTCACGAAGTAGTTCTAATTTTCCTGACATCCAGAGTGTCCGCACATTCCATGTTCCTACCGATAACAGTTCTGTTAGTTTCAGTTTAAATGCAATTAAACCATTGCATGCACCTATAAATGAAGAAAAAAAAAGCGATTCCCTTTACGACGGTTTTATGAAACTTGACTCGTCTCCTAACCGGGATATTCGTATACTCAAAGGAAGCGCATTTCTTTTACTTAAAGATCAATATTTGTTCTGAAATTGGAATAAAAAATTCTAGAAAATACTTCAAACAGATGAATTCCATATTCTCGATCATATTCACTTGAAGCACTACAAAAGCTGAACAAATAAACTAATGAAATCCGTTTATTCCAGCTCTAAAATGAAAATCATTTATGCGAAGTTTGCCATATATAACCAAGTAAGCAAACGGTGGTATTATTGGACAATTGATATGTCCGGAGTAGTGCACTAAATCCTTAAAAATTCTCGATGCTGTCTATAGGAGAGCAACTGTAATCATAATGATCCCTCCCTTCTTCGTGCATCCACTTCTATCTCACATAGAATTGTGCCAGTTCCTTGTGTCTTCTACAAGTACTTCCATATTCACTACTCCAGGAAATGACAACCATTTTTCCTCCACTTCTGCTGACCCTGATAAAACAATGACCAGCAGCTGCTTAACATCTCTTTCCAGTACAACTGCACACACATCGGTCCTGCTTCTCGTCGTCCTCAGGTATTCCATCTACCTCTCCCCTTTGAAATAGCGTTTTCCCTGACATCTACAACCCCCGTTTCTTCAAGGAAAGTGTGAATAGATTTCTTATTTCTCAGTCCTCGCCTACAGCCAATATACTGTAGAGATGTGCTATGGATTCTTCTAACCTTCGTGTGTGGGATAAATATAAAACAGTTCTGAACTTTAAAAAATGGAGATTCTATTTTAAGTTTTTAATATTCTGATTATTATTCCTATGAGATTATTACTAAGATACTTCAGAATTATATATAATCTAAATTAGAAACAAGATTTCCATAATTTTCTATATCTGTTTCTTGCGTCTGTTTATTATCGCCGTTATTATTTCGTATTCCATCTGATCTTTTAATCTGTAATGCTTTATCATTTCGTATTACTTTTGTTTCTTTAATTTCATAATTTGAAATTTGAAGTAATTCTCACTTTTGAAGTAAATTTCATATCAAATCTATCTGTACCCTCTTGCTGATCAGATACATTTATGTATATAGAATTATTTCATTACTATAAAATGCAATATGTTTTAGATTTTTTGTATTCTTGTCTAAAGTATGCCCTTCATGTACCAATATCATTATTCATTTGTTTTCCCCATTTCATGTATTTAAATCTCCCGTAAAATTTATACAACTGTTTTTGTTCGTTATACACTACATGTGTGTCGGCAGAATTCGTTCCTATAATATACATTTTCTCCCAACAAAATGTAATGAAATTATTGTCAATAAGCATATTTAATTTTAATCTAATCTGTCATTTGATTTCAACCGCCCAGTTATTTATCTAATTTGGATTTGTTAGATTTTTAACAGAAATTATACTCCTCATATTCCTCCAATAACTCCCTTGTATATTGCACCTAAGTTTCGTCCTAATTTTTTACCTGTAATTACTGCAATTCAACTCCCCAAAATATTGTTAACTAGAATTACTTCATCTAATTCTTATTCTTTATAAGTTATTTTCCCTATATTTTCAGCGCAATGTTCATTACACACACACACACACACACACACACACACACACACACACACACACAAAATTTTCGTTGTATTATTTTTGTTCCTGGTTAATTTAGTATTTCCTTTTCCGACATTCAAAGCACTGAATAAGATAAATAGGACCCATTCTACTATTTATTAGTTTGAAAATATGAAAATGTTTTGCAATATCAGGTTCTTACCATTACGCTACACAGTTGGTGCGGTTTTTTTTTTTTTTTTTTTGTTCTGGCATGTCTTCCTTAAATTTCAATCCATCGGAGAAATGGGACGTGTGTTTGGGCATTGCCGCCAGCTAAAGATGATATGCTTGTATTGGCAATATTTGTTTTTCTCCGAGTACTACAGGAAGTTGGGATTTGCGATGGATCAAGGGGAGAGAGACTGTTTTTCGCTTCATCGACCCGAAAAGCATTAATTATTCTGTAATAAAAGGAATAAGCAGAACCTAAAAAAAACTGATTAAAATTCGTTTTCATGACTTTACAGTGACCATTAGACACAAAGGTGCAAAGTTAAATTATAAAGTAAAAAAAAAAAAGTATACTCAGAGAAGATAATAGTATTTCAAGTTTGAACATTTTATCCAAATTAAAAGAATAAACATCGACTCCCCCCCCCTGAGAACCATCCATATAAACATTTCTTTCAACCGTATTAAATGCTTAGATAATAACAGTTCAAAAATAAGTATCCAAGCTTAATGTAGTAGGGGATAAAGAAAAAAATCCGTTAAATCCTACTTCTCTATCGAATAATGAGTACGTATTTATATTCTGAATGTTTTTGTTTTCCTATAATGTTTTAAGATTACAGTACCATCTCCTTCGACTAGCATTAAAAACACCACTGTAATCAATGCGTTTCAGATAAATTTAATGGAGGTTTAATATGAAGCGTGGTTTTCTTAAGATTATAATTATAAGTGCAGCAAGACAAAAATGCCCTCTCCGCTTGTATTCTTCCAATTCTTGCATTCTAAGCTTTTTCCTTATTACAATCACAATTATTTCTGGACAGATTTTTCTGCAAGGAGCACTGCAGAAAGCAATTATATTTTTAACTAATTCTTGGGTATAATAAAAATTATCACCTTTTCATCAACACATGGAATACCTCTGAGAATTCAGTCATCACAAAAGTTAATCAACAACGAAAAGCATTAATTATTCTGTGATAAAAGGAATAAGCAGAACCTAAAAAACTGATTAAATTTCGTTGGCTATTAACGAAACACAAGGCAATCAAAACCAATAGCTACAGTCATTCTACTTAAAAAGAAAAGGGAAAAAACCTTCTGTAATTATACATTATTTAATGGGTTGCTTAATGGTGGAAATAAAAATTGGAAACCTTACTTTAATATCAGCATAGCTATCCCAATTATACTTATTCAAAATTTGGGTAATTATAGGTTTTGTTCTGGCTAGTGCTTTGCAGAATAATTATTCCTCGCTTGTTAGTTGAATACCGTTTATGAAACGGAAGATGAAATATACTCGAGACAAATGTAGGTGAATCTGTTAGAATTGTGATAAAGAGAAGATAGGCTGCTAAATTAACGCTTTTGGATTTTTTTTAACATTCGAAGTGTTTAAATGTAAATTGTGAAAGAAATAATTTTTTTTTCAAACGAATTGTCATTAAACTTTCAGACAGTACTTTTACATATCATGGCGAAATCGACTCGTTCTCCACTTACGTTAAATTTTGTCCGTTTTAAATGTCAAAGAAAACATACTAAATGGTGATAGTTTCCGCACTAACATTAAAACTCAGTTGCAAAAACTTCTAAGAATTCATTATTTAGTGATGAGAAAACTAAAAATATCTAGTGATGACAAAACGGTACATCTGTATTCATGAAAATGCATTATTTCTGGTTGTAGGAAATAGATATCACTTGGCTATCGATATGATTTTTTTTACAATATTCATTTTGTCTGACGATAACAGACGATTCTAAACATGTTTAATTTAATTCTTTAAGTCAGACAAGTGTCGTGAAAAATTGCTATGAAAAGGTAGTGCAAAATAAAGTTGTTCACCAAATTATTTTCAGATTAACAGAACCGCGTTCCTACAAGCGTGTATGTGGGAGGTGGAAAAGCTCTGAAACAGTGCTCCACTAGATTTACCATGTTCTTAATTTTACTTTTTTTTAACCACGAATAATTGAGTTGATTAGCAATTCTATTTATCTTGATCTTAAGCTGAGCAAACAAGTGGTTTTAATTTTGTATCTACACGTTCAAGTAACTGTGTTTAGCTGATTAGATTTTAGTTCGGTTAAGGAGAAATGAATTCATATCTGCGAAATATTGTCAAGGTACTCGACCTTTTAAATTTAGGAATCTGCACAGAAAATGGAAAAGGCCACTAAAAAGAATGAGTTAACTGCTATTGTATCAATGCATTATTCATTTTTAATGTATTAAGTTGCGAATGAAGGGAAGTAAACCAATTCTTTCTTTATATATTTCAATGACATAAGTTTAAGTTTTTTTGTGTGCTCGAGGAATAACTGTTGCAAGCATTTTCTATATTTCGGATATTCTTTAGATATCCACCTACCTCCCTAATGCAAGACGCCTCTATCCAGGAGTTTCATGATAAATGAAACGACTTAGGTACAACGAAGACGCTGCCAAGACGTCTGAAATCCAGCAGTAATCACCCCACCGACAGCTCTTCTTTTCCCGGGCACTATTACGGAGGAGAAGGCTTAGTGGTACAGAGGTTCCGTCTGATGCTTGGCAGGCGAATGTGTTACAGGGATTAAAGAACGGGCTAAATAAAGAAGTACAAGCCCAAGGCTCGATAAACGACACCTGCTGTTTGTCCAGAACAATATACCACCCGGCTTCACTTCTCTGTTTATCTCTCGTTCTATCATTCCATGTGTTTGCATTTATTGATCCAATATCCTGTCCTTCGTTGTTCGGCAATACATTGTTGAAACAGTGTTTTTTCTTTCTTCTTCTTTTTTCCTCCCTTTTGTTCAGTTAGCCTCATTCATGAAATAAACTCAGCTTGTATTATAAGGTGAGACTTTATTATGACAAACATTTTTAGTATTTTTTTTTGATGATATTACGTTTGAATGATATGCCAAATAAAATTACATCCATCGTTGATTTTTTGCTGAAGTATTAAAGTAGGATATATAGCGTGCATGGATCGTGTGGAATACGTTTGTTGTTTCTTGTACCGTATTGTAGTTTTTATACAGTTATATTTGCTGTACATAATTGAATGGAGTTAAGACGATTACATTTAGTGTGGTAGTCCTGAAGAAAAAATATTTGCTCAATCTACTTAGTCCTTGAACTCGGACGGAAATTTATGAATCACATAAAATGGATCATATTTATATACTGTAGCTCCCACCCACGAATCACGTTTTTCTGTAAACATCTAATACATTTGAACCGCGGGTGGGCTAAGGATTTTTCTAATTTTTATTGATTGTGTATTTTTAATGTTTCAAATATTCCATAAACCCTTCTCTAGAGACCAAACATGGAACTTTTTCAAGCACACCAGTCCTCTGCTAAGCGGGACGGTGGTTCGGCAACTGGCGATGAAATTCATTTCGCGAAGATTTTAACAAACATTTTCTCCCCTAGTAATTTATAACAATACAATTTATATATATTTAGAGGCTGCTTGCATAAGTTTACCAGTGGAGGAGGCTAAAACTAATCAATACATTTGCTTTACTTGATAACGTTGCAGATTTCTTGTTTTTAACTTCTTTGTTCTGATAAAAGTTCGGACAAAGAAATTATCCTAAAACATAGAATATTTTATTCGCTGTATTCAATATTCTCAACAGTTGGAAATCTACCCTTTCCAATTCACAAAGAGACCTGCATGATAAAAATATGAGAGCAACAAATATGCTGTGCAGTCGCCGTTGTTACACTTCCAGATTTGCGAGCTTATGCAATCTATATATAGTTTACTGCTAAACAAGAAAGTGCCGTGAGCTCAAACTTTAAGAATAAAAAGAAAAGTTTAGTTTTATTTGAGGAGAAAACTTGCTATCCTATATAAGGTCAAACTTCGGCTGTGAGCAAGTAAATTTAAAGAAATTTATGCTGCGTTGAAACTTAGTTCAATAGAAAGTAGCTTGGGTGGATATATTATGGAGCGTTCGTAGTAATTTATAATTTCAATAGGTTTTTAACTAACAATTATTTTTAGTCTAAAAATCATTTAGCATTATGTTGACTTCTCATATTAAAGAATAGTTAAGAAATGCTATTACCTTGCTGACACTACTTGATGTGAGGATACGTTCACATTGGATGTTGGATCACTATGCTATTAAAGCGAGTGCATTGTATTATGCATTGCACTATTGCATTACAGAGATTGAAGCGACTTATTTTCGTAACTAGCTAGCTGTTTGCCCAGAGAATGAAAGAAGAAAAAGGCAGAGCGGAATCAAGATTGGAGGGGGAAAAGGATGAGGGTTTCTTTCCCTTAAACATAACAGGAAATTAGAGACCGATCTACCTTATTTGTTACTGGTAGAAAGTGTAACAGGAAAGTTGAAAAATATTCTAAATATTGGATATCAATAGAATGAAAGCAATTCTGTAAAAATAAAGCAACCATCCTTTGTTTTGAGACTAGTTTGCGACTGCTTAAATCTGAAATGTTTCGTAAAAGCATTTCATTCCTTGATATATACAAGCAGAAACCATTGGTCGTATGGCAACATGAAACATCGCGTGTGTGTGTAAAATAGAGATAAATGACAATTCGTTGTCATGTCTTTTTCATTTCTCATCTAACAAATTATGTCTTTATTGTCAAATAGAGAGAGAGAGACGACAATTCATTGGATTGTTCTTTGGTAAACGTTTCTATATGCAAAAAGACGTTTATTAAATGTTGTTGATGATATATAAGGAAAAAAATGACCAGCAAGCTCACGAGCAGTGCAAGAAATGTGACCAGTATGGTAATGAATACAAACTCAGATTATGAGGAGAAATTAGCCGAGCAGTCCAAACAGAATTCCAAAGAGTGTCTTTCACTACCTGGCATGTACAGGGAAATTGGGATGTGGAAGGATAACTCGCGTGATGAATGTGGCGAGTTGACCACTCTGTAAGGGTTTATCATCCAATTGAAAGCATTAAAATTTCGGAACTAATGCGAGAATAGACGTTAATGAATTGAAAGTACTTATCATAATATATAATCAATGCAAATATGGTCGTTTTTTTCAGCGGAATATCAATTTTCCTATTACGAAAATGTGCAAAGGAACTGGTACTACCTCAGATTGAGCTGTTTAACTTTCGTCTCAGTTCTGGTAAAGTTCAAAGAAAGGGAAAAGTAAGACAAAGTAGTTCCGTTGCATAAAGAAGGCTTCAAGACTGCAGGCAAATTATAGACCAATCAGTATCTGTCGGGAGTGGTAGTAAAAATATTGGAAAAGGTGGTCAAAGCAATTCAGAAATAGATAATATATGTCCTTTGAGGAGGGGAGGCATAACTTTGTAAAAGATAGGTCATTCCTTAGTAATTTTCGAAGTTTTTATAATAGAATAATGGCTGAGTTGGATAAAAGTAATAGCTATACGATGACACTGTTTTATTGTGGAAACGTGCTCGACTGGATATCGCTTTGAACTTTTTTAACAAAAACTGGAACAAATGAGGGGATATTAAACTAGGATATCGATATGATGGTTGCTGATGGACAGATACCAAATAGGGTTACATGGTAGTGTACTGTAAACAAGCAGAGATAAGGAAGTTATCATTCCTCTTTATAAGAACTTGATGACACATTTGGATTAGAGTGATCAGGCCTCGTCACTTGAATTTCTTAGGAATGAAAAAGTGGTGAAGAGGATCCAGAGGCAAGTAACCAAGGTGGTAAATGGTTTGGTGGAATGCACCCTATGACGATAGACTGAGATTTTGTGGAATTTGGTTGATAGGCAGAAAAGAGGGAATATGATAGAAACATTTAAGTTACTAAAATGATTTTATAAGGTTAGTGCAGAATTATATTTCAGTAATTGGCTGTGTAGGGGCAAACCACAGATTATTCGTGGAAACTGAGTAAAAATATATGCTAACCATAGTGATCAAACGTTTTGGCTTAGAATATGGTGAATACGCGGAACACGCTGCCATAGTCCGCTATGAGTGTTTTGTTGGTCAGAATTCAAGGAGAAGTATGACATATTGTATGGATAGTTCGGGGTTCCCTTGTGAGACATCGAACTCCGTGGAGGTACCCGCGCAACAATATATCATATGGTTTAAATAGTACATTATAAGAGCTATGTTACCAAAGCAATACTTGTAAATCTTTAGGCGATTTAAAATATGATTACAAGTTTTTAAGCCATTATGCTTTACATGCCATACGTAAACATTGCATATATTACTCGTGTATATTACAAATATGATAGGTATGATTCATGCTGATTTTTGAATACGGCACGCCAGTATTAAACTACACAAGCTATAATGGAAACGAACGCAAAGTTATGTTAATTTCGTGTTAATATTTATACTACTGAAGACAGTTGTATAAATACTGGAAATAATGTCAATATTATCATAGGCTGCCGAGATACTTATAAGTCAGTTAGATTCCTTCTGCTCTAACTATGCCGCAGTCTATTTTTTTTTCGATAAAAGTTAAGTCAGTCAGATTGTAGCATAGTTAGAGCAGAAGGAAACTATTTTTTTTTTCGATAAAAGTTGAATAGAAATTTTAAAGATGAAAAGTGAAATATATAAACTGAAAGGAACTGGAGAATATTAAAATCATTTATGCATTCTTCCCCCTTCGTCAGTAGATTTCCCCAACCAGAAATTCAGGTACCTCCAGTTGTATTGGATTGTAACGGAACATTACTATTTACTCAATTTCTGTGGAAGAGCAGAGCTGTTGCATAATAGTCGAACATTATTCCATGAAATGCTCCACAACTGGCGTGTTGGAGAGCTCATTACTGGATTACATACCCTTTGAAAATATAATATGGAGTGGAAAATTGCAGTTGATCTCTCAATATATCTGGTGGATGGATTGAGTATGATGGCTGTTGAAATTAACTGACTAGAGTGCATCTCCCGAAATATACTGGGGAGTTCTCATTTGTCTCAATGATAAAAACAATTCCATTTTCTTTTCTTTTTTAACTTTTTAATGCACATATTCTTAATCTATTTGTATAAATTAACGCTACGTTAGTTATTATTCACTTCTGGAGCTTCACCAATGTTTCTGAATTTAAGAAGTCCAGAAAGCCAAACTGCGCACATTAACCCATATACGGGATATATATACGTGTAACTTCTTTATCAAGATTTTTCAGTTTTATTTCATTATTCTCTTTCTCACAGTAATTACTGCACCTTTTTTTAATATGAACTAATATGGTAACTCTGAACATAAGAAAACGTTGTAGGCAAGCACTGACAACGCGATTACTTTGAACAGATGCATACATAAGAATGCTAACTGACATGACATGAGTATGGTGATTATGAGATATTTTAGTACATTCAAAGTCCAGTTGGCCACAAATGTAATGAGTGAATAAAATTTCCACGTCGTGCTTGTTTCAGTCTCCAACAGTTGAAATTTGTGCGAAAACCATCGCGGCTCACTGCAAAGGCAGTGAGCCGCGATAGGTTCATTGTAAAAGTTCCTTAGTTATAAAAATGGGAGTGAGAAAGGAATCTTCTGTTATCATGTTTTGTCTGAATTTTAAGATTAATCTTAGTATTATAATCGGCGTTTCATGATTATGAGCTCGGAAAATATAACCTTTCGTTAACCTTTTCTATATTTGGATGAAAATAAAATAATAGCCTATTAAGAACTTTTGGTAATGAAGCGTATTCTTAAAAAGTATGTTTATACTTTGCTTCCTCAGCCCCTAAAAATCAGAGACGGTTTTGTAATGTAAAAATTGTATCTGTGTGTCGCTGTGAAAATTTAACGTGCACTGACCAGCTAAGTTTTAATAGTTAAAATGGCAAAGAAAGTTTTCAAAGGGTAGACAGTGGCAAACGTTAATCATGTTCTGAAACATTTAATTATGCTAAAGCACTAGAGTTAGCAGCAAAAATGTTATCTCGAGCCATTATTAATAGAATTCGAAAGAACAATGTCATCGCAGAAAGAGGCTCGCTGACAATTACTTTTAATTTAAAAATGTAAAGTTTTAAACATTTAATCAAGAAAATGCATGATTTGAATTTTTAAAATACTTTAATTATTCACATGAAAGGAATTACTCAAAAAACGAATTTTAAAAAAATGAAATTCGTAATTTTTGAAAGACCGCTCTAACCCATGAATTATGAAGTTACTGCGAAGTAACTTACCAGAGGGATATATACGGTCCAATGCTAAGCCAATATCTTGCACTTTACACTTAAAATTTTAATTCAAGATGAGAAGCGCATTAATTTTATTGAGTAAGACGGTCACAACATATCGCGTGATATCACCAAAGACGAAATGAAAAATATTCTACAAGAGGAATAAACTGGAATATTGAAGATAAAATGAAATAAGACACAATATGCCTGGCGCAGAAATTTAAAAATCGGTTAATTATTAAAATGATAAAGAATCTCCAAATCTCATTTATAATTATTGGAACAGTTTGCATATCATAGAACACAGTGAGGTATCTTGCTTGTAAGATGAATTCTCATTGCATATTCATAATTGTTAAGGTATAATTTAATAATTTATTTTTATCCCAAAGTAAGTTTAAAATTATCCCATTCGTATAATGGAATAAAGTCATATGTGCTTAGTTTATCAGTTATTTACACGTATTGACTTGAACTTTGTCATGATTACCCACGAATTCCAAGTGCGTATAATCTTGCAGTAATCAGAGAACGTCGTCATCACTTGACGTTATTATTTAATCCCAGAAATCAGTAGTAGTAGAGAATTGAGAGGTTTGGAAAATCGAATATCCGCATTTTGGTGTTGTAGCTGATAAAGGGGACCTTTATTACGAATTTTCAGGTCGTAACTGCGGAGGTGGTATATTTTTTTACTCTGAAAACTGTGCTTCATCATCGAAATAGGCAAAATGATCATGAAAACACACAATTAACAGACAATACAATGGCTTTGTTACTCTGCAAGACGTTTGAGGTAAGCCATAATTCTAACCAGCAAGGCATGATACGTTACTGACAGTTAGGAATGAAAAAGGCTTATCTTAAATAAAGCACCGTTTCTAATATTTTAAACTTTTTTGCAATGTTTCCCACATTCTTTAAACGAGCAGTGGTCACAAACAATTCATACCAAACTTAATCACTGTAGTAATGTATTGTTTCCAATCCTAAGGGGAAGATATTCAAATAAAACATCAGCATGTAAGCAGGAAAAGTCTGCAAGCTCAGTGTGATGCTAGTTAACTCACGATCACATAGGAATAAATAAAATGTATGTATGTAGGGGAGATTACAATTAATATTCCACAATGGTTGATAGTCTTGAATGTTTTGTTGTAATCTAACCAATGCAGATTTCGCTGCATTGGTTAAATGATATCCAATGCAGCTATTAAGCCAATTAAAGTATAACAGCTGCATCCGAAAATTACAAATTGCTAGGAAAACACATGGAACCGATAAACAAAGTATAATAACTCTGTTATGCGTCGTAAAAATACAAAGAATCAGATAACCCCAGTTACTCTTGTGGGGATGCTGATAGAATGATGAAGCGCATATTTTTCATTACTTTCGCATATCCCACGGTGTCCCTGAAGTAACAACAGCAAATTCATTACCGGGCTTGAACTAGTTAAAACGCATGTACTGACTTCGATTTAAAACTACTTCGAAGCTTATAAAGACACACATTTCTTTTTTTTTCTTCCATGCCCCTTAAGTTTTTCTTGGGGTACTTAAATAATCTCCTTTAATTTCCCCCTCCACACAGAAAATATGAGTCCTTAACTATTAAAATCCAATAGCTGCGCTTGATATGACTTTATCATTCCATTGATGATATTATTAATCTACTACAGGTTCCTGTGTGTCTGGATAGTTATCGAAATTATTTCTTTATTGATTATATAATCATTCTTACTCACACCAAGTTTCGGGAAAGGAGCGCACCGCCTTATTCCAAGTTTGAATACACTCATGTAGATTAGTTCACAATGAATATTTCGGGTGCGTTTTAAATTCTTAATACCTTAAATGAATTTTTGTGAAACTTGCTTATGATGTAAACTTCATAATTATGTGGATGTGTACAACCTTCTTTCGTGAGATCCTGTTTTGTATTTTTCAACGCATTCTTGGCCGAAATATGTAAGTTACAATCCATAGAACTGAAGTAAAAGAAGAAAGAATATAAGTTTTTTGAAACATAGATATATATATATATATATACCGTAAACAAATTCCTATTTACCTTCCTTGGGTTATAACGAATGGTAAATGCGTGAAGATATGCAGCATGACATTTCGACATTCAACAAGGTGACAGCAACAACACACGAAAACAAAAGTGAGTCGCAGTGAAGCAGAACATTGGCGTCATCAACAAAGGAAGATAAATGTGCGTTCAAGAGAAAAAAAATTTAAAAGAATGACCGAATTACCTTCAATACCACCACGTCAGCATTTGTGATGAAAAATAACTAAAGTATTGGAACTTGATAAATGAGCAGATCAAAATAGGATGGATTAATATTAACGTGAATATCAGTAAGTCGAGATCAGTGTATTCGTTTGGTGGTACAGACAAAAACTCTGGGATTAGGAAGGAAACTGCTTACTTCTGACATCCAAAACTACAGAAAAAAATAAATATTAATCAATTACATGTGATATCTGTTAAGTAATCAGCTGCATATTTAGATTACCATTAATAATATTATTATTATTTGGGATAAAGGTAGCAAAAGACATACCAGTAGTTAATGTTTCGTGAAGTGTGCAAAGAGGTACTTGAACTCGCTATAGATTTTAAATTTCACCGAGCTTTATTGACTAAATTCCTACTTCGACCAAGACCGGCTCCAGCTAGGCGTAATGGAGAAATTTGTCTACAGCGAAATATTTTTCTGTCCAGTAATTAATAAATAATTGCTGAGTTAACAAGGCTAATTCATTTTTAAAGTTATTTTTGTTGTTGTTATTTTGAATTTTCGGAAAATTTATAGTGAGTATAAATATAATATAAAATTAGTATAATTTATAGTGATGTACTAGTACTGTTTATTTTCTAAATCTTTCAGCAAATAGATTTTTTTCTTTTCATAAACGAGAGCAATAAAGGGATAACAAATCTATCCATCTCTTTATCAGTGCTCACAGGTACAGTAGTTTTCCTTTAAATGTTTTTTTCTTACGCCAATCCGTGAAATGAAATTCATTGTGAAACGCTTAAAAACAGTTCAGGTAATTCTTTAAAAAAATTATTTCTGGAGGCAAACGCGAAGTTCGTTGAGGTATAAAATTTATTTTTTTTAATATTCCCTCACTCTTCTTTAGTCTTCCTATTTTTTTTCTTCTGCCTGTTTTTAGTTTTGTCATCTTTATAATTGCGTCACGCTTTTAAGATATTTTGGCTATCTGTATAAATATTTATACAGATAGCTAAATCTTATCAGCGCTTTCCGTTTTTAATTTATTTAATTTTATATTACATTAGTTCCAGGAAGCCTTCGGTCTTTTTTTCTTTATCAAATGTGTAGTTTCCAAACTGTCCCATATCTGCATCGCATAGAACAATTTTGTGATGGCCAGAATTTAAATTGCTAATCATAATTGATGTAATAATTGCTTAAGTTTAAAAACATTGGTTTCATTCAATATCTTTCTTCATTGGATATAACTTAAAACTTCTGGAACCTGGCGCCAGAACCCTTTGCCTATTTTATTAGACTCTTATTTAGTTCGAATTTTCATAGTGTTACTGTTATTTGAAAATGGTCATACATTTCGATATGTCCATGAAATGTTTCCTATTTTTAAAGAAAATTTTGTAGATAATATGTATTTAGCCACATATTTACATAACTTTTTTTTCATTCTTTATTCCTATAACAGCTATTAACATTGTAAATATTTATTGGATCACCCATGATATTAAATAGTATACAACGTGAATATTTCTATCTTATTCCCTTTTATGTAGTCGTTTCAATTATATCCCATTGTACTTCAACACATCCTCCCTTCCAGTACATTTTAATTATAAAGAAACGACAGCATTGTTCATCGATTAGAAAATAGCTCGAATTCAATTCGTTGCATGACAAGAGGAACCTTATACGTCCCTTTGTCGATTGAGGGTGAGTTAGCCAATTCATTGGAAAGTAGCTGGTTCTTTCTTCCCAAAACTTGTGTTTTTCATTCTCCATATAGGCAAATCGTCTATATGTAGGATGAGGACACGGCAAGAGAGGATAGACGTAATGAAGAAAATGCACACACAGGAATGAAACTATTTGGACTTAAGGCTATAAGACTGTCCTGGCCTGCTTTCCTGTTTTGCGTATAACACCCTGCTATTTCAGTATGAGACCATTATTCACATCCCCAAACCCAAGTGTTTCCAAAGTCCATCATCGATAACGGCCTGATAAATAACCACGATATATATATGTGTATGTGTGTGTGTATTTATATTAGTAACATTATTTACGCAATGCTGCTAAACTTCTGAATGAAGAAATTAATCTGATTCACTGCATGATGTTTTCCTCCTTTCTCAATAAGTTTATTGTCCGTGTGGAAAGATTTTTAACAGGACCACCTGTTTTAATAGGACCACCATGATTCGAATTGTATCATTTTCCACAAGTGGCATATTCAGGAACTTCGATTAAAACTTCAGCTAATGATGTGTGCTCTAGGTCATAAGACAAACTCTTTCTTGAAGACTTTCACTTTCCACAAGAAAAACAAACTTGATTTGTCAAACGATAGCACTTCGGTTTTACATGTATGTTCTACAAGAGCTCATGTAATGGAATCACATCCTATCGTGACATATCTGTCCGTATTACACTTATTAAAAGTAAGGTAGAGGTAGGAATTATTCGTCAGGTGGAGTTGTCTCTGCGAAATAATTGTTTACTTGAATCTCTGCTGTTTCAGTGTACTAATTAGAATAGTTTTTTTTTAGTTTTATTCTGTAGTCATTTGCTTTACCTTACTAAGTATTATTCTCATTAGTAATGCGATATAGGAAAAAGTCGGGAGTTTATTCACGAAGGTTCCATTGCTCTTCTGCAAGAAAAATAACCCATTTATCTAACACAAGTGCATTAACATAATCAAAAAGACCTGCCTTAGGTGATATTAGATTGTAGAAATGAGAGCTCGACTCTCCTTTCACAAAGAAAGTAAGGAGATTTTATCCTCTAGGTCTCAAGTTTCTATCGATTAAGGGAATGCAGCCCGACAAACACTTCCTTCTTTTGGGAAGGGAAGAATAGCAAGCAAATCTTGTGAAACCTAAAGTTAGTTGGAACAATAACTATGTTAATGCGTATTTCTGTTGTCACTTTTGTGTTGAAAATCTAATATTTAAAGAGCATTATTTGGATATAAATTGTGTAATTTGCTTAGTAGGGTAGAATTCGCGTTTCTGTATAAGCATACTGTAATAAAAGCACTCTCCCGATAATGTGTTTCGGTCTGGCTTCTCCTTGACATCTTCATTCGCCTACGCACCACTCTCACTTTTCGGAAATAAAAAAAAAAATGCATATGTGCAAGATATGAACCTCGATCATCGAAAAAGATTCGATGATTGCTTGAGATAACATAACCGACAGAGATGTTCTCAGGACCGTATAATTTGTGATGCATTTTTAGATAATTTCCACGTTTCTTGCCATCTAATTATCAAATTATGTTTTTAGTTTGCTGAGTAGTGAACTGCTATCAGTAAGATCCAAGGTCAACACTACAGTATCTAGGAAAAGCGAGTAACGTTTAGAACTGTTCCTACTAAAATACCTGATATGAAGAGAAGCATGATCTCTTGAGAGATTCGAAATTAACTGAGTAATTCGCTTCTTTCTAAATGATCGGTACTACTTCACGCAGTATCGTGAAGTAGTACCGATGCCCAAAATATGCAGACAACAATATAAATTCTTTGTCTGCATTTACATTTAAAAATTAACTTAAAAAAATATTCTTGAGTTTGATATTGAAAATGTTCCAACATCGGAATATTATTCCACAGGATAGATAGTTTGTCCAGTGATTTCTTCATCTTTTAGTATAACTTTAAAAAATGCTGGCTTGTTTGACTTACGTTCTCATTAGTGTTGAAAGTGCATTGCATAGATAGCGATTCCCAGGGGCTCCAACTTTCCCCATATACTTATTCAGCGAAGAGAAAAAGTATAATTTCCCTTATTTTATGATAAGAGCAAAAAGAATCACATATATTATGCATATTTTTTCTTGCAAAACAAACTCTAGATCGGCATGCGTGTATAACAGTGAACGGTGAAGTGATATTTGCATCAAGGTACGATTGTTATTTTAATCGACTTAGACAAAGCTTGAATAGATGTAAAAACTGAGAGCTGCATTTTGGTATTGCGAAAGGTCCTCTCAAACAGTTTGCTTGCCACACTTAGTGTAATGCAAGTGCCAGACAATCGGATTACATCTGCGATAGTAACTGCACTCGTATTATAATTTAATCGTAATTGTTCTAAAGCAGACTTGCGATACGCAACTTTGATATAGAAAGAAACATTTCTGGAAACCGAAGTTAACGATGGCAGATTAACTACCAATAATTGACCAAGAAATTTTCTTTAATCGTAAAATGATTTGCTGTTTTTGTTTCTCATCACGCTCTTCAAAACATTAATTTTTCGTGAACAGACATAAATAGTCTTTTGTATTCACCACACTGTGGTACTGTTTTCTTCATGAACACCATAATCACTGCACTGATTTCGTTATGAAGGTATAATTGTATACAACATAAACATACCCTCCCACACACCAATCGGTACTGCTATACGGTTGCTAACAGGCGAGCAATTCCGCGAACACATACTGTAATCACGCTAACACTAAGCAACACAACCGGTTTGATCATAGGCAATTAAATTATAATAAAATAAAAAAAAAACTGGTATACGTGCAGGCAAACGACTGAATGTCATAATAGACTTTTCTGTTTCTCCATTAACTTTAATGAACTTTTTTGCAGTCGATTGCTTTTTAATATCTTTAAACATCATTTGTAACTTGGAAACATCTTTGTATTAATATTAGTTGCTAAACTTTAAGTGTTCTACGAATGTAATTTATAGACATACAGACAACTTGATTTATGAACATAAAGCCACCGAGACAAATCAACCTTATGAGCCTTTCAGTACTGTTGTGAAACCGGAAATATTTTGTGAAAAGATAAATCAGAAAATGTCAAGATAATTCATAGAGTACAGTTAAGCGATTTTTATTTCAAACAGCTTATTCGTTGATCCCGTCTCGGTTTCATTATGATTGCAATACTCCTTTTTTTTTTGATCCAAGAGAAGAGCATTGAAGTAGCCTATGACTGTTTTTGTATTTCTTTTTAATGAGGCTTGTAGATTAACAAAAAATACTTTAAGGGATGATATACCCCTTTAATTAGACACAAATCATACAAAAAATAATAAAATAAAATAAATCGAAGAATTGGAGAGGGATGGCATGCAACAAATCTGAGAAACGAAGGCCATTATCATCTCCTTAATCGACTGGAAAGTTTTAAAATTGATTTTTATATGAAAATCGAGTATTACTATCCTGACGAATAGCTGAACAAGAGAAAGTATCATTTATACCAACACTATGTAATAACCCCCATAAGTGTGTGTGTGTGTGTGTATATATATATATATATATATATATATACACACACACACACACATACATATACAGGGTATTTCAAAGGGAATGACCCAATTTCAAATAATTATATTTAATAATGAAAATGTGGTACAGTTACAAAATAAATTACCAAGTATGAAGTAAGGCTTAAAGTTTCACTCACCACAATTAGAAATGCTCAATGTGCTCTCCACCTGCTGCACGGACAACATCAAGCCGATAGCTGAATTCATCCCAAATGCGTCTGAGAGTGTCTTCTGTCACAGAATTTACTGCAGACGTGATTCTGGTTCTGAGCTCATCCAAGTCAGCGAGTAATGGAGGAACATAAACAGTCTTTTACGTATCCCCATAAAAAGAAGTCACAAGGTGTGATGTTGGGAGATCTTGGAGGCCACGAGTGTAGTACCAAGTCGTGGGGTTCGTGCGTCCAATCCAACGTTGAGGCAATGTTTCGTTTAGAAACCGACAAACTTGGAGGTTCCAATGTGGCGGTGCTCCGTCTTGCTGAAAAATGTAATCTTCAGATTCTTCATTCAGCTGTGGAAGTAGCCAGTCCTGCAGCATTTCAACATGGGAGTTTCCCGTAACAGTTTTCCTCAAAAAAAAAGGGCCATAAACCTTTCTAACAGAAACCGCGCAAAGAACATTAAGTTTTGGTGAATCACGTTCATGTTGTACAATTTCATGTGGATTCTCAAGTCCTCACATGCGAACATTGTGGCTTGAAACTTTACCGCTTAGATGAAAGGTTGCTTCATCACTAAAAACCAACCTTTGTAGGAAGGTGTCGTCCTCCGTGTCCTCTAACAGATTAGCACAAAAATCTGTTTTTTTTTTTTTTTTGTTACCTACACGAAGAGCTTGCACCAGTTGCAATCTGTATGGCTTCATAAGCAAACGTCGTCGTAACACACGCCAAACAGTCACATGAGGGATAGTAAGTTATCGGCTAGCACGACGAGTGGACTTGCGCGGGCGTCGCTGAAAAGTTTCTTGAATTCGTTGCACATTCCCCTCTGAGGTGCGTGGTCGTCCAGGACTCTTTCCCTTACATAAACACCCTGTTTCTTGAAATTGCCGATACCAAGGACGAATGTTTTTGTCCAGTGGTGGATCAATTCCGTAACGTCGTCTAAATGCATGCTGCACCATAATCACGGACTCAGTCTTGCTGAATTCCAGAACACAAAACGCCTTCTATTGACTAGACCCCATCTTCTCATTAACTAATCGTACCGGCTATTTGAGCGCTAGTAGCGTCATCTAGCGGTCATCATATCAAACTCTGGGCCAAGGCCGTTCATATGGTACAAGTCACATTCATTTGTGGTTCGTGGTTGCAGAGATATACAATTTTCAAATCGGGACATTCTTTTTGAAACACACGTGTATGTGTGTGTGTGTATATATATATATATAAATTTGTCATTTTTCGTTAAAAATGTCAAGAAAGAAATTAAATAGTTACTAACTGTTAGGACTATTTCTGATGCAACTAAACGTGGGAGGGAAGATTTCTTCCTATTAAGGTAATGTTTCCTTTAAAATATTTAAACAGCCGTTCCCTTCGATTTCAAGGATCTAGGTTCGATTCCTGAGAAAGTAATGAACAAGAGAAGCATTTATAAACTCTTTAAACGAAGAATCGTCTCCGCTCCATATGGAACTGATAGGAATTTTCCTCCGACGATTTCAAAATTTCGTCACCATAAAAAAACTTTCATCCGAAGGAAGAGGTATAATAGAACGAATGGAATTCTAATAATTTTTATCCATTTTATAAATATAGGAATACTTATTTCCTTCCCCCATCTCTCTTGGCTCTGAAGAAAATAATTAAAAGGAACTTTACTCATAGCTATACAAGCTTATTCAGAACATGTTTTACACGCGTTTGTGCCAATCATGGATTCGAACCATCGACCATCACAACGAGCAGTGGCTTTTGCCAGTCCGTTTTAACCACTTTTACCTGTGGCTTTTTTCGCTGCCGCAGAAAGAGTGAAGTGTATCCAGAGTTCCACATACTGTCTTACAAAAATTGTTTAAATACGGAATTTTAAAGTAAGTTAAAAAATCAACCAGCACAAGCGCATTTATCAAAATTATAATTACAGCACTGCTTTTACCTGTCTGATTTCATTCGCAATCAGTTCCGACGCTCGAAGATTGTAAACCGTTTTTGAAGAGCACATGTTCTTTACTGACAAATTACACGCCGCCTAACCTTCGTACATTTTATTTCCTTGAACTTAGAAATCTCAGTAATAAATTCCTCGTGAAACTCAACCCATGTACTTGCTAAAAGTTAAAAAAAAAAAATGGGCCCGAATCAAACAAGTCTTTATAATTAAAAAGGTGCGAACATGGATTTACATTCATTTTAACACTATTGATCCAAATTTTACATTCGAATTAAATATATATTGTCAGAAATTTGAAGCACTAAAAATTTGGAACAGTGATGAAAATCCTGTAATGAAGCAAAAGTGTTTCGCATAAATATACTTTTTCTAGTCATCCTTAAGCCATGACCATCATTTTCTATGAATTTTGAGCACGAAATGTTGTAAACCAAGGGTACCCAAGTATTATGGGTAGGCTAAGAGTGCTAATATAAACCTGATCTAGAGATTAATTTTGGAATTTTAAATATTTATTCCAAAGTAGCATTTTGATCTAACACCCGATGATGAAATTGATCCACCACCTAAACCTTTCATTGGTCTTTCGATCGAAATAAATTTACGAGTTTCATAGCAATCTCAAAATGTATGATTTCGATCGAAATCATACATTTTGAGATCGTTATGAAACGTTATATTGGGATTTCTACCCATCAATACTGAATCATTTCAGAATGTACACGAATATTTATAGCCTTTACTGCGACAATGATAATTCAAAATTCTTTAAAATATGTTCCGTGAATAATTAGAGCGAAGGTAATACGGTTACTCTCTGTTGCATTATTCTTAAAAAACCTGACAGTTGGCATTCAGGATTTCGTGAAATGAAGTTATTTTACAGCGAATGCTTTTGTAGTGCATACGATTCGAAACGAAACAATATCCATGGCTCTATATGTCCTTTGAACACAATGGATATGGATATTTTCCCCCCTAGACCTTTCAAAGCGAGGACGAGTTACGTGTGTATATGTGACAAAGTAATAGTCATTGCCTTTCTGTTTTGCATATTTCTAACCCAGTTAATTAATGCTTAGCGGATTATTTATGCTTCAACAACTCAATGGTTCTCAACAGAATCGGTAGTGTGTGTCGAGTGTAGAGCCATTACCACGCAAACATATGTTCCTCGATAGTGTCCATAATATATGTACTGAATTTCGTTACCTCCAGGTAATAAGGATAGGACCGTTGGTGTAGAGTAATATTAGCAGCTCGTAGATAATTCTCGGTGTGGAAGCGACGTGTATATTCGAAGAGAAAGCTAATAGTATACACTGAGTTAGCTTTGCATTAGGAACACCCACATAATAATGCGTTGGTCTACCTTTCTGTGTAATCACGGCTCGCAAACGCTTAGGAACAGATTCCACCAGGTGTCGAACCTCCTCCATGAGTAACTCGACCCATGTTCGCTACAGCAACTCCGTCTGTTCACGTTCATTCCGTGGAGGAGGAGCAGTTCTCATGCCTTGTTTCAACATAGCCTACGCATGTACAAGTGGGTTACAGTCGGGGGAATATGGGGGAGAAGGCAATGTGGCGAGTTCGTTTTCGTGTTCCTCCAACCAATCATTAGTTTTACGAGCCCGATTACAAGGCTCGTTTTACTGTTGAAAGATTGCAGTATGGCGGTGATAGACCGTCTACAGATATGGATGGAGATGGTCGGCTAACAGGTCCTTGTGGCGTTCAACGTTTGTGCGATGACAGACAACAGACCTAGGGCTTGTCAGGAAAAAGCTCCCCGGACCATAACACCACCTCCCCCGGCCTGTTCAACCCCAACTATGCAACCAGGAGGCTTCATGTTGTTTACACCAAATGCGAACCCCGCCATCAGCATGGTGCAGTAGAAACGCTACTCATCACTCCAGGTGACCTTCCATCTGTCGAGGATCCATTACCGAAGTTCCATGGCCCATGCGAGGTGTTGTTTGTGATTCCTGGCTGTTATGATAGATACCCTTATTGATCTCCAGCTGTGGAATCCTAAACGAAGCAAAGTATGCAGAATGTACGAAATGGGCCAAATTGCCCCGCTGTACTAGTTGGTGAGCTGTGTGACTGTTGCACGTGGTTGCTGAGATACCAGACGTGACACCCGATGCTCACCTCTAGGATCAGCCACGTGTGGTTGGCCAATGTAAGTCCTTCTGCTAGATGTCTGTTCATGGAGTAACCAACAAGTGCGGGTATTTCCGAAAACTGCATCCGCCCTCAGGGTTCAACTATCTGCCCGAAGTCAAATCGGCTTACGTCGCTACCTTTCCCAATTACTGGCAAACGTTTACGAGGTATGCCTATTTATAGTAACCACACGTGACTTTGATATCACGTAGTACTTCGCTATCTCGCCGAATATGTAAATCAGGGGGGGGGGTTTCTAATGCACAAGCTGGCTCAATGTTTAATGTAGTTTTAAAATTAATGAATAGAATAATTCTATACTTATCAGAGAAAGAGTAAAGTGAATGTTGATTTCGTATTGGAAAAGAATCCAGTAGCACACAAGCAAAATAAGTGCATACGTAATTATTTACTAGAATTTAGCAAATGCTGATCGGAAGAGCGACTTCGTGTACCTCGTTTTAGAATACTCAGTTTTATTACTCGTGCACAGAGTGCATAAGGAATGTTTCCTTGCTAGTGAAGATTCGCATGATATATTCCGTTTTATTTTACATATTTTCTGCTATGTAGTATTTTGTATACATTCCGACATTTTTGAGAAAGGGTGGAAATGCGTTTATTTCCCCCCTCCCTTTGACAAGCGAATGTTTGAAACGTGCTAAATTATGACGTATTAAAACAACAGAAAAATCTAATGGTATCTAAAGTTTTCCAGAATTTCAGTATCCCAATTTCTGAGATAATTTTTGAGAAACGAAAACACTAACTATTTCGAACTGAAAAGCACGCAGAATGGAAAAGTCTTCATGATAGGTGAAATTATTTCTTCTCCGTAAAACGAGTGATATCGCGTATTAAACCTACAGCTTTACCCAGGGTCATTCAATAATGCTTTAAGTATCAGCTATACACTAGATAATTCCTTTGAATATATTCACTGAATAACGAAAGTATTGTTTCATTGACCGTAATCAAAAAACTAAGCTCACATCGTGAGCGACTAACTCACCATTCGTCGAAAGAGACCAGATAAAGGTTCCTCAAGTCACTGACGAATCGAACCTAGGTCTTTCCGACCAAATGGTGCTTCGTCTATACTGACTGAGCAACGGAGGCTCTCAGACCATCATACTCACGTCATATTCCATCATCCTATAACGTCAGTTTCGAATTTTTGTTATGCACACAACTCTTTCGATATGGAAAGACAGGATAGTGCTATTTCAATTCAACATAAAATCAAATACTAAAGCAAACGTTGCAGTACTTCTACGTCTTTCAAGAGAATTTTTTATCAACGTAATATGACCAGAGCTAGCATGAACCTAAGTTATGTCTCTGCTTTTCCTCTTGCTATCAAGTTTCACTAATTCCAACTTAAAGCATGATTGCTGAAATTAGGTACTGGATTTATGAAGTAACGATAGATAATAAGACACTTTAATTTTGCTTATTAAGATATTTCTCTTGAGCATTATTTAAAAAAATAGAAAATTCTTGGGCAGAATATCCATGATATCCAGCGCACGGCCATACTGATATCGGTTTATGCTGATTTCAGAATTCGTAATTGTTCCTGTCACACATGCTTATCTGTTCGGAAGATCAGCAGAACTTTGAATGCTCTGCATACATCGAAGCTTGTTAATTCTGAATATACCATCTTGTTGAAATAATCCTCACCATCTCTAATCTTGGAGGAAAAATTCCAGCTTAATTCCGCTAATGTGCCGATTAATAATGCATTAGCAATCACATATATATTGGACCATTGATCGCAAGTAAATGTTGGTTATATATAATCGACATTTAATCCTGATTACATTGATGGGCGAATTGTAGACTGCGAAATGAGAAACGAAAACAGCGTAAAAACGAATCAGAATGTACTTCGGTGAAGATACATCATTGCATAGTACTATAACGAGAGGAATTATTTAAAATTTCTGGTTTTGTATTTTGCTGTATTTTAATCTACGAATTATATTCAATAAAGTGAAAGTATATTCCTGGGATATAATCATGCGACAGCTTCAAAACTACAGAAAAAAAAAGTTGAATATAATTCCAAATGATTTTTTTCATTAACTTTCTAAACGAGGTTAAACAAAAAGAACTGAGAAAATTGAAAAGGTTTCGCTAAATGCATTGGACATCTTTGTTTCTCCAGTAAATAAATACCACAGGACTTACAAAAATGCAAATATACTTTTTTTTTCGAATATGCATAAAAAACAGCGCAATGCTACACTTTCACTTTATTTTTGCACGTAAATATACTTATTATTTAAGAAAAAAAATTCGATACTCTCCTCGTCTTCGTTACTTATTGTTTCCTCATGCTCCCTGTTCCAACTGAGACAAAGCTGCATTCGTTTCCATGGCAATAAGAACGCCTTGATTACTTGGTGATATCTCTATGCAAGTAAAAGAAAAGGGCGAAAAAAAGAAGTAAACTTCACTCGAATGAGCAAAGTGTCGTTAGCAGAAGGGGAAAAAAAGGTAATTCTGCAGTTCTTTTAAGTAAAAGTAAGGGAGAATGCTTTGTGCTGCGGGTCTTGTAAAGCGTGTAGCGTGCGCATTTCTTATGACATCCTCGCTCTCGCGTACTCTGGGAAAATTTGAATTCCACATTTTATCTTGCCAGGACGTGTGACAGACACAGGCCAATAAGCTGTGACACGTGTGGTTTCTCTGGTAGCAGCGCGACGAGATCTTTGTTAGGTAGTTCACATGACCGATATTTGTGCATTTTTACCGTGACGTAACAACGGAAGGCCCTATCGAGGCCGGAAAATGTAAGACACAGATAGAGAGAAGCGCAGTTCCAGGGAAGTCGGATCACAGTGCGGAAGAGTGCCGCGCTAGACGGACCGCAAGAATATATTGACCACACATCTCCCGCGCGCGCTTCTCTCTCTCTCGAAACGTGACGAGGTTTCTAAAAGCCTGTCTGCGAAAGCTTTGTTTGCTCTGGCTTCGATTCGCTGTTGTGACCCGAATACGAAGTTGATCTTAAAAGGCTACTTAAACACCCTGTCACCACGGATAGAAGGCACTGTTTTCTTAGAGCAGCACACACAACGAGAGGCAGCAATGAGTGTCTTGGTCTTATTCCTGATCACTATCGGAGGTAAGTGTGTAATCTAATCTAATTGATTGTAACTTGTATGGGAGTCGAAGCCGTTTCGTTTGCAACTCTGATATACGGCTCTGTTTTGAAAAGTGAACAATGTATCTTAAAGCGAAGAAATTTTGCAAAGTTTTGTCATAAGGTATTAAGTTGAAAAGGTTTAGTTTATGAGCGCGGAGATATATGCGAATGTCAGATAACTGTTCCGGTAAAATCCACGTGGTTTTTCGAAGGCTGCAGGTGGGCTCGAAGTCTCTTTGTAGCCGAATTAAACTATTGTTCGCGTAAATATTTGTTCAGTGTTAGAAATTGAATAAATAAAAATATCATGTAATTAGCATTATATTATATGACTGTTTCCTCCAAATTTGTTTATTTCTGTTTTTGTACAAATTATCGTGTTAGGAAACAGTTTCTTGAAGCTATGCCCAGTTTAATGAAGTTTAATTGCGATGCTTAGGGACTTCTAAATGAAAACAGTCTACTGCAACTGGTAGCAGCGCGATAATAAACAAATTGGCCTATAATAAACATAGGCCAATTTGTATATTACTTATGTTTAGTTATTAGGAAAAATTGATTTGCATACTAGATCCATACAGTTTTCTGTAAAAATAGACCAATTTTTTCATTGTTGTGTTAATTAAATAGTTTGAAAATAGTTTATTAAGATGCTGTTTGATAAAAAAAAAAAAAATCAGATGAAAAATTAAACATTTTAGTTTTTCATATATGATAAATAAAATAAACCCTGTTACATCTTAAACGCTAGGAGAATTTTTGAAGATTTTCGTGCTCTTCAAACAAGAATTTTTCGAGATTTCAACATGCTTTTTTTTTCGAAAAACGGAATTACAAGAGAATTTTTTTCTTTTTCAAGAATTAAATTTTAGATTTTTTCACTGAATTTTTCGTGATTTTTCAGAATTTTAAATTTAATTTTAGACGAAATTTAAGATTTTTATGAGAGAATTTTTTTTCATGCTTATTCGAGAAACGGAATTTCAGATTTCTAAATAGTTAATTGTTCATACTTTTTCAAGAAAGGGAATTTAATACTTTTCTTTCAAGAGAATTTTTCATTTTAGTTGCATTTTAATTTAATATGACGATTATATTTTACTGTAATGCATATACTGCATTTGCTGTTTTAGTGAAAATAATTCTTTTCCTCTGGGAAAATAACTGTTTTCACTAAACACTTAATTTAGTAAATTAGTTTTAATAAATTAATTTTAAATAATTTTTCACTAAATTATTTCAGCAAATAATTTTAATAAGTGTATCGATTTTGGTATTTCCCTGTTTTTTTTTTTTTTTTTTTCGCTTATTGGTATTTGTAATATAACCGATAAAACAGAGAAATGCATTGTGAATAATGTTTGCCTTATCAGCATTTTCTTAAAATAGCCCCTTAACATGCAGTTTCTTCGATTTACAGGAACGTGCAGAGGGGAAGAAGAAACCAGTTTGTCTTTCATTCAGGAGCCGCCAGTTAGCGTGGACTTTACGAACGCTTCTGGGGCCGAGATTCCGTGTAGAGCTGTTGGAAATCCCATGCCAACAATTTCGTGGATTACTCAAGAAAACGAGGTTGTGACTGATGTTTCTTCACTTAGATACGTCCGAAATGACGGCTCCCTGGTCTTTCTGCCATTTCAAGCGAACGCCTACCGCCCCGATGTTCATGCTACTGTCTATCGTTGCGTAGCATCAAGCACGGTGGGATCTATTGGTAGCAGAGACGTGCATGTGCGAGCAGGTGAGTAATTATGTAGAGCTGTGTGTGTGTGTGCATTTGGAATTCTCGTATAAAAGTGATGTTCCTAACTATTTTTCCCCTTCAAAGGCTATGTTGAATAACGTTGTTATTTGCTCCTAAGCCCCAGCCATAAAATAGCTTACTTGAGATATAAAGGCGTGTATATTTTATTATCTGAAGTGTGCCATTGCTTTCAGCCGTAACAGCTCACATAAAATATCTATTCGATAAAGCTCGATCGTTTTGTTTTTTCGAAGGCAAGTAATCAATTCTTACGGTAACAAGGGCAAATATTGGATATCTGACATTGTTGTCATGTTTGCTATAGTGAGAAATTCCAATATGCCATAGCCGCTAGATTCGGTAGATGAACTGTGCAAGCGACTGGCTATACAAAAACTGGAGTCTAGTAATCAGTATCTATAAACATCATAACAATATTTTTATACTGAAAGATAATTTATATCATTTAGTTTTATTTGGCGCAGGTCTTATTTCCTCAGATCAACATCTTTTTATACTTCCGTGCACTCAGTTTATCTTCTTTACTAGTTTTAAAAGCAGTACTTGAAAAAGAAAATACGTGGACTATAAAGGTTATAAAACTTAACCAAAATGTGCTTACGATATATTCAAAACTACGTTTGAACTTCGAAGTGAAGGTTTAAATCCTACTATTATTCACTTGCCTGTCATAAGCGAACATTATGCGGCCACATTTTATTCCTCTCACATAGAAAGGGTTAGCAACATGCCACCAAATACGTGACTGTTAGTAAGATACCGTCATCGCGTCAGTATTTTATGCTATCTTTATATTTACACATTAAAGGGACGTGGCAGAAACTATTTTCGTACCATGAAATAAATCAGTGAAATGGAAAATAAATCTGAGAAGGAAGATAAGCCAGGAAATGCAACATGCCAGAACCAGGTTGGAGCACGATGTTAAAAGAAGTTGAATAACCCGTAAAAATAAATCATCTTAACAACAGTTAGAAAATACGGTCAAAGTTATTATTTGGAATTACAAAAAATATATCTCAGATAAATCAACTGCAATTGTCATCCGAACTATAACAGTTGTATTGCATTTAGCAAACCTTGGTCTGCTGTTTTTAAGAAAAAGAAGTTCGGAAGAATAGCTTTAGCTCGTGAGTATTGCACTATATATTATGCTGTAATAGTCATTTCAACTGATGTGGGACAGTGGAAAGATATTTTTCGTTTAAGTCTATTTTTTACTCGATTGTTTTCCAGACAATCATCGAGTTTGGTTTAATCATTAGATTTCGATCTTAATTCTTCTAATCTGAGCCACTGAGCATATGTAGAATACAAATAAAGTACGCCGAATCAAACCACGCGGTCATTGCGAAAGGGAAAAGAGCAGTGGTAGAGGATAAATGGCAAAGTAGTTCGTGGGATGGGAGATGATTCTTTAAGATTTACAGAAAAAGTATTTTGTCATTATAATTTTGTAATGTTTTAAATAATTTTCATAAGATTTCTCTGTATAGCTGAACTATTTATTGTAATGTATTATAAATCCTATATATGTTTGAAAATCTGCAATCTCCTTTCTGATTTTAAATGTTCAGTTACTTTTCGTTTCTCTTCTTATATCGGGAAATTATGTGCTTGATAAATTGGAGAAGACCTTTGTTTCCTTTTGATCAATAAATCGCACTTGTAATTTTCTGATGTCGCATTTTTTTCGTATTAGAGAATTTACAGCATTCGAATGTACCTGTTCTTTTCTGATATTATTATTTGTCGCGTCCAGGGAGTCCAAAGACTCATCGAGGGAGGGCATCTCCTCTACAACTCTGCTTCCATCACTCACAATTCACCAACTGACATGAACTACACCAACTCCATCTACCGCCGACCACCACTAGTATTTCCACAGACAATCACAAACATCCATACCCACAGCAGGATTCTTGACTAGAGAACGGACACAATAATTACTCAGACAGACAGTCAGGATGGCATATGTAGAAAATAAGTAAATAAATAAAGTGCTTAAGATCTGCATGCTAGTATTCAGATCTACAAGAAAAAATATGCCAATTTTATTTTTAATTATTCAAACTAAAAAAAAAAAACATAAGGAAAGATTAAGAAAATATCTGACATCCAGAAAAATTTCTTCTGCTTACTTTTTTAAAATATTAATTTCATCTACAAGACCTCACAAAAGATATGATACAATAATACATACCGTATGTGGGCAAGTGGTCAGGGAGAAAGAAAAAAAATCTGTTAATGTTTATTAAAGAACTATGAGAAAGTAAACATCCGTGACATTCAAGAGGGAGGCTACTCAAAAGAACAAATAGATGGAATGAAGGAAGAAAAGGTGGTGAGGTAATTTTTTAGATAAACCGTGTATGAATTGTGACTGTTCGTGTGGTGATGGCATTTTGTTATCTGTAAAACTGCAGTGGAGAGGCTGCGAGAAAGCAATTGGATAGTGAGAGAGAGAGAGGATCATTATTTGAATTGCCTTCCTAGATACAATGGAACATAATTAGGGAGGATCTGTGTTTGCCATCCCAAATGTGAGAAGAATATTCTGAAATTGGCTGGATTTGAGATTTATTAAAGTGTTAGGAGGAGGGGTGGTATTTTGATCGTAAGTTGATTATGAATATGATGCGTTTGTGCTAGGATAGGTTAGATGTGAAAGTCAACCTAAGAAGAGAAAACTGATCTTTGAAAACTGATCAGTCCAACCAACAAACTTTGGTTGGACTGATCAAAGTAAGATGGAGCAAAATATTTTTTTTACCCGAAATAAGACAGAATTGTGTTTTGATAGCATTGAAATTCACTTGGTTATCTTCATCCCGCTAAAATGTTGAGACCAGTTTTAAGAGCGATGGTCATAGAAGATATTCAAATTAATAAGGGGAATGGAGTGCATCCATGGATAGGTGTGAGGTTAGTGAGAAAAGGTCATTGATGTTTAGGAAGATGGGTGGGTGTACATGAAAGAAGAGTCCTGAAGTACACCAACATTAATAGAGAAATCTGATGAGAGATTCCTCTGTTCTTCCCATGACATTCACGGGAAGAACAGAGATCCAGGTGTCAGTCCAGTTACAAAGGACAAGACAGATCATATTATGGTAACCTCTTAAGGACTCGATATGAGATTGCGTGATGTGTTATAGACTAGATTATTCAGAACTGGAAAATCCTGTTCAAATATTTGAACAGGATTTTCCACTAATAAAGTAGGAATATCTCTCTTTCATTCATACACGTACAATTAGAAACTAATCGATAATAGCATCTGATAAGTAAAATTAAATTATTTGGCTTAAGACATCACGTTAAAAATAATTTGATTTTTGATAAACAGCAAAACAAGTAAAAAAGGCTTGTATAAACTTCATCAACAGGTGAAGATTTATACCAGCTTTTGAGAGGAGAATAAACGTCCAGATCTCATTATTCCAAATAGACTGTTAGCTGCTTCCTTTACATTGATAAATGCGATTATCAATATTGTTGGTGCGCAAGAGATGATGATCATTGGAACCTTTTGTTCGCAATGCGATTTAGTTATTTATATTGTATTGGTTATATTGCATCATTATGAAATGTGATTATGACGGCCTCTTTCAGAAATTCTCTCTCTCGTTTTTACCTCTCTAAATAGGGTTCTTGATGCTTTTGACATGATTTTGATCGTCAGATTCTTGCTTTAACATTTCTAATGATTTTCAAAGATTTATACCAAAATTGAGTTACGTCTTTGTACAAAGTAAATTTCTCATCTTTACAACACCGAAGTAAACAGAGTTCTTTCGCTCTGATGGCAACATTCCGATTCGATTAATAACTAAATTAATCTATTAATTTCTGACACGTCAGGGAGAGATAGCGCATACAAAATACTACTTCCTCAAAGATGAAATTAAGAATTGTTTTTCCATTTTATAAGGACTGGAATTGAAAAGTAATGGTTCTGTTACATTTACACCGATGTATAAATCATATTTAATTCATTCGTTTGGTGTATCGATAGAGTTATTTTTTAAAATGAACAGTTTGAACACCTCTCGTCTTAGTTAAAAAATCATAATGAAACAATATCCATTTGATCATTTTCTTATGCGAGGGTATTTGTACTTAAGTATTCATTATTAATGAATATGTACAGAAATATTTCAAAATTCAATGATTCATTTAAACATAATGCTGGAATAAAATAGTACACTTACTGTACGCATTTTATTATTCATAAAATACATTCAGCTTCAAGGAGGGTATTGAAGAATACAAATATGTCAAAAATAAGATATTTTTTAAAATGTATAATAAACAGTTCTTATGTCTTTATGAGGTATAGTATGCTATACCCCCAAATAGTTCAGTTTAGGGGATTTACCTAGTCTGTGAAGAAGCCATTTTTGAACATTTTTCCAAATGAGAAAACAGTTTTTTTTTTTTTTCGTTGAAGAGAATTGTTCATCCGTATGTTCAGTACATTAATTTTAAATAACTATTTTATTCATTACAATTTTACAACAGAAATGTTTCCTTTGATAGCATTCCTCCTTTATTTAGACAATGTTTTAAATTAGATTTGGTATAATTTATATGGCGAAGATCTGAAATCACGACTATTTCTACATCACACCAATTAGCAACGATATTATTTCATTAAAAGTGCCGTGATATGTTTCGGGACAGAAATGTAATTTGCTTTAGATGTCTGTGTTATATTTAGCCTGAATTATGGCAATATAATAATTGAAAACTGCTAGAGCAGTCCACGTAGGACTCGAAAGAGATTACCTTCCGTATTGCAATTAGAAGTAATTAGGGCGGACGGATGACAACACTACAAGAAGTGATGGGTTCCTGATGTTGCACGCTTCTCTGTAACAATGAACAGTAACTATTTGTCTTCGAAATGACTGCAGTGATTAGTTAAAAGTCCGCACCTAACAGAATTACTTCACTTATAGGAAAAGGTCGATATTTCGATCATCTAAAACAATATAACAAACTAAAGATTAGGGATGAAATTGTCATTGAGATGGAGTAATAGGAAACAAAAAAAATAAGTTTTGCCCCACGATGTTAATATTATTGCTACAGCCAGTGTTGACTAAAAAGCTAATGTCGTAGTATATTTCAATGTTGTATTTTCTGTTTTCCATTGCGTTTCCATCGATTAACTAAAAGGGTCACATGGGGGAAAGCAATATGTAACATAGCAGCTCATTGTTTAGAGAGGGGGGTTTAAAAACCTCTCTCTAAACAATGGTCACACATCTTTCTTGCAACCACCAAAAATCACAAAACCTAAAAGTGCTTTGCTAGGTTTGAAGTTAATTGAAATGTAGCCAGTGCATAAGAAGCACTAAAGGTTACTTTTCATATCTTTGTAGGCTTTCGCCGCTTTGAAGTTTCATTTTTCCATGTAGGAAGAGTATTAATGATAATACGTATATGGAATTACTGAGTGTATCTGTATAAGTAAGAGACAAAAGTGATTGACGGTAAAGAAAGCATTTCATATAAATTACTTTGGTTCAATACTGATAATATCGAAACTGTTCCAACAATTTTCAATTAAGAAAATAGTGGAGGGTTAAAAAGATGTTTAATGTATCACTATGCATCTTAAAGCATGCTTCATTTTCTAACTCCCTAGATTTATGAGTCTAGCATTAAAAGAGCTCTTGCAGTTTTTTCCTTACCTCTTTGAACAAGGACAATTTTCATGTATATTTGGATTAGCATAAAATGCTAACAAAATTCTTTGTGCAAAATATTCATGTCAGGCATAAATCTATAGAAGAATAATCCCAGAATCCTCAGAAATAAATCCTCGATGAATATTCACATGCTTGCGAACAGTCACATCGTTTTTGTTTTTTCTAAATATAAACGATTTTCGTTAGGAGCATTTATTTTTTTTAATACCTTTCCTAATGCATTTGCTTTTCGTTAGTATTTACGAAATTATAAAACTGTGCAATCTATTTTTGGATTCGGGGGTTTGAAGTTTAATTACTGTAACAGAACTGTCAAAAACTTTATTTTCCTCGTCGGCAGTGATGATAAAAAAAAGTTCTGTTTGGCTTCACAGGTTCATCCATACTCCGTAAACTTCGTATGATTCATTTCACTTGTTATCAAGCATAGAATCTGAATGTGAAATCAAATCAACTTACAGCGCTTAGACGTAAAGTTGACAGTGCACGAAGCAATTTCCTGGTGGATAATGACGTTAGATGGAAATTTCTATTTGATACATCCAAGTCGTTCGCGAAAAAAGAGAGAGGAAGTATTTCTGTTGTGTATGCATCACCAAACTTTCGTATAAGTTCTGAAAAATTACTCGTGAAATTTAGAGTTGCGGCCGAGAGAACCTAGATGAGCTTGGTTAAAGCTGTGTGATATGCAAGTGAAACTCGTTTTGTTTTTTTTTTTTCATAGTGGAGCAGCAGAAAATATTACATGGGAATCCGAGGTTATTCTGATCTCACAAACGATAGTTAAAGTTTCAAATTTTAAAGATTAGTTACAGTTGTTTCTAAAACCTATTTTAGAAATAATTGAAAAGAATTTGTGAATTTTATGCTAATAGAGAAATCATTGGTGCGTTATTAGTTATTCAATTCTGCATTAAACTTTAATTTTAATATACACCAGTAACTGAGTTAAGAAACTTTTGATATAACTGATGCGCCACAAATTGTTGCATCAATTTTAAATCATACGTTATGGTAATTTAGAGAATAAACAATGCATGATTCTCAGATAATCTTAAATAAACCTTTTACTTATTTTTCAGTTCTGTAAAATGATGAAAATAAAGCATGGATTAACAATATTCTCCCCTTTGTAATAATCATATATGCATGAGACGACAGTACATAGTACTGATTTTGGCGTAAATATTAAATGTGCAATGGAATTCTGCTATTATATGTCATATATAATTTAGATCCTGTTTCCTGTATTCATTGCCTCTTCTGTTGCCATATAATTTTCTCAATTTTCTTTGTGGTACACAGCAAAATGATAAGTTTAATCTTTTACTAGAAACAAATCTATGAAATTCATGCATTCTATACGATACCCCTTCAGGGAAAAGCTTAATTGATTTAAAAGTAGAAAAGATAACTTCTGTGTAATCTCTGAGTGAAATTACATATAAAAAATTAGCATGTTCTTTATAAGTATATATATTATTCACATACCTTTGATACAAAATGCATATTAATAAAAGGAAAGTAATGTAAAAAAGAAAGAAATATATATACAGATGTTGAATACCGGCGCTATCATTTATTTAAACTGGGTTAAAAAAAATAAAGCAAATTACTTATTAGATATTCTATACTGCATACGAATAAAAGTTATATTAAATGCTGTTTGCTTAAAAAGAATTATAATTGCAATTTTATGAAACACAAAACATTTTGCTTGGAAGTGCATTGTTTTGTTTTATTCACTTGTGGTTTATGTAAAACTCTACATAATGCAATATGTCTGCAGTCTGTTCTTTGTGACTACTTGGTTGGAACGGCATGGATTCAAATTCCCTGTAGGGCGTCAAGAAACTTTATAAGTTCTTTATGAATTAAAAGATGTTTTTCAGCCTACGAACAGAATACTACGGATTAGCTTTAGTTGTTCGACCGTAATCCGAATTTCATGGTAATTTAATCCCAGTTGTGCTTTATTAACACTGTTTGTTTTTCTGTTATGTTCTCTATAGAACATAACAGAACAGAGGTTATAATATAACATATTATAACCTCTCGTAGAGAGGTGATAATATATATCCAATTGCAAGATGTAACCTAGTTTTTAAACCCGTCATTTTTGATGGTTCGTCTCAGAGTCTAGTTCTGGCATTCTTTGTTCGTATGAAGAAGGACCATCTTTACTCGTCCTCAAATCAGCAATGTAAAGAACGCCTAAACCTGCCAAATATCGCCATCTTCTAAATGATTTCAAGGATTCTGATGAATTCAGAAATGGGGAATTACATGCTGAAATACAAAATTCGTTTTCATTTTTGATGGAGAGCGAACAGTTTCGTCTATCCATTTGCATAGATTACAAATTTATATAATGTTCATATAGAAAGCATCTCTCCATTGTTGGTTGCTATTTTACTTTGCTACTAGTAGGAAAAGTGACAAAAAAGTTACTTTCCTCTCGCCAAATGTTCCAAGCAGTTATAGGCGAGTTTTCGTCTGCTTTTATTCATGTTAGTTCTAAAAGGTTCGTAGTTTATTCAAACTATGGATTTATAAGTTTAATTATTAACAAGACGAATTCTTTATTCAGTAGCACATTTTGTTTAATAGGGGGGGGAGAAGCAGACTGAGCATTTGAAAGTATTGCATGGCTTTATTGCTTGAAGTGAATAGTATGTAATTAAATATATAAGATGTGCTACATAAAGCACCGAAATTAAAACCCATTCGAGTCATGTACACAATGATTGCATTCAACAGAAAATATTTATTTGTATTTGAACAAGTCATGGAAATCAAAAAAGAATTACTGGGTAATAAACTATTTAAACAACCTTGAATAACATAATATTTTCCTTTCAAATGTTGCAAATATTTAAACCTCATTGGAGATGAAATTCAGGTGCTTTGTGAATGGGGTATAATTAAATAGGAATATTATCACACAACAAATTCGTATCATCACAAGCAATTCTTATGTCACCTGATTAAACTGGTTCACTAGAATGAAGAGAAGTTCTTAAAATTTCGTAGTCTTGTAATTTTGAACTTTCCATAATTTGCATTTATGATGAAATATTTGTTTAACCAACGTTTGCATTATTTGAAAAGCATGTTAAAAAGAGTAAATTTATTCAGATAACAGAACATCATTTATCTCTGTAATCGCATTATTTCTTCCTCACGATAACGTGCCCATAATTAAAACTCTTATATTAAAAAAAAGTACAGGAAATGCGCCTTTTCTTTATTTTAAATGTCGCTCCACTTTTTGGCGCATGCTAGAGGCTCTAATGTTTTCTGGTAAAAGAAAACACTATTACGGAGAACTGTTGAACTAATGATTCTAAAACGATAAGTTCAAAACAATAATTTCATACTTTGCCGATTAACAAAATTCCCTTTTTTAATTAAAAGATAACATTTTCATTTATATTATAATTTCATCCGAGAATTTTTACTCGTCGGATTCCATATTACAAGAATATGAATAATCAAACTTAATTTTAGACGAAATCACTATTCAAATAATTCTGATTTGTACAGATGGTAATTAATTGCTGTTTTTATTTTGAAATTCGCCAGAAACAAGTTCAAAAATTAATTTACAAATTGTTTATTTATAAGCTGCAAAATTAAAAACCAGATATTTCAACACTTTCAGAAAATAAAGCTTAGTCTGAACAACGCGCGTGCACACACGCATATATATATATATATGCACTGTTTTGAAAGACGTTAACGGACACCATAGTGTGAGGAACAAATAGCTATGCCTCCTTCCCCCCACCTGAATAAAACGTAGGACCTTCTTTCGCTGCGACGATTGTAACAATCCCCCGGGCATACTTTTCACAAGCGTACAATAGCGATCAATGAGGATTTTTTGCCACTTCCTGTACGCATGTAATGAAGTCCTGGACTGTTGTGGGGAGGATGTCCCTTGACCTTACGCGACGCAGAGATAAATAGGGTGAGATGAATGCTCTGTGGAGGCCAGTCCAGTATAGTGACGTTCATGTCCACAAACCACGCAGTTACAGCAGCGGCCTTGTTTCGGTGCATTGTCTTCCTGAAAGAGACCTACTTTTTGGGGGGCTTCTATGGAAGCGCCACAAAGTAAGAAGCATTGCATTGTCCAGAATGTTCAGACACCTCTCGGAGTTCAATGTCCATGGCACCAAAGAGAACCGAGACCAAACCAGGAAAGACTGGACCATACCATCACATCGTCACCTCCGAAATTAATAGTTATGGTTACGCACTCGGGTAAGATACGTTCACTGGTCATCCGCCACAACTACACCCTTCCATCTGCAGAGGATGTAGCCTGATCGTCGCTCCATGACACAGCTTTGCAGGCTTCCCTCTCCTACTGTACAAGCTCTTTGAACTAATGAAGGTGAAGCGTCATGTTTGTTGGGTAATGTGGGGCTTGCATATTGCGGTTCTACCATGAAAACCCGTGCTGCGAGCCTCGGTTCCGAATGTTTTTCTTGTGTAGATTCGTGTACCACCCAGTGCCCGGAATTTCTCATTCAAAGTGTCGTCTGAGGAATGGACGACTCACCATACTCACGTCCCGTGGGTGTGGTGAGTCGTCCACTGAGAGTTGCACTTACTGTTGACCCCTCCGCTTCCATCTCAGTACGGTATCACTTCCTGTTGACCTGGGATGGCCAAATTTTCCAACAGTTTGTTAGAACATGCCGAACACATCCTTTAAAACTTCGTCGGTTCCTTTCTCGCAGCCATTTCGCCCGGACGCATGATTTTCGATTAACGATTAACATTTCTGGCATAAAGAGTGAAGCAAAATGCTTTTCATACTCCCAGCTATCTGATAGGGAAACGGTGAGTTGAAAAAGATTTGGGAGCCAATTGCTCGCCCTGAGCGGGCTAGTAGATTAGATATAGGTATTGAGCTGATTTTCGAGCATCGTATTCCTCCAATTTATACCGGCTACAAACACGTACCTCGTTACATTGCACGATGCACCTTGCCCATGAATGTATCTGTTGTCTTCTTTCCAAGCAGTGTGTGTGTGTATATATATATATATATATATATATGTATGCATATATATATAATATATAGTTCTGAAGATATATTTTCGTGTCGGTGCAAAATATTTCACGATCAGAAAATAAGCTCCATTCATACGCTCCTTTCACACAGTGTGTGTGTGCATTTCTGATATACAGTATGGTAATTCAACAGTATGTTGAATTCTTGGAATCATTGGACTTCGTATCGGGTAGCAGCCTAAAGCTCGAAAAATTGCAAAGTTATTGATATTCATCATTTCAGGTGATTTAAAATTATTTTAATGGTTCTCCTAATATAATTGGGAGTATTCCACCTGGAATATGCTTAATGCGTTAAAATGGAGAAAATTCATCTGAAAAGCCACAATCAATCTCTAGCTCTCTTGCAACTCTCTCTCGAAAGCAATAAACAACTTTTTTTAACTGCGTGATAACTACTTGTTATTTCACTAGACATACTGAATTCAGCCTTTTATACCCATTCCAAAAGCCTTGCCTTGTTTGTGCAACTCTAATTACACTGTGCGAACTGCCCATTGAAATTGAAATAACAGTGGAATACTAATGAAATAACGTGGATACGAAGCATAAATTAAATGATATATTTCATCCTTATGGTCGTTTGTGTGTTTATCACTCCCTATAGTACAGGCTGAAAGAACTAAAATCAATTTCGTGTGTAGGCAGAAGTCGAGAGAAAAGTAATTTGATATTCTTTTTGAAGAGCTGAAAGTTGACATTATGGTATATTTCATGAGAAGGTGGTTCCACAGAACCGAGATAGATATAATGAGTGATGATTGGGAGTAGTAGTAGATTCACTTACTGTAAAACCATGATGTGACTATTGAGCAAGAATTCTGAAGAAGGTGCGGAAGGAAGTCCTTCATTCCAACCTGAATAATTTCTGTAAGGTGATATCAACATATCTGGAGAGCGAAAGCAGTTGTCCGACAACGGTAAAGTGAAGTAAAAATCCAGAAGACTTTCCCACTTGATGTTCTCAAGGCATGCCATTAGAAAAGAAATTTGGATGAAATTATGATCTGAATTACAAGATATCCTCTCAACAATGGTCGCTGGTTGAGTGGAGAAGATTGTCAAGTATTTTGGTTGAGGGAGAGTTTAATTTCGGTCGTTGCTTCCAGCAATTACCTCAGTCTCTCTTCAGATTTTTCAGTGGAAATGGGAAAAAAAGAGCCATTTGGGGCTGTGGACAGACACTTAAAGCAGTAACATTATTGAAATAATTATTTTTTAAATCTCTCAGCATTATTAAACCAATTCAAATAGATAATAAAAATGCGATTTCGTTAAAACTATTAGAAAATACTTTACAATTTTTTGTTTAAAGAATGGGAAGAATGTAATATTTTAAAAATGAATCAGTAGTTCAGAAATATGATTGTATAGATGATTGACAGAATAGCTGGATTCTATATATTTAAAGCGTCGAATTAAAAATGCTTTCAGCCAAAAAACTTCTTTCCTTCCCCTCACATTAATAATCAAAACAAAGCTGGCAGTTAAAAGATTGTTAAATGAACATAAGGAGTCAGACTTCAAACAGTTGAGTACGCTACTATATCACAATAATTAAGAAATTAAATACATGCATTTAAGTGCTGAACTATTTAATACAGACAAAGGTGTTTGCAAGAGGAAACAACTTCGTGTATGTCTTCAGTTCTCTGAAGAAACCATCAATAGTTTGATTTTTGTTGAATGTTGCTCCATTACCATAATATCTTGGTGGAATCATGGTTCACCTTGCTTGTTGTTCACTGCACCAAGGTTTCCAGTAGAGAAGTTCGGGTGACAATGAGGAAAGAATCTAGAGTAACATCGTGACCCACTCTTGCGGCACTTATAAGTTGATCAACTTATTCTTTATAATTTTCAGCTTTATTGTATTCCAATAAGCTTAAATAATATTTCGAACAAATTCAAGGCTACTAGTTATATTTAATCACTCATTTTGAATTCATCTTTAAATGCTTCTATAACGAATTCTTGCGTTTTATATTCCCTCTTGACGTAAAATATTATTTTAAGGCGATATTTTATTCACATAATGTCAAGTTGTCAAACTCTTCAATATGCATGTGTTGAGGCTTAAGTGTTGCGAGGAGTTCGTGTTAGAAGTTTAATGGAATACTAATAGTACTGAGAGAGGATTAAAACTAATTTTAATACTTCTAATATTTCGTCTCCGTCACAGAGACATTTTCGGGGATTACAAAAACGTTTTGTAAACAACACACACACAAATACAATACAAAGTGAAACTAAAATCCTATCTAGGTAATGCACCCTCTGTGGGCATTTGCAGGTGGCCTGGGATGTAAGGAGGGATCTCTGATAATTAAAGTTTCCCAAATTTTGGAAAGTTTAATGCAACCGTATTTGTTTAAATTAGGTTGATTCCTAATTTAACTATTCTTTGAATCTGCATCTGCACTCTGGAATCAACCTCATTTAAACAAATACCTGTGCATTAAACTTCCCAAAATTTGGGAAACTTTAATTATCAGAGATCCCTCTTTACATCCCAGGCCACCTGCAAATGCCCATAAAGGGCGCATCATCTGGATAGGACTTTAGTTTCACTTTGTATTGTATTTGTGTGTGTGTTGTTACAAAATGTTTTTGTAATTCCCGATGATGTCTGTTTGACGGAGACGAATGTTGGAAGTATTAAAATTAGTTTTAATCCTTTCTGAGTGCTGTTAATATTCCATTAAACCTCTAACATGAATTCTTCAATATGCATAAATGGTGGACATGTTTCATAAATCTTGTTTGCATATTCAGCAGTACTATCATTTACATTTATAAAAGTATAATTTACTTCTCTAAAAACTAAATCACAACGGGAGTAATAAATTATAGCGTAACAATATGAGGATATCATTTTGTTTCCTGAAGCATGGACTTCGTTTTCGGAGGTAATATGCCCGTTGTTGAAGGTAGGATCCTAGGTTCAAGCATTTGTTTTTCCAGTTCAGGAAAATTGTTAGTTGAAAACATAAATTCCTTCATCTGATGACAGCGACTTCCACATGAGGAGGAGGAAATGGGGGGAAAAAAGCCATCCTCTGTCAGTTTTTCGAGAGTCTGTGGTAGTGAAGGACGAAAGAATTAGGCACATGATATTAATATTGGTTTTATCATAGCAAATTCAAATTTATGTATTGCAATACATAAAAAATACTGTTGCACGACCTTCTGGTTTTCTCTAAATCAGTGACATTCCAAAAGTTATTCCCTGAATCAACTGAGCATGACAGCTAGGCAAGTCACAAGGGGAAAAGGAGGAGCCAACAATTTTATCACGGTTCTCAAAGTTACACGCCAAGTCAATAAACATTATATAATCCCTAACGCTTGATGTTGGGAAGATGCTTGTTCGTTTATGAGTGTTAACACTGTTAAAGAAACCACATACACACAATTCGTAGAACCAGTCCAGTTTTACACCATCTATCTTTTAAATATGATAATTATTAATAATTAAAGGATAAGTTGAAAGACATCTGTCTTTCAACTTATCCTTGCATGCATGAATTCTAACATGAGTTTGTATTACATTTCATGTTGATTGATGTAAGAATGATTCAGATATTCCAAGCAGCTTGAAATTATTCTAAGATGTTGCTTGACACAAAATGTTCGCTAGGAGTTTAAAATTTGTGCGGTTAAAACATTTACCGAAGTAAAATATTAAATTAATTTGCAGTCTGATTTGGAATTTTGGGAACTTGTGCAGTGGGAAAAAATTCCTACAATGAAATCTGGTTGAAACAACCCAAGTGTGGTTTTCAGTTTTAAGCAACCGCTTTGTGCCGTTGAATCAAACGCACAATTAAGTGATCATTATTCGTTTTTAACTTTATTTCTAAAACTAAGGGAAATTGTGAACGTATTTATATTAAGAAAAAGTTGGCATGTGTTACCTGGAATTCCAGTACTTGTGAGTGTAGAAGATAAATCATTTTTCAAGATTTCACGCTTTTGTCTGAAAAAAATGTTAATAAATAAAACTGTCTGTAATGCAAACAAGTAAGACTTTATGTGCATGTATTATTCAGCTCATTTTTCAATACTCTCTAAACCAAACGCTTAAATTACTCTTAATAACGTCTTTAATATGATTTTTTTTTAAATTTTACCTTCCTTTAACTAGAACGATAATTGATTTCCAACAACTTATATCTTCTGATTATCCATGCTAAATTAGGCTTTCCGTTCAATATCGCACGTCTAATTGCGTTTTGATTAACGTCTCAAGTTCATTATAATTATCTTAAACTTCATAAAATTTCTTTCTTCTTCGGTTGGCCCAGTTGATACGTCCAATACTTGAAATGAAGTGGTAGCTCATTTGTTTTCTTTGTCACGAGAAAGAAACAAATATGCCAATTAATAATTAAAAACTCCTTTGGGAATAAGAAGTGTTTGTTACAGTACTGTTCAATTCGAGTATATGATTTATTGTTTATTAATTTCTAAGAATGAAAAATTTTCCAATTAGCAATCAAGCAATTATGTGTGAATACTTTTATACGATTCAGGATTAAAAAAAGAGAAAAACAGTGAAAGCAAATTTTAGAATAAATGATGTAATTCAATTGTTCGTAACCATGAGAGAGAGAGAAGGTGAGTCTTAGAGTTGCATAACAAATTGTTTTAATCAATAGAAAAAAAAATAGTTTTACATAATATGGCAATGATAAGTTCACACTGCAACAAGGACTGAAATATTGCTTCGTTGTATGTGTGTGTGCGCGCGCGCTTATTAGATATCCAGTTAAATCATTGCCAGTAAGTCATCTTCATTTATTTTTCTCCGTAATCCCGTTCATACCTTTGTTGTAAACTTCATTTAAATGCAGAAAGTGTATTTTTATTTTTTTATTTTCCACAAAGCTGATGTTTGTAGGATTTTTAATGTAGCAGCCCTCTACATAAAAGGATGTCTCCTGGTGCAACATTTTCATACCCAAAAATTAAGATATTTATGTGAAATATGATGTTGCCTATAACGTAAAAGAGGTCACGTGGCTGGCTTTATTTTAAAACATGCTGTGTTTTATTTGTTTGTATTTTTGTTGCTTCTCTTTGGGTATTTAGTCGAATTTTATTCTCAGTTAAAACAGTAATGCTAGCTAAGTAGCCGTTTCTAATTTGCAGGCAGCCTCTTGCTGTTTAGAACTTAGCCTTATTGTGAAATGCATTGATTTAATTGAGAGATTATTATTTTTAAAGAAAACAGTTAAACTGAAATTAGCACTGCATGCGCCATTCTTCTATCTGCAGCATTTCGTTTTCTTCTCTTTCCTTTATTAATTACCTCCAGTTTCGTTCCTTCGATTGTGGCGATATTCTTAGTAAACAAAACGAAGGAATAATTGTTACAAATTAGGTCGAATGTGCTAAATGATTCACGTACAGTGTGTGTATATGCGGAGGAGAAGAACGACACTTTTGGGACAAATTTGTTGTTTTCAAAGTCCTACAATTCTTTAAACTGAATATTATGCCTGGAATGTGAGTTATATCCTTGAACATACCGGTCGGTCAAAAGTGGAAAGATAATGTAATATTCAATCTGGAACTAGAGGTGCGATGATTCCAGCAGAAACGGTAATCTCCAACTCTTTCAGTACTTCTCTTGGGAGTCACCATTGTTGTCTCTTAAAAAGATCTGATGCAGCACGTGTATAAAATATGCATGCGCTCAGTTTGGCACGATGTAGCGCGACGAGTTTAATATTGCATTTTTGGAATTCATTGCTAATATATGGAATTAATATATTAGCAATGAATGGTAATATATGCTAATATATGGAATTCATATATTAGTATTTTTGGAATTCATTGCTAATATGGCTCACCTTTTTATATGAAGTGTTTTTATTTTTAAATGAAGAGATAAAAACAGTCGAAATGGATTGACGATTCTGCGTCACTTTATCACTCTCTCTCCATGCATTCGTTCTGGTCGAATGTTTAGAGAACTTGAAGCTGTGTACTGGCGGTTGAAAATTTGGTGAAATAATTTATACGATTCGAACTGAAGAATTATCTGCAGAGGAAAATGAGGAAATCGGTTATTGGTCATTTTTCTCTGTTTCAAAGTACACTGATTCTTTCATCAATTTGGTTTAGTTTACCAGTTCAAGTTTTAGTAGACTGCGTTGTCCATTTGAAGACATTCTGTCGCATGAAGGAGGCGTCAGGTAACATCCATCTCAGAACTAGAATTACTATTAGTTGAAATTTCGCACTAATGATTCGTTGATTCGTGTAACAAGAGTAGTCAGTAAACCAGCTATTATCTTCAAACTAGTCGATTAAAACTGTATACACTGAAAAAATACATCGGTGTTATTTAATCACCCTGATTTTCCTTAAAAAAAATTCTTTTATTCTTTACAACTCAGGCATTTACTTATGTCAGTTCATAATGGGCATTTTCCAGGACATGGCGGTGCGCAAGGATTAATGTATCATGTGGCAATCATAATGAACAGTTCCATGAAAATCCATCGAAAGACAGTTTACCGAACGGTAATTCGTCGAATGAACAATTTAACGAATGGCAATTGATCGAATAAACAATTCGTCGAACGATAGTTCACACGACAATTCGTCGCAAATGCGGCTGATCGAAAAAAAAACAATTCAGCAATAATTTTTCGATGAATTCTTTCATAAATCATCGAAAGATGAATTTTCTTAAACTATTCTTTTGAAGTAGTCGGTAAGAATACTTGAGATGTTATTATTAATTTTGTTTTTTTCCATTATTCTGTAAGCATATCTGCTACTTCGCTGTGTAGATAGTGAATTCTCTAGACAAAAAAAGTTCGTTCTGCCTATTTTTTTCAAAACAACAATAATCAGATTGAAATGAAAACTGGCAAATTTTAATAGATCTTAACTGTAAAATTTCATTAAATTTCATCCAGGCAGAGCGGAATTATCAATATCATTTCTAAACTTCTTTACCGAAATTTTCTAATAAAAGCCCATTCTACAAAGTCAGAGAGTTATTGCAATATAAAATGTCGGCATCTTGTCCCTTTGTAGCCCGAATATAGTGGAACTGAAAACTTGGACGGTTCGACAAAATTTTGTAACAGGTTCAACCAAATCGAAGTAAAATTCATCCCATATAACTGGCGTGTGGAGCCTTCGTAGTTAAGTCGGTATAAACAGAGCCTTTTAGATAGAAAGACCTGAGCTCGAATCCCGTGTATGACGCGAAGAATTTTTATCAACTCTCTTCAAGCTGACGGTGAATTATCCTTCAGTCTTATATGGAGATGGTAGGGATTTACTCCAGGACACTCGGGCGTATCATCCTGGACTCTCTCTAACTGTGCACATCTGGAAAGGGGTATCCAGAAAATTCAACGAAAACAATTCATCGAATGAACAGGTTTAATCAACCGATCCCTGCGGATATAAAACCTTTACTGTATAAGGAAGACGATGAGAAACTATCTAATTATTCCCCAGTAACCATTCGTTTGAGGAGAGAGGAGGATAAGGGGAGAATAATAATTATGATACTTAAGATTTTTACTTTATTTATTTTCAGTACATAATCTTTTCCAGTTTGTGTAAAATACACGAAATACTTATACTGAGAGAGAGAAATATCCCTAAAATTGCCACGCATATCTACATAATATATATAAAGGGAATATCATGCTAAATTTCAATTACATCAAACTAATCCATTAAAAACTGCAGTGGGTTTTGATAAATTCACTTCACATGTCTTGTAATTCATTTCTCGGCGAACTGTTCATTAAACGAATTGTTTTCGGTGAATTTTCTGGATACCCCTTGCCAGATGTGCAGTGTTAGAGAGCATGGTTAATGTGTGAATAAAATATTATTTGTATTTATTCTCTTGTGTTACAAATTGTTTCACATTGATATGCTGTCAGAAGTTTAGTGCAAAATAAAACTGATATTCGCAACCTCTTCTAAACTGAAATCGAGCATATTTGCCTAATACGTGATGCTGAACGAACGTATTTCTGCCAGATCATACTTAACGTACCACAATTGCCTAAATTTTTGGCTTCGTTAGCAGAGTTACAAATGAGTAAAACTATTCTTTCAGATTAATTGTAGTAGTATTAACAGCGTTATTATCCTAAAAAAAAATAATATAGTGGAATAGATTTCTTAGTAATTATCATCTATCACATAAAAAGGTACAAATTCCATGGATTCAAACTGCAGCGTAGAGATTATTACATTTCAGAAATGGTTAGAGATTCTTTTCTTCGTTCAAAATAAGTGTCTGTTTCTTAGTAGCACAGTCGGATGGACCACTCAAATATCGAGTAATAACAGACAGCGTAGAACTCTTCTAACTGCAAAACCGACCAATTGGGGACCGGCTTATACTGACCTCTGAACTTTTATCAGCATCCATTTTTTCCACCAATATCTGCACGATGTCACCTGTTAAAAAGAAGACATTTACTCATTTATATCAGAGTTTTAGATCAACACTTTCAATTACTTTAATTCCGTATATTTTCACTGATCGATAAAGGAGTAGACATCAAGTTTAGTTTCTCCTTTCCTCATATGTACTTTGTTTACATCATTAATGAAATGAGAATACATAATTAATGGTTTATAAAGCTACATTTTATCTAACAAAAGAAAAATGTCCCAATTGTTATCTCCTCATTACCGTATCTTGTAATGTTTGGGATCCTCCTTTTATTCAGAAGCTCACTGATCGATCTGTTGTGAATATTATCCTTACTCGTTCACTTTTATCACCTTTATATAAAGATGATGTACTTCCAAAGATTCCGAAAAGGGTTTTATATAACCTGCTTTTTTTATTTCTTTCTTTTATTCCTTGGAGGTTACTTCTCTCACGGTTACTGCAGCAAAGGTTTTTAAAAGCATGTTATTGTTAGCACTGTGCAAGAGTGTTATCAGATTATGACTGAGAAAGACTACCGAAATAGGTGGATTGCTATAACGCACTCCTATTCATTTCGGATGTATACTCTTTCGGTAACAATCATTAAGTGTGAGCACTATCGTATCGGGTCACTCATTTATGTTTCGATGTTAGCATAAACGAGTTTAATCACTAAGAGTGGAACAGACTAAAAAGGAGATGCCTGGAACTCATATAGCAATAAAAGTGAATAAAAAGAAGACTAGTATGTTTTCGTTAACTGATATTAGCAAAGGTACTGAATGTTCAATGAGGAACATATCGACAGCTTTCTAAGGAACATGATACTTACTTGATGCCTGTTTACATATTAAGCCTTTGAATATACATTGCGCTGTCTTAGGAAGTGACGAGTTAATAATGAAGGGTGTGTAGGTGCGCATTGAGAGATAATGCAATATGATATATTAGGGAGAAGCCTGTCAACAGGTTGAGTAATTGTTCGTATTAGAGCATCAAGTATGGAGACAGAGAAAGATAAGGTTATGATGATGTCTAAATTATTAATCAGTAAAGTTACTACCGTTTTGTGGAGCATCATATTACGACATGAAAACAACTAAGTTTATCAGCACAAAGTCAGGAGGAGCCTCAAGCGTTTGTTCTCATTTTCTTTTCACAGCACGATCATAGGATGCGGCGAATGCGATGGTTCCCAAATGAGGATTTTATTTAGGAAAAAAACACAGGAAGTATTAAGCGAAAGATTACGAGTGGAAACAGAGTAATCATTGCAGACTTTTTTACGCACTTTAATGATTATGCAGTGCTCTTGATATGTATTCAGTGACAGCGAGATGTTTATTTCTTTTCGTTACTTTTTGGTACTCTTTCTTCAATTATAAAGAAGATTCACTAATCTAGTGATGCTGCCATCGCGATGGAGAAGTTATATTTTTCATTTTTTAGGCCATTAAAGCACTTCTTAGAAAACATAAGACATTACAATCAATTAAAATGAAAATAATTCTATTTGTAAAATAAAGTAAGAACTTAAGTCCTATTTCAGATATGTACCTACTAGGATTTTATATGTAGGTGATAGCTTATGGTTGGCTTATTTAAAATGAATAATACTTTTTCAAATATTAGACAAATTAATTCCACTTATACTTGTAAAGAATAGGAAGTGCATTATTATTGATTCCAAAAATACTTATATTTTTAACGGAAATAAATCTCCAAAATATTTATTATAACTAGATGCTTAATTTGGGAGACAGCTGTTCAATGCCGCTTTCAGCCCGAAAGCGATAGGATATTTGTATTTAGTCACGAGTACAGAGAGAATTTCAGTTCTCATAACTGAAATTCTGTTTCAACAATTTGTGATATTAAAGGAGTGATTTTTGTGTTCTCGGTTTTGAATGGAGGAAGTAGTATTTGCTCAATAAATGCGCAGCTATTTTCTCCTTATGTAGCGTTTAAGTTAATATCGTTAAAATACAAAAACAAAACTTTCATATGAATTTCTCCTATGAAAAATTGTAAACCTATAGTGTAGTGGTTAAATTAAAGAGGTGCGATTAAATAACCCGAGCACCCAGCTCTAGGAACCAAACATCAATGATATTTCTCGCTCTAATAAGCGGGATCCTGAGTAACGATTATACTAGTTTGAATATTTCTTTCGAATATTATCAAAATCAGCAACTTAGAATTACTCAAATTGCGATATGAGGATGATATAAAAGGAGGTTAGTCAGTATACTGAGTTTTCAGTAGTAATACCAGCCTTTAAGGATACTGACTGAAGATCTCAGTCAGTATACGTAAAGTTATTTGAGTTATTTGCGTTTGTCCGTGCAATAATTTACTGTCAGCTCCTTAGCACCAAGTTTTCCTTTTGAACAAGTGTTTAGTATCCATTAAAAATTTCTGCAGCTGGGTCTTTCCACATAAGTATCTATAATTACACAAAAAGTTTCTTCAACTTTCAATTTCGCGTTTTCTCTTTTTTCTCTTCGATTGTTGAGATCAATCTCCTGATAATCAAATTGCAAATCAGTCTTATTTATCAGTGAAAAGTTAATCATAAGTTTTAATGAAAGCATCATAAGGAAATAGTTAATTAACAAACCAGCGAATACATCTCCGTTAACGTTGCTCGGGTAATTTTTTTCTTCTTCAAAACTTTTAACGCCTCAGAAGGAAGATAGGTCATCTGCCTTGAAATGACCTATGTGTGTACCAGTGGGGAAAAGACTTAACATAGTTACAGAAGGTTTAACCTGATTATAATTATTTGGATAAAAAAAAGATTAAAATAACTTCTAAATCATATTCCAAATGTCGGTCAGTATTTGTATATGACGATATATTACGAAAGTTGGTATCCATATTTTTGAGCAACAGTCTTAAAAAATGCTGGTTTTAAAATTACCTCCACTTGGTCTGACAAGAGGATAAGTGATCACTGTTTAGATAAAAGCATATCTGACAGGTGAGAGGTTGAGACTGACTTACTGAATGTTGTCCGGTCATCACACCGGATATTAGTTAGTAGCTGTCTTATGCAATATAAAAGTTCTTCTTCCTCCGAAAGAGACTCAAATCTTCAGAGAACACCCGTAATTAATTAACTGAAATAACACAGTTTATCCTAGCCTTAGTAACTCACTCGATAATTTCTAACGAATATCGAGTTGTATTTCATAGGATTCTAGTCAGAATTCTGATGATCAGTGAATGCGCTAGATTTGCCTTTTATGAACCATATTTAGGATCAGTTGGTTACACACGTCATCGTAGAAAACTTTAGCATTATTCACTACTAACTTCAAATGCTACATAATTGAATGAGAAAGATGTAAGATTTCGAAGTTATACAGCGATAAAAAGGCGTCTTAATCACGTGGACAATCGTGACTGCAAGTTGCAGAAGCGATTTGCTTAAGACCTCCATAACCCTTATCACTAATCTTTGTTACAGTCAACATCTTTGCTTAATTTTATCTTCTCCTCTCCTCCTCCTCCTCTCTAAATCATGGGAGTAAGAGTTGGTGAGTTATTCGTCAAACTTTAGCACTGTCGAACTTTAATGATGCCCCCTCTCCGGTGAGACTTTCTGGCTAATATCTTCTCATTTCATTCCTGGCAGATTGTGAGCAGGATTGGACTTGGATGCAAGATGACTGAACCTTTACTCTGCGAATCAGTTGTTAAAGATAACATAGAGACCAAGTGATATTTCGTAGAAAGTCTTAAGGTAGTTTTCATTTCATCCTTGAAGTCTACATAATGTCATAAGGCATACATAACTTAATAGAAATGCGAAGAAAATTGGACGCTTGATGTTTACTGCCTGATCTCCAAACCTCCACTGTTGTGACTAAAGATTGTAATTGCTTTATTTTTGGCATTTTTTGTGGTTCCCCCTGCGAAAGGTTTATTTGCAAACCTATAGCACATTGGTAATTTGGATGAGTTAAGGATTATTATTTTTTATTTATTTTTATAGAGTTTATATATGTTTTGCATTGTTTTATTTTTATGTGGTTCGGAAATGGTGCTCTAGAGACCAAATACTCAACTTTTAAGCCACTTCAGACCTCAATAAGAGGGGGGGAGGATTTCAACCAGGCGTTGAAATCCATCTTCCACAAGACATTCGAATTCGCAGCCTCTTGGTTGGAGAGTGGATACGCTAACCACTCTGCCAACCATCCTGGATGTTTACATACATCCCTTTTGCATCCGATCCATTAAACCAGCAGTCTAATATTTGAAGAGCGCCAAGAGTTTATATATATATATATATATATATATATATATATATACATAATCTGCTCACTAATTCCAAGGTGTACTCTTTGATAGAATTTTTACAATTCTGTACGCATGTCATATCTGGTTCCCAAATTAATCCATTCATCATCAAGGACCACTTATATATCTTCATCTCATCATAAATATTAAACTCTAACTAAGCATACTGATGAGAGTTAACTTCATCAGTTTGACTCGACAAAAAGAGAGAAAAAAAAACTTCGATCGGACTAGGTTATTCGATGCGAAAGGAGATCTTTCTTCGTTCGATACTGCGTATCGAACGAAGTCAATAGAGTTGTATTTGCTTAGAACGTGCAGCAAAGGGTCACGGTTGAATTCGGTGTCCCTATTAGCATTCGTGCCGCGCACAGGTCAACTCTAGAAAATTTAATGTTTCGTAGTATATTGGCCGGGTATCTCCGGAAAATCATCAACTAACTAGAATGAAAGATCAAATCACAGTTGGTCTCGACACAATTCCAAAACCTGACCACAAACTACTTCTCCTTCTCCTCTTTTGAACCCTTCTCGAAACTCGTTATTTGTTCTTATGGTTATGTTCTGCTTTGTACTTTTATCCTTTTTCTCCCAAATGTCGTTAGCTATTACACATTTTCCATTTAAATTGTTTAGTGTTCTGTTAGTTTCGTTCTCGTGAAATTATTCGACCCTAATGTAACTACAGTGTTTCCTACTTTGTGTGAACTAAAAGTTGAAAAACCAGTCTTCTATTTGGTTTTATACGTAACAGTCCAAGTAAATTAATACATGCTGCTCAGATTTAAAAAACATAAATAGCGCATTCACTTACGATGCTAAGGTAAGAGTAAATAAAAAATGCTTCCGATACAATGGATTCCCCGTTTTGTTAGTTACAGGTTGCACCTCTGATAATTGTATTGTCTTAAAACGAATATGTATAAAATCCTTTAATCATATGCTGATCAACGTATCTGCTGGTTAAACGGATGTAGCGTGGTATTTTATCCAATAAGAAAATTCTTCTTCCCTTCAGTACAGCCAATCTTAAGTAGACATGTTTCGATAGTTGTCATAAAACAAGTGCCGGAAATTATCAGATATAAAATTTTAGCCATTGGATGTATCCCATTTAATGTTGAATAATATACCAAAATTAACGTATCTGTAACAACAATATACTTAAAAACATATAAAAAAAGTTTATTTTTTCTGTTCCTAAAACCAAATGAACACACGCTAAAAAGTAAATAAAAAAATGCTGCACTGTCACTAATTGAAACCACAGTAGTCATTTTACTCTTAACATGAGTGCAGTGTCGGTTGCAATGTGGCGGTATGACAGGTAGTATTAAAAAGTGAACAAGCAGATAAACATAACCTACAATTATCCAAAATACTTAGTAACATTAATTCTCTTGAAATACCAGTTACGTACGCTTTTTGGTTCTTTTTGATTGGCAATTCCAAATTATTACATATTTGAACTGAATGATCATCTACTGGAATGAAAAGGAATCAGTATTTTATTTGTAAACAAGAAACGGTTGAGAAATGCAATTTATCTGGATTCTGCATTTTCATATGAAAGGTTTTTTTTCAGTATTTCAAAAAAAAAAGTAAGATTTCTGCATGTTTTACTATCAATGTAGCAACGTCTAGGCTATAGACATCAACTGTTTATTTCCCAAATAAATATAGTCAATTGGAAAAACATTAATATCAAAACAATCTTTGCGTAATATATATTGATAGGTTCTTAGACTATCGTACACGCTTACTCAGAAACGATAGTCTAATATTATATAGTAGATACGCCACAGCCTTTTATTGTATGAATATGAAATGATATAGACATTAAAATATCAAATTTCGTTCAGGGAAATGACATATATGTAAACCATCCGTAGTCCAAAAACAAACTATGATGTATATGATGACCCGTGTAATCCGATATGATTCAGTTGAGGCAAAATATGGACTTTAAATCCGAAAGATGAGAAACGAATTTTAGTTGCAGAAATGAAATTCCAAAGTTCGAAATATCGAATTTCGTTCAAAGAAATGGCATAAGAAATATATTTAAACTATCCCTATTAAAAACAAAATACTGTAATAAAATCATATGTATATTGTAGTCCTGTATATAACAGCTTTAATATCTATGAAAGCAACATATGGACCGTAAAAAAATGAATGGAAAATCACAAAAAAAAGCCATTTTCCAATTGAATATAAAATAAAAAAATCATTACACAAGTAAATATAAAGTTGATAAAAAAAAATAAATTGAACGGATTATAACCAACTTTTCTCGAACTATTTAATAACCATAATACATGGGAAAAATGACTGAAAAACAGAAGTAAGAACCACAGGCCTAAAAAAATAGTTGTTTTTTTTTTAAACTTAAATATCATACCATTTGTTTTCGGTAATGGTAATTATGTATTAACACTGGATATTCTGTGGTCCCTAACAATAGATAAGTTCACAAGATTAACCTGATTCTGAAGATTATTTAGTTCAAGTTTAAACTTTCGGCATCCGTCAGGAAAATTATAAATTTATTTGTGTTAAATTTCAACACTTATTTTACTTAAAGAATTTCCGATTAATTATAGCTTATACGAAAAGCTATAAATTCTCACTTTTCTAGCAATGATGCGAGGATTAACTTTTATCTATGATTCAGATTTCTCATTAGTTTTCAAGATGTCCGTCTCTTGCAGTTAAATGTAAAAACGAGTTCGTTTGTCATGTGCTTAATTATGCTCATTAAATAAATTAAGATATGCTTAATTGCTTTTTATAAACGATTGATGCATACGGAGCCACCGACTATTCACACTAGAAATCGTCTAATTCGAAACCAACGTGCATATCCGAAAACACTATTTTCTATTAAGTTACGAGTTCCTTATTTCTTTGAGCAGACTAAAGCTAACTTTTTTTTCTTTATCTCGAACGAAGTGTCATCTCCTCGCTTGCGAAATCCCGAGGCGGTCTACATGGTGAATAGTTGACCGATGTGCAGCCAACCAGTTATGTTTACAAGGTCGATATTTGGGGAAGGCGACAAAAAGGAAGTTTCTTGTTCTAGTGTCTGGGATCGAAATGTACGGCCACTCTCTAAAATGATAGTTTGCCTTTTCTACTGAATTTTAGGCGATGACGTAATAACACCTTCCCGCTCTGCATAGCTAGGTTTCTAGATAGCTGAAAAGAATTAAGCCTTTCGGATAGTTTTATATGAATGGCTTAATGGTTAGATAATCCTCTTCTCCTGCACTAGAGACCAAACATGCTACTTTTTTTCATTTTTTTTAATATTCTGCTTTGACTATTAACTAATGTAGAAAATGCTGCCACAGGGCAATCAAAATGATTTACCAAGGCAAGAGTTGCTGGTTTTCCCGAATATCCTGTTCACGAGCAAACATAAAATACAACATTTTTTGCATAAACCAAACCACAGAGATTTCTTGGGTTTCGAACTCGCTGAAGGAAACCCTCTATGATTGAGATTAATGTAAATCTGCTAAAAATACAAATAATTTTGTGTAATACTAAAGCATCTAATCTCGAGGTCATATGCATTATTTAAGCCATCATCATGCTATTGCTCTTCTCAAAAACACTGGTATTTCTTAGCGGAAATTCATCTTCTAATTAGTGTGATTTCCAAATTATAAATAGCTTAATTTTCATAGGTATTTTAATTTTGCATTAATTATTTTTTTCATTGTAAGAAATAACGGAAACTTCTTAATCTAGATCGAACGTTCCAGTATTTGTATTGTCACAAGACTTGTAATCATTACCTCTTCAGAATAAAAAAGAAATTCAAATAGTTTCAAAATAAAACCTGCCAAAGAACATTCCTTTTATGGTTATTTCAAATATTTGTTCTTATTTGACTACCTTACATTACTTGCTACGATGTTTAAAAGTACCCTCCCTCCCTCCCTAGGGCATTCACGAGAACGTGACCAAATTAGATATAGGCTTAAAAGATTTCGGTTCATATAAGGTGTAAAACAAAAACCGTCAAACAGGCTCCTCATGCGATGAGTTAGCCCAGACTTTCAGGACCTACTTCCGCTTTTAAATTTTAGTAACGCCGGTATCCCCCTCATCTAAAGCAAAGACATTTTGGAGAAGTTGTCATTTCATTCCAACTTAAATAATTATAAAGGTATTTATTTTTTAAAATCTGAGTTATAATAAATTATAGATATGTGAAAGTTTTTATTATTAAATACTTTTTTTAGTCATATGATTCAATATACATATATTAGACTTAGTTTAGATATTTAAAGAAATTTAGCGGCAATTTCCGACTCGCTTAGTTCGAACTGTTTGAATTTAAACTTTTAAAGTAAACGGTTTGAACCATGGGACTGGAACGCGATCTTATCTTGAAACGCGGTCCTTAGAGGTCAGTCGTACATGGTTGGAGATTTTAAAACTTTCTTTAGTTTTTATAGTTGTTGAAAACTTAATTGTAGACCTTATTTGCGACAAAACTATAAAAGTTAAGGAATCAAAATTTGAAAAAGGGTCGTGTATCCCCATAGACCTTCCGCTACCCCTGAGGCCTACCACATTTTGGGAAACACTGGAGTAGGCGACCTCACAGTGCACTTCATTGTGAGGCGACCTCACAATGAAGTGCACTAATTTAAATCCGCAAAAATGACAAACCATATAATGATATATATATATATATATATATATATATATCATTCAATGTAATTTAACCTATTCGCGGGAGCACGTGCACTCTCTCAGTAATTATGTTCGTAGGACATCAAGCTGTCCTGTGAATCATGAAACTGATGATTGTTGACTTTCAATGAGCTACTTGGGCAAGAGTGCAGAAATGCCATTTTATAAGCAAATTAAAAATATAGTTTTACCACATATATCCTTCTGCTGAAAATCTAGCGAATTCATTCGACTTCGAATGTGGAGGGGAAGGCGGAGAGAGAGAGAAGTAGAGAATCGTGTTATGTGGTAATGAAACAAGAGAACGAAATGCTTTATGAAGCTGAAATACTAGGTCTAGCAAAGACATGGCACTACACATTTTCGTAATAAAAACGCGTTTCTTCCAAATATCTATTTTACGCAAGATGTTTATTTATTCATTTTTCTCATTTCAAATGATTTACATTCATATAAATATAGCCAATAATGGAAACAAAAATAAATGTGCAGCTGTAAAACTATTGCGCTTTCTACAAATTCAACAAGTCTTTCTTCTCTCATTTCAATGAGAGAAGAAAGACTTGTTGAATTTGTAGAATTTGTTGAATAAGACTTGTTGAATTTGTACTTCCAAGGTATGGAAGAAAAGACTTTCTTCCATACCTTGTACACCTAAAGTACTTTCTCCCTGTTGTTTCATGCCCACTTTACAGTTAAAATAGCTCGTTACAATTTTCCAGTGACATGCACTATCTCTGATAGTGTTGGTGAGATCCTCATAGAAATGATTAATTTCTTCATCAGATATATGAATATATTTGTATTATACTTAAATCACCCCACTTATTAATTTTCAATCTACGAGTTGTAATTCTCTGGGACATTGGTTTATTTACTTTCAAGAATGTTATTTTTCCATCTTTTATGGGCCATAGTTTTTCTTGATCTCCTCTAGCAGTATGAAGAATATAATTGCTTGTTTCTGAAAGTCCAATAATATCTCAATTTATTTTTGCCAGTGCTTTACACAGCTCTTCGTTTTCTTCTGCTTTAAAATTCCTGACATACAGATATTCATTTTCCTTATCAGGGTATTTTCACAGATGTGCTAGAAGGACCTCCCATTTGGGTTTGAGTCAATTCTATCATTAGCATGAGAAGTAGATATTACATTTGAGATGATATTGTCCTTCGCTGTTACATCCTTCAGTTCTCATGAACTTTATTTAAGGTGGTGGGTATTTGGTAAATCTTCCCATGCTGACCAGGGGTCTTGGGATTCAACCAGTCCTACTTCAAATTTTTGAACTCCAAATTGCATCACATTTCAGGATTTCAGCCAGCTTTAGTCTGTATACTGTGTTTGCGAGTACTCCTAGCTTCACTGAAAAATTCTTTAATAATAGATAAGGTAAAAATTAACTTAACTCTGAATTATTTCTGTCTTGCTGAATATTCCTGTTCTCTTCGTTCCATAATTAATTCAAACATTACTTCCAGTTGAATCGATTTTTTTTTTTTTTTTTACATTTTGTCTCAGAATTTATAGCGACGAAAGAAAAATATCTTAGCATATATAAAAATATATTTCGGGAACAAGAATTTTTACGCAAGTCGAAATCAATTTTGCAATCTTTTTGGGTGTTCATTGGAAACAGAATTTTAGAATTCAAGAGATGACTATTAATTTCGAGTTCTGTTTGACGTCTCTCGTTTGTCGTACGTTTTGCCTTCTTTAGTTCTTTTTATATTGGTAGTTATACTATATAAATGGAATTAACCTTTCAGTAGATGGCTATCTTCATCACCCGTTGTGAGACCAGTGTCTTGCTTGCTGAAGACGGAAAAGACTTGAAAAATATTTGCCTCGAAAACAGTATTTACGAATTTATCTATCGTTTAACTCGTGTAAGGCATCAGTAAACTATGGCTGTAAAGTCTTTCTAAAGTGAGCTCACCATATTGATTATGAATGATTTATAACTAAAATAAATCAAATCGGACACCCTTTATTCCCTAAAGGCAGTACACTGAGCTGTTAGTCCAACTAACTTTTGAAAATCGGTAGGCAGCTAGTTATCGCCCTCTGTCATTGATGATTTTAGAAAAGACATTGGGACGAGAGTATGACAGGCAGTTTCCGTCATTCCGTGATTCTTAAATCGCGATTCTGCATTACCAGTTTTTTTAAATCTAAAATACGAGTTTATTGTCGATCGTATGAAGTAAAGATCAATCTTTTATTCTTATTCTTCCTATTGAGTCCTGTTTCTCATCTGAAACGAGTGGTCTTCCTTATCGAATGGTTCTATATTAAGGATAATAAATCTTCTATTTTTTTTTATTAAATTAACTTCTATTTCTTTCAGAAGAACTGATGAATTCATATTGAAAGAAGTCATTTTTCTGATTTCATATAAACTGATTTAAATAAAACGAATCTAATAGGCATTTTTTTTTTCATTTTCCGAAGCGCACCTAAAATCCAGAGAAAGATCTTTCTCAATAGTAACCTAAGTAATATTTTCAGAATTAAAATATGAATGATGTTCCTTTCGTTTACAACACTGTTATAAGCTATTTTTATAGTTATTTGAAATTATTTTCTCTGAATTTCCAAAACTCTTCTTAATGGGGAAAAAATAATAATTACATCCCATGATAATGAAAAAGCGACCGCCTCTGAGCAAGTCTCTTATTAAAAATTTATTAATCTGTCAACACTTGGCTTAATATGTCTCCTTGAATTAAAAAAAAATGGTGTTACCTAGACTGAAAAAAAAAAAAAAAAAAGCTACTTCCTGTCATTCTATGAGAATAATGTTTAGCCAGGGCACCACACTGACGGGGCGTCTCCAACAAATATGGCATTCAGTTGACCGCTATACATTCGATAAGCGCAAAGTACTTCGGCTTCACTTTCATAAATTATAAAACTGCAGGAGGACTATAAAATGTGTGCGATTTTAAAATGCTTGCCGTTGATTTATTTCAGGCCATTCTTTAATGTTATCTCTGAAAAAACGTGCTTCATGTTGCGTGTTTTTCGCTTTGGAACGTATAATATTTATAACGATGGAAAAGTAGAGAAAGCATACAAATGAATTAATAAATGCTTGATACAAAAAAATAATAAATCAAAGTATGCCTATGCACATGTAGAGAGAAAATTTGTTTTGCTCCAGAAAAAGAAAATTCATCATTTAACAACAAACCCTGTAAATTATTTTAATGTACTGTTTCTGCATAGAAACAGTAACGAGCAATGTAACTCATGAGAAAGAAATTTTTATGTGCTGATAAATATAAAATTATCCATACGTAATAGCAAATGACCATTCGAGATATCAAAGTTCAACAGAAGATTCGAAAATAATGCACTCCATATTCATGTAATATTCTCTGAGTTGCCTTAGTATTACGTTCTCGAAATATACATTTTCATAGAGTTCTTTTGCTTTTTATTAGTATTACATTTTGAAAAATTATGGAAACAACTGTTATAGAGTAACACTTTAGTTTAATATAAATCAAAATCAATACTCGACGTTTCGGCCTTCATATCAAGGTCATCCTCTAGAGCATACACAATATATACAGAGAAACAAGTTGTACTACACTCTACATGGTTTGTTAAAGTTACTGACCAACCGTTACTACAATTATTGGCCTGACTTCTGGTGAAAACAAAAATGCTCCAGAGGATGACCTGATATGAAGGTCGAAACGTTGACTGTTGATTTTGGTTTATATTAAACTAAAGTTTTACTCTATAACAGTTGTCTCCATAATTTTTCAAAATATATTTTGATCACCGTGTAAACATGAAAGAAAGGATTTATTAGTATTACTTTGAAGGGTTGCAATGAACCAAAAGCACTGCTTCACACCCCTTGATTTCTGTATTTTTGACTAATCTCCGAGGAAAACCAATTTGAAACACGAAATATAGACGCACATGTCTGAATTGTGCTGTGAATTATGGAGTATTAGTTTTCGGAAAGTAGCGTTGTATTGCACACTCCGCTATGCATTAAATGTATTTGAACGAGAATAACGTTTTCTCATTAATATTAGCAATTCTGTTTCCATTTTCTTTTCAATAAAATATTTTCCTTGTTATTTTCGGACATTTATCACATTTTGAAGTTTTTATGTCACTGCTTCTTTCAAATCGAATAGATATAGGGAAAGGCGTAGTTATCAGTTCGGCTGGGTAAATTATAATGCCAGTTTCATTGCTAGGATCCCTGAGTATATCTCGGGAAATTGTTTATTCACGGAAAAAATACTGATGAGGAGGAGTGAAAATTTTTCGACTACTATTCGCGTGTTTCGCAACATTGACGATGAGCACATCTCATTGTAATGATTTGTAACAGTCCTCTATCAGTGTCATTCTTTGATTCCCGAGTTTAGCTATTCCGCTGAAATAAATCCGACAGGTGTTTAGTGAGATTTATATCTTGCGAAATCGACATACTCTTTGGTTTCTAGAATCACTCACGCGATGTCATCACACACAAAATGCCTGTATTCTGTTATGACTGTAAGCAAAAAGACAATCCTTATGTGTGCTATTGGCCTCATGCATGACACGTAAGGGCTTTTCCCGAAATGCGGAATATCGTTCGGCCTACTAGCGGAATCCTACCATTACTTAAATTAAGGGGATATTAAATCCCACATAGTTTTAAAACCGAATAAGAAACTCAAGGATTGGAATCAGAGAGTTTCTTGCCGAATATAGTAAACTATAAAGTATCGGCGACACTAGCGTTAGCCAATGCAAGTGATCCTAGTACGTAGTACAATACCGGACGACTCGTTGCAAAGGTGGGGGAAGTTCAGATCGCTATTCTTAGGTATTTTCCATAATGTAAAAACACATTTCCTAGGAAATGTATGCTGTTATTACATTATGGAGGGAGGTCACTACCCAGACCGGTTTCAGCCGTTTTTGAGGCTTCATCAGTGAGTAGCTAAGTAATTTAAGTAATGTTTTCATTGCCGAAATGAAGCTTATTAGCTCTTTATTCTTAAGGAATCCTACCATTTTTAAATTTATTCCTTGTCATATATGGCAAGTTTAGTCCCAGGATTTCCAAATATATAAGTGTGTTTCTGTTAAATATGTTCTGAAATTAGACGCAGGAAAATTTTTATATTTTCAATAAAGGCGATATGTAATTTTCAGCTGTGTCAAACTATTAACTTGCTTATTTGACTGCTTACTTCACGAAATACCAGGTTTGATTCGAAAACTTTCTGGGTTCATCTGAATCAGTTAACAGCAGTAGGGATGTCCCGCGTGTGTGCGCGCACGCACACACACATTATATATATAACAGTTGGCCCTTGAAGAAGGTGGGTTTGAACTGCGCGAATCTACTTATACGCGATTTTTTTGAATAAATATTCGAAAAATATTTGGAGATTTGCGACAATTTGAAAAAACTCGCAGACGAAACGCGTAGCTTATAAATATCGAAACAAAATAAGATGTTATATATGTCATGAACTCATAAAATAAATGTAGATAGTAGTCTATTTTATAATTTACTAACATAAAATATGCACAAATCTGTTATAAAAAGTTAAACTTTATCAAAACTTATGCACACAACACTTACAGACGCCATTCGCAGTCAAGAAATGTAAATAAACGTAAAGGAGCAGTATTAACTACTGCTAAAATTAGCAGTAGTTAATTTTATAACGATCCCTTCATTAGTATAGCAAGCCTGCACAACGTGATTGTCTTTGAGGGCCAAACCCAACTTGGACCACCCGACCAATTGCCAGATCACTTCGGACCTAGAATCTTAGGCTAGTCCGCTGCAACGGACTAGTCTAAGATTCTAGGTCCGAATTCTAAGTCCGATTTACTAAACTTAAGGTCTACAGTAAATACTAATTAATATGCATATTTAAATTTTTTAGAAAGTGATATCAATTTTTTAATTTATATCACAATTAAAATTATAATCAAAATTATTTACAAACAGATATAGCTGCAAAATTTCTCAACAAAAACTACCTAAACATAAACACAAAGTTTACTAATAATTTCACTGAGAATATCACACTTATTCTCGGTGAAATATCAGTGACTTTATGTATCAATATGACATTTCTTTGTTGTCGCTATTTTATCAAAGTTTGGTGTCATGTTTGAAGTGGCCGTTCTTAATAAGGCCTCTAAATTCATATCACTTAAAGATGAACTCTATTTGGTTTTGTTCAAGTTCATGACCGAAAATGTTTGTTCACAAGTATATGTGCTCCCAAACATCCAGAATACCTGGTAGGCATTATCCAACAAACTTTTAAATTTATTCTGATCCAGAATAGAATAAAACTCTTGTAAAGTATTTATGCTTGACCCGATAGTTTTCAGAACACTGGAGATCAATAACTTCCATCTGGAGTTTGACAGGTAGATTTCCTGCTTCGACAGAAAATGGATCCCCAATCACTTTTATGTTTTGAGGATCCATGTTCTCAATGGATCTTCAAATTACTAATTTCATTACTCAATGGCATTCTTTTCTGAAACTCCTCACTTAGAAGTGATATGTGCTTCTATTTTCCACTCACCATTGAATGATATTCTGATGAAATATTCTGTCGAAGTTAAGAAATGTGACATATCCCCCTTAGCAAGTTGATTTTCAAGAAAACTTAATTTCAATTTGAATGCCTTTATAAGAAACATTAACTGAAAAACAAACTTATTTTTTCCTTGAAGCTGTAAGTTTAGGTCATTCAAGTGACCCAAAATGTCACACAAGAAAAATAAATCTTTATTCCATTCTTCATCCATTATTTCTGGGAATTTTTCCATTTCTTGAGATTCCAAAAATTCAACTAGTTCATTTTTTAGAGCGACAAAGCGTGACAAAACTTTACCGCGGCTCAACCAACGTACATCAGTGTGGTATGGTAGATCCCCGTACTCGGCATTATTTTCTTCTAGAAACGCCTGAAACATTCTGTTTCAAACTCCGAGCTCGAATATAGTTCACCAGAGCAAATACTACTTTAATCGCATGATCGAACTGCAAAACCTTTGAACATAACACCTGCTGATGAATTAGGAAGTGAAATTTTGTCAATGGTTTACCTGCATACTGTTCAATAAATGTTACAGAACCAACATTTTTTCCACACATAGATGGGGGCACCATCAGTGCAAACTGCTACTAAATTCTTGAAATTTAAGGATAGTTTTTCGGTTACACACATCTTCACATTTTCTGCGATCTCCTTTCCTGTTGTTCTTCCTTTTATTGAACACAAACCAGCAAGCTCCTCTGTCACCTCAACATTCTTATTAACGCCTCTTACATATATTAAAAGCTGTGCAGTGTCTTCCACGTCAGTACTTTCATCCATAGCAAGCGAATAATAAACAAATTCACCAGCCGATTTTTGCAGGTTATCTTTAAGATCCTCGGCAATATCAGCCACCCTGCGCTGAACAATGATACTGGACAAACTGATCTTTTCAAAATTATTTTTCTTATAAGGACACAATTCACAAACGACAATCATCAGACACTTTTTTATCAACTCTCCCTCAGTAAATGATTTTCCAGCACAAACTATTTCTTGTGATATTTTTAAGCTTACCTTTGTGGCAACTTCATTTGCAGATATAACTTTTTTAAAGGCTTGTTGCTCACCGCTAAGGACTTTCAATAACTTTGCTGCTTTTATTTTCTTTTCACTTGCATCCAACTTGCCAAGGTTAGGATGTTTCGATTCAAAATGACGGCTCAGATTTACTCTTTCGGTACACCGATAGATTCCCTGCAAAAAATGCACACTATTTTGTCTTTGAACAACGTAAGAAATATTTGTTTGTCCACTGAGGGTTAAATGCTCGATGTTCCGAATCTATTTTACACTTTTTACTTAAGCTCATTGTGTCGAGATTGACAATATTAATTACAAAAAACTAATGATGAAAAACTCGCAATAATGCAGGTTATGATAACAATTATGTAATGTATTGCTCCAGCTACAACCAACCACTACACTGCCTAAACTAGTCAAGGCACGGCCAACTTTGTGTAATACGATTCGTTCTCGTTCATAGACATCAAGTCGTTATCACGGAGATGTAACTTTGAATTTCCCCGCAGCGACACTAGCGCTAACAAAACCTCGAAGCGATTGTAATAATTTGTTATTAAATACGACAGTGGGAATAATTCCAAATGCAATTTATTGTCGAGTTGAAAGAGTGTGACATTAATAGCATGAACGTCTTAATAGCATGCAGTCTTAGTAAAGATTTAATTCAACGTTAGGAAAAAATCGTCTAATTTCATATTCCCCTGTATGATTAAATAATTCAGTCAGGCAGGCGGGCCAAAATAAATAGCATTGCGGGCCGCATGTTGTGCTAGCGAAGCAATCGTATCGATTGCACTAGGCTACCATAAAGTCTAGAATGAATCCTGCCATGAATTGTTATACTGTACCTGTCAATAAATATATACGAATAATTTCTTTTTCACGTTATCTTTTCATTTTTGATATCTAGCGTTAGTAATACGTATTTCTACAACTACAATGTTTTGTATCACATAAGACAATATTGATGAAGGTACTGACAGGCATACGATTCATCTTGTAAACAGACGACGTAAACTTACGGTACCGATAAATACAGAACAGTACTCTAAATGTATTTTCTTCATTACGATTTTCTTTTCTCTAGAATGTAGTATATATTATATACTACATTCTTACTTTATTGTAAGAATGTAGTATATAATATATACAGACCATGCAAAATATGTGTTGATCGAATGTTTGTTATCGGTAAGTCTTCCGGTCAACAGTAGGATATTAGTAGTAAAGTTTTTAGGAGTCAAATAAGTTATATGCGGATTTACGAATAATGCGAGGAGAATCAGTGTCCCTAATCCCCGGATTGTTCAAAGGTCAGGATCAACTGTGTGTGTGTGTGTGTATATATATATATATATACACACATACACACACACAATGGACAAAACATTAGATACCTTGACAGCGTGTCGGTTCTCCGTAAATAACAGCCTGTACTCTGAGGCATTGACTCCACCAGATGCCGGTTGTAATTTCAACTGTGCCTGTTGAGCATTGACCATAAATACGCCTTAGATGTCTGTCCCAGATACATGGATCTGATGTCTCACTCTATGGCATCCCACAGAGATTTGAGCGGATTTAAATCCTGGAACGTTGGAGCCACTGGATGGTCCAAACTCAAATAAGTGTTTCTTGATCCATGCCTCAGTAGTTGCGATCCAGTGGGCGCATTGCCCTACTGAAACAGACCATCGGCTGCAGGATAGCGAAGGCCATGAAAGTGTGTAGGTGATCAGCCAGCACATTCTGATAACTCAGCGTTTAAGGACCAGTTCCAGACACACTAAGGGACTTAATGAGTCGCATCAGAAGGCTCCCCAATCCCATCACAGTCACCACCTCCAGAACACAGCTGACCTGGCATGATGGGGCCATGGTCTCATGCTGTCGACTACACACTCCGTTCCTTCCGCCAGCTCGGTATAACTGATAACGGGATTCACGATTCGATCATGATTCTGGTCCAGTTTTGATAGTCCCAACACCAGGTGAGGCACGACGCCCAATGATGAGCTGCCAATAGTGGTACATGATGAACACGTCGGCTGCCGTAGCCCATGGTATGCAGGGTACGCCGCACGGGTCGCTCGCTGACGCTGCTTGGACCTACGACGTTGAAACTGGATGTGATTTGTGTCGACGTTGCCTGGCGGTTGGTCTATACGAGCCTGGACAGTCTACGTCGACTCTAATCAACGGTGTGTGGTCGGCCACCACTTAGGGGCAGTGGTACGTCCGATGTTGATGTATGGTTGCAGTCGAGAGCCCTGGGATTCTTACCACTTGGCAGATAAAATAACCCATCCGTCTTGCGCCGATAATACGACTACAATCAAAGTTACTAAAATTGTCAGATTGAACGGGGCTGACAGTATCGTTTGCGATACACCTGGGAAGACCCGGTTTCTGCGTATTTACCGTTTGTGTTCGGTTTTGTTTGGATACGTTTCACTCTGCGGAGAGGAGATGCCGTTGTCAACTTCCTATCAATCCTATCTATGTTTTGCCTATTGAGCGTGTATGTATATATATATATATATAGTATATATATATATATTTTTATTTAACAGCTAGATATATATATATATATATATATATATATATATATATATATATATATATATATATATATATATCTTGTTTTATTTAACAGCCTTTGTTGCGATGATGCCCTAGAGCGCTTAAATTTTGAATTCCGCCTAAAACTCTATAAACCTTTACGATTTTTATTTTAATGCAGGCCCACCAGCTAAAAAATCCACTCAGTTTAGCAGAAATAATATATTCGTTAAACAACATTAGTTGTCTCAGGCGTAATTCTAACCAGTCCATTCCTTTCCTGGTAGGGAAGAATGACATGTAAAAAAATATCTTTGATGCATAGAATCATCTCAACTATCTGTTTAGTGTCTATAAAAAAAATATGTCAAGGTGCGCAGCTTCATACTTGGCTTCTTCAATATGAAGGGATGGATTTACATTCCATATGTCACTTTCGGTTCCTTATGGGGCCCCACTTCTTCCGTATGAAGAACTGGACCCATAAACAATGGGCAACGTTCCGAAGCATAATTGGCATTTTTGGTGTATGCCATATTGAATTCATTCTGGTCAGGTGTTTCTGGTTTCGATTTCTCTCCATCAGAGTAGCTAAATTCCGTTGCTATGAACATATTTTCTTCTTTTCTTTAGTAATAAACCGGTCTGAATACCATAAAATGACACTTTTAGTGGAGTGATGTCATCTTTATCCTCAGATTTTTCCTACACTATTAAATTCCTCAATCATCCTCTCTCCCTGGAATACAACATTCTTAACTGTAGTATGTATGCACTTAAACATACACGAACACAACTGATTCTTCCTTCTTTCACAGGTCTATACGAGGGGGGGGGGGGTTTGAATCTCGTTCCAGCGTTTCTTCGCTCTGTCATTATTTCTTGTTCCCTTTGTTTTGTAATTCATCATCTTCCTGAGTACTCCTTCATCCTTTCTAGGTGTTCGTTCCATTTAGTTTTCTGGTATTTTTCAATTGTTTTCGTTACTGGTTATTGTTTGCTTTATTTCTTTTCATATCTTCATTTCGATTTCTATCTAGTCTTGTATAACCTGCTGTTCTTCTCATATATTTCGTTTTTGCTGCAGCGATTCCTGTCTCGTATTGTCTGTGCGTCATTTCCACATAATAATGTTAGTTTTGATAAAATCTTATTCATTCTTTGTCGGTCAGCATTTTAACGAGTATTGCTGGTCTTAATAATTTAGTATTCAATGAACTTAAGAGAATATATTTTGATTAAAAAAAATAGAAATACTGATGGTAATCTTCATTTAATTGAGTAACCCAATTTTCTTTTCAATTCGACGGTTTTTTTTCCCTTGAGAAATTGACATTGCTTTATTATTAAATTCAATTTAAATAGTGCTTAGGTGTGGACTATCCTCAGTTATTCCAAATGTCACTTGGTAATCCGCAAGGAGTAAGGTAATTAAGATACTTCATCTTCCATTCTGTGATTATGCCATTCATATATATTTCAAATAATACTGAAGACAGAAGACATACTTATATTAATCCTCCTGTTCAAATGCTTTGATTCTTGCCCCGTTTCATGCTCATTATTGTTTTCTCATGTAGACAGCAGTGTGCTATTAACGAATGTGTGGATAATTGGCTTTCTTAGTATACCGAAGTGTTTCCTGCATATTTTATTAGTCCTGTTGGATTTTTCACTTTTTGCCTTCTGACATTAAGCTGTTTGATATAGTATTATCAGTTACATTTTCTAAAAGTCTTCAACGATAAATATGGTATTTATTTCCAAATTCCAAAACTTTTTAGAATTTGGAAATAAAGTTTTTTTAGATTTTCGGTTGTAGTTGTATAATTTTCTAATATAGTCATCCCAATGTATTCTACGGAGTCTCATTTCTCTTTTTCTAGTGCACTTTTTTCTTATAATGCATTTGAGATAAGCCAGAATGTTTTTTTAATCAATTATATTCTTGATTTCATCGTTCCATATTCGGAGTTTTTGTTTTCTTTTCCATTTTTAGTCTTTTTCTAAAATTTTTTGCTGCTTTATGTATATTTTCACTGCCAGATTTTTCCATTCTATTTCTCTCTCTCTCTCTCACTCACTTCTTTCCATTCTCTTTCTTTTAAGGTATTTGTTTTCTCGCTATTCATTTGTTTTGTTTGTAGTGATATTTATTTTATATATTTGCTCATTATGATTTGATTTTCTTTAGCTATTTGGAGTATATTTTCTATTACTAAATGATTTGAATCAATATTATAACCTGTAGCAATCAAATAGCAAATTGAGTTTTGATTGATAGCTGCACAGAGAAATTTAAAATCTTTCTATCTAAAAAAAGTATTCATTTTTTAAGTTGTTGTAGGATGCAAAATTTAACTTTAAAAAAAATTAAGACAGTTTTCGGCACAATTTCCTATCACAGATTGTACAAATTCATTACCTGTTATTGAATTCCAGTTACCTGTTAACAATATAAGATCATTTGGGTTTATTTTATTTAGTGTATCTTGTAATATGTTAGAGAATTCTTCACTATCTTTGTCTTCATCTTCTACTGGGGCATACAAGAATGTTTCTATAATTGTTAATGTCCTCTTCTTGTTCTAGCTTTGCTCAAGCATTCTTTATCTCCAACCCCACAGTATATCTGTATATAATGCTCTTTAATTCTTCAGTTTATTTTTTTTTGTTCTCATTGTCACCGAAAATCTTGTCTTGCGTAGTTTTGCATCTGTTCCTTGTGTGTGTTAACACTCCGAATTTCACGTGACAACTGTATTTTTCCATTTATTTGTTTTCGGTAACCGATATCCGGTCCTGGGTGTTTATTCAAAGAGGCTGTGCGATAAAATTTCTTTGGAGATTTATCAGTAATATGATTCCCCTGAAGTTCGTTACCAACAAAATTGAGGTAAGTCTTGTCGTGGGGTCGTTTCCTCCAGACAGGTACCAGGAAAAGCATTTTCTCAGTTCCTGATGTTCTGGCTACCGCCAATAGTTGGAAGAGGCTGTGTGTTGCGCGTTACTAACCCATTAGCGCCTTGGAACATAACTGCCAAAAAAAAATAATAAAAAATAAAGCAAGAATATACTATTTGATTTTTCGTGGATGTGCGTGCGTTAACTTGGACCACACCAGACTAGACCAGCTATCATTACCGCCCTCATTGTTTCTTTGTGTTGTTTACCAATGCTTCCGCACATATGGTTTAACCTAGGCCACGTCCAAACGAAAACAAGTTCGTTCTACATTTTGCCGCATCCAAACTGAAACTGCTGTTATTTCTCAACAATGAAAAGCTGTGCGACTAAAAATAACTAGTGAAATAGTATTATTACTGCTTTCCCCCCATCTTCACTACTACCTGAGTGATACCACGCTTTGAGAACGTATATATATATGAACCAGATGACAATATTTACTGCAAACTACCTTTGTATATAATGATTGTTTAAATTTAAAATAAAATTTTGATTGTTTTATAATATATAGTGGACACCTTCTTTCCTTTTCATTTGTCATTAAGGCAATATAAGGGTAATATAGAATTTCTGTGCTTCAACAGAATATAACATCAGTCGTATGCGTCTTTCATCATAAGCGAATACCATAAAATCAAAAATACGTTTTGAATGTTCAATCTGAAGATAAAAAGAATCATACGCACGTAGCACGATGGCTGGGGATCTTGCTGTCAACCCTTCACTGTGCATGTCCATAATATATTAATTACAACATAAAAGGACAGTGTTCATATTTTATGTGCTATTTTAAGCGAACAGCACCTGTTAGCGTCGTGTGTTGGTTTTGTGAAATAAATCAACTGCAGATTGTTGATGAATTTAATAACTGTGATATAACTTTGCTAAAACTTTTATAATTTTTATATAATGATATATAATACGATACGACTTTGAAATTAATCATACAGCAGTATTAATTCTTACTCAAATCGGACAGCAATAAATTCAACATTAAATGATTTTTCGTTGCTTCAGTGACAGTGCATCTACCCTTGGGTGCTATTATAATTTTGTGTCCACTCCCAAGGAAGATCATAATTTACATCATTCCCATTGCGTTTAGTTTATTCTGCGCGTGTCAATGATTTGTTTATCCTTCTGAGTGTACGTTCATGTAAGGTGAATATGTTCGAAGACAATAGTGTTTGCTTGCCAGGTATATTTCATATTACTGAACCACTGTTGAAGTTGCTATATTTGGATGCGTGAAATATCTCCATTGAAAGAATCAATTTTCCTCTTTGTGTCGCTCTGTATTTTTTGGTAATTTCTGTTGTCGTCCAGATTAATTTGTTGTTGTTGCTGACCATCCAGTTGTGATTTATGGAGATTTGAGTTTTCTTCTTTTCGACTGCGTATGCAATTATACATGTTGAATTTCAGACACTAATTATGCCTTGACTTCTCCTTGAAGAGTCCTAAGATTTATGGAGGAGTGCTGATTTAAATAGAGATCTGATTTGTTTAAGAAAACAAAAATTGAACTGTTCATGTCAAAAGGCTATTAATAGGTATTAGGATTACATATTCCTAATGCGTATTAATAACCTTTAAAATATTTATATTTTAAAGGCTGTCATATATTGGGGATGTAAAGTACATTTAAATCACCCATTAAAGGATAATCCCTTGAGTACGAATTGTCTTGTGAATAAAACAGTATAATAGTTTATTAATTACGTATTGTTTGAAACGGTGGTTTGAAGCGCTGAGAAGTTTTTCTCGTAGATTCCGTTAAACGATTCTTATTGTGCAAGCACCGAATACAATGTACTATCTGAATTTCTATTTTCACTTGGCAAGATATTTGTGATCCTGGTGTTCACGAATATGTCATAATCATCCATTAACAGGCTTACAAAGTAGAACGCATAATATTCCTCTCAATATTCTACTTGGAAACTAAACAACCAGTTCTTGACAATATAGAATTTTCCAGCCAAGCATAATTAGTGAAGGGTCTTCTTAATCGAGTAGGATTAAACAATGTAATTCATTGTTTAATTGCTGCTGTAATTTAATAAAGTAAATCGTAGTTTTGTTTTGGTTCGAAAGCTTTAGAACCTCTGACATGAACAATCGCTTAAAGTTGTTATTGTTCTCCTTAAAGACGCACATTCTACGCATTTTCGTGAAATCTTTTGGACAAGAAAATCAATCGATGATTAATGGTGTCCTCTGGGTAACATTTTTATTGCCGTTTTGTCATATTCAACTTTGATCTTCCACCTCAGAGAATCAAAGTTTATGATAGATATTATTCTACTTCTTTTTTGAACACCAACAAGTGAAGCTGCCCTTCTCTATGAAAATGACTTAAGAATAACATGGCAGAAATTTGGTGATAAAACTATAAAGTCCAAACTCAAAGAGGTACATAAGATGCTAAAATTTCCTGAAAATAAGGATTTCGGGATAGAAAATTTAAATCCATAAATAAACAAAATCGTTTTCGCATTATATCAATATTGCAAATATTTGCCTTGTGTCAACAACTTCCGCTTCCTACAGCCATTCATATTATTGTACATTTCCATACGTAATGAAAAAAAACAGCTTGATAAAAAAAAATACTTGCGTAGTATCTTGGCTGTGCTGCCTCAAAATTTGACCTATATTACGTAATGACGCCGACTTAGTTACTTCTTATAAAAAAAGAAAACAAATTCAAAAACGTGTGATTCCTCACTTATTTCACTTAGTCTAGTCCCACTTCAATGCAAGAAACATTCACCAGGCGAATGCTTCATAATTCTTTCTGGAGACAGAAATAAAATAAGGCAGCGTTTCCCAAATGGTAGGTCACGACCCAGCACCGGGTCGCAGAGAAGCATTAGCCGTCAAAAGAATGCCATTGCTTTTAAAGGCAACTATGCAAGAGTGTGTACAATTTATAAACTTTATAAAATCTCGTCCATTAAATTCAAGAATATTCTTTGCATTGTGCAAAGAAATGGGGAATGAACATTAATGTCTTCTTTTACTCTGCGAGGTGCGATGGCTGTCAAGAAGAAATGTTTTAAGAAGACATTGAAATGAAGGATGAAGTTTTAATGTTCTTAGACCGACATCGCCTACTGGCTAGGGATGTAATATTTGAAGTCAAAGACAGTTTGCATGGTGTCAATTGGTCAATTAAGGTTGCCTACCTTTGTGACATTTTTGATTTTTTGAATAATTTAAATCTGACATTACAAGATAGCAATGTAACTGCATTTAAAGTTCAAGAGAAGGTGAAAGCTACAACCAAAAAAAAAAAAAAACTCAATTTGTGGTCCCGTCGTGTGGAAGCAGGGAATTACAAATCTTTTACAAATCTAACAGAATTACAAAAAGAGTATAATCTGAGTTCCATGCCGGATGAGATTTCAGCTGTTATCAAGGAACATATGCGAGGACTGCAGGCAAGTCTGAAGGCATATTTCCCCCCAATCAACTGCAACAAAGCATGGATAAGGAACCCTTTTACAGTGAATAGATATTAAATCTATAACTGAACTGTCGTGTGATACGGCACTCAAAGACATCGTCAACACATTACTACTGATTGATTTTTGGCTGTCTTGACGTCAGGAGTACCCAGTTTTAGCAGAAAAAGAGATAAAATTTCTAATGCCTTTTGTCACAACCTATAAGTGTGAAACAGGATTTTCAACACTGGTTTTTCTAAAAAATAAATATAGAAGCCCAACCGGATTTAAGAATAAAGTTATCTTTTCCTCCAAACCTGAAGTTTCTAGTTAACAACCAACAGCATCACACTTCTCATTAATAAATTACTTGACTTTAGTTTAATTTCTTTATATTTTTGTAAGAGTAAATGCTTCTTTATTATAATAATAATAAATGAAAACTCTAAAAACATTCAAATCTGTTTTATTTTACCTACTGGCCATAAAAATTTTGTGGGTCACGAAGATGAATTATTAAAATAACCAGGAAACGAAAAAAAAAGTTTAGGAAACCTTGAAATAAGGAATTCATCGAAACAATTACATCGAATTGAGGAAACTTTTCCAGTCTTATAAAATAATTATCCTGAATGCTTCGATATTTATATATTAGTTGTAATATGATTTTAATGATATTTAACGAGCGTATCCTTGTACGCTGACTCAAATTTTGAAGTTGAAGATAATTTTGCATATAATTTTGACAAGTCATTCGATTCCGGTGCCTGTTTATACTGTAAACAGGCATTATATTGAAACACGGTTAATTGCAAATGACAATGGCGTGCATTTATATTCTCAAATATCAATATTTACAGTATATTTAAACAATAAACAGTTTGCTATCATGTTACTATAGCAAAAGCCTCAAGGCTTATGTATTATTCAGAAGATGTGAAATTAAAATATATAATGGAAATGTTTTTCAAAGCAGCTTTGAAAAAAATATTTTTTAAGCATTCCATGTCAATTATGAGGTCTTGTGGCTTAAAATTTTTTCGTTAGACATTATTTAAGTTTGAATTTCCAAAGTCTTATGCGTTCCTTTACCTCAGATATAGGAAGCAACTGTTGTAAATTCATGTGCCGCTTCTTCGATGTATACACATACACCCTTTTAACCATAAAGCATGAGACGCTGTTTATTTCTTTTTTTCTAAGCGTAATGAAAAATACGAACGATTCCTTTGAGACACAAAAGTTAAAGGTATCTTCCCGAGCTCTAGTTAAGATAGTCGTCTAGACAGCAGGGGGTTATGTGTGCATAGCATGTCTTAGCTGTGCTAACAGAATGATCCAACTGTATGTTCATAGCTCAGTAGGGAATTCCTTTTGAAAAGTAATGTCGCAATATCACAGGATTTATTATAAGCTTACTCCTGCGTTATTATTTCATCGTATCTTTATAGCCAGGGACCAGGCAAAACTGTAATCATACGAAACGAGGAATCGGGAAGCACAGGTGCACACAACAACCACAGCGAAGATCTTTAAGTCAGAGATATAACTATCAAAAGCTTAAAGGAATTCACATTTGGTTATTTTTTTTTCCTTTTGTGAAAAATGATTTAATTCAGTCCTTTATGACATAATTCTTATACGCAATATTAATTTTTCAAAGAAATTGAACAATCGTTTCTGTCTTCAGTTATTCCAATTATGGAATATAAGAAAATGTATTGATAAACTTTAAAAAGCTAACAGGAATTTAAATGCATAAATAGGGATAAATAAAGTTAAAAACCAAACTAGATAAAAGGAGGATTTTTGACTGAGATAAGGAAAAAGAATCTACTAAAAGAAATCGTTCAAATTCTTCTTTTATCTTGGAGCTTTTACATTGTTTTTATTAAACTGTATCCAAATACAGTTTGAGACAAAATTTTGAAACTGTACTCCAGCTCGAAAGAGAAATAATAGTTCCTCCCACAAAATATGCAAACTGATCTTTTGAGCACAGATTTTAACCAAGGATACTACACAAAAAATTATAGCATATGAACCAATTTGTGATCGGAAACTTTAATATAATAAATACATTTTATATGATCAACAACGACCACCATCAATGCATTTATAGAAATTATATTGTTCTAAAAGAAATGACCAATTACAAAGAAAATTATGTATTATGTTTCTTCCTTTCAGTTTTACTGCTTCTGTCATAGAACGTACAACATTTGATTTCCCACGAAGATATAGGCTGACTGCTATTTTACTTTGTCGTTCCTCGCTTGGGAAATGTAGGCTAGAAATAATAAATGGAGTGTGATCGTGCCTTCCATTCAGGAGGAGTCACAGAAGTGACTGTCATACATACTTGAATGTACATTTAACGAAAACTTAGACGAAATGCTACGATGTAAATTATAAATTACTCCAAATAATTTCCTTTTATATCTACCATATGTAGTGTTGAGAAATTTAATTAGTATATTAAAACAATTACGAAGATAGCATAGTTACTTATGAGTAATGTTTTTAACGGTAAAAGCATCATTAACATTTCATGAGACACGGCCTAATCTTTTCAGAGACACCACGAAATGGTAATATTTTCCCTTTGTAATGTACAAAAAACCTATACAAAAGCGAGCAAAAACGTTTTAATTTTTTATTTTATTAATAGAACATAACGTTAATAACTTTTTGTTAACAATTAGAATCAATGATTTTCTTCAAAACACATTGTAACAATCGTTAAAATCGTTTTGTTTTTTCTTTCTGACGTTGTTAATGAAGTGTTTCCATTTCAATGCGTTTCGCAACATGTGCATTAACGTTTTGTCTGTCTCCGTTCTTCCTGGTGTTATTCCTCGGCTCTTATTGGACCATTTTAGTGCAATTCAAATCCGTTGTTTCGTTTGGTTAGTGTATGTACAGGGATGTGTTATCAAAAAACAGCCTAGTTAACCAATCAGCCCATTGGTCGATTACCTAAATTCCTTCTATTTAATGCTTCTATTAATGGTTCCTAATCGGATCCTGATGTTTTTTCCCTCAAGATAAATTTCCAAAATAGCTGTCACAAATTGGTGTTCCACCTAGACAATGTCAGCCCAAGATTTAATGCATCCATTATATGCCTCGATCTTTGTAGTATGCTCTTAAGCGGTTTATCTTTTTCCGGGAAGAAAAATTCTGCCTCCTCCGTTTGAGACTACCGACTAACTCAGCTGTGGGTAGAATATAAGTATTCCAGAGACGTCAGCGAGATTAATCTATCCTAAGGTATTTCCATTCAAACATTGTATTCTTCGTCATCCTTCTTAGTGCACTATGGAATTTCTATTTGGCACTCTTACAGAAAAAAATAATAATGTGACCGTTGTGTTAGCATTCGAATGCATAGTTCAGTCGGGGGACGGGAGAGTATTGTGTATAGCTAAGACTGGCAACTGAGATTAAATTTACCTTTAAAATAACAAATATAAAGTTTTTATTTTTTTTATTTTAATATCGAAAACACAACATATTAGTTATTGGAGTCTAGATTAAGAAGATTTTAAACTTATAAACATTTATGCAAATCGTTTTATAAAAACACCTAAATTTCGGATTCCCAGTAATATAATCTCTGGTAAACAAAATTTTAATTAACTATTTGCTTGTTTCAAATGGTATTCATAAATAATTATTAGATATGTGGTAACAGGCATCATATTGCCGCAAATGTATTCCTCTGCAAATTATGAGACTGGCGTTATTTGAACACGAAGTCGCATCCCTCTCTTGAACTGATCCGTGCCGCAATGCGTCAGATACTGATATAGTTTTGCTTTCATACACTGTGTTTATAAACACAGTCATGAAGATTGATTTTCGTTGTAATATTAGTTGTAAAAAAATCTGAATTATGTATTACTTCGAATGATGTAAGACTGTTTTCCTGCATTATGATTTCTCAACACTCGTGAGCTGATCCTGAGTGAGATTTATATAAGAACTACTTGGAGAGGAGCATTTCAGACTAGACTTTACGACCTCAACAGCACTTCCATTTTGAGGTCAAAATATCCTCTAACCTATTCTAAATCGTTATTAGCAATTAAATTAGAGGCGAATCCTATTCCTAATCTTGATGGTTAATTAACAATTACACAAATTACATATCTTCATTAGCGTAATATAAACAACGTTTAAACTTTTCGATTTTAAACATTCCGCCTTTATTTTTCGAAAATATTTCACGCGTTATGCAGAACAGAACGTCATTCATTGTGGCGTATTATTACTTTTATTTCATTTCGTATTATTAGTATCTTTCATTGTGATCTCATTGCTCTCCAACCAACAGATTGTAAGTGCGAGTTCTACAGTGGGTACAAATTTTTGTTACGGTATTTAGGAGCTGGATGAATTTCGTTAGCCAAGATGAGACTGGTTAATTGTTAGAGCGAAATTACTTTACAATGTGTTTATAAATATAGTCATTATGGAAGTTGATTTTGGTTGTGATATCAGTTGTAGCAAAATCTGAGTTATGTATTACATCGAATGATGTAAGGCGGTTTTCCTTTTTTTTTTCTTGAAAAAACATATTTAGTCTTTAGAGGAAGGTTCCTGTATTATATAATCTGTCTAATCAACGGTACTAATGGATAATAAGTTTACAACCTTTAGTGGGTGTGATTCACATAACATCAGCTGAAGGCAGAATAAACAATAAATTCTTTTCTCACACTATAACAAGTGTTTAGAATGAAGAGTATTTCCTGTGAGCCAAACGTGTCATATGTTAATATATAATGGAAACAGAAATCTGTAGAGTCGTCTGTACATTTCTTGACGAACGGCGTGTGTAACAGAAGGCTTCAAAGTAGGTGTCATAGGATCGCTTTTAATCGGCCTGGTGGAAATGTACGAGTGTCCCCTTCAACCAAATAAATAAACTGAAATGATGAACCTAGTATTCTGGAACCGTCTTTCTTTCCTTTCTTTCTTCCTTCATCATGATCATCAGTACATAAACCGTCGTTGAGAATACTAATTACAAATATTATTGTTATCGCAAAGATATACTGTTCTGGAACTGTTTCTCCTGATACGGATTCGAACTTGGTTGCGGTTCTTTGAAATATGAATGTCAACGAATATGTAGCACTTCTAGATCATTTGCTCCACTGTCGCAGTTCAGGGAAGCGGCCTATGTCTCTTTTAGCGTTAGCGAATCACGTCATATTGTTTAATCTGCACACAATTCCATATCAAGTATAAATTTTCGAAGAAGTGGAATGTCAGTGAGAGTCAGATTTGTGTTTTTCAACAACTGTATTATGTACTGATCATGATGAAGGAAGGAAAGATGGTTCCAGAATAACAGGTTCTTCATTAGAAACTGGTAGAATGAGAACCGATATCATGATTTTGCCCTGATCGATGTATGTACACATTAGATTTCTCTGAAATCTAATTCTGTTCCCATAGTTTTCTTTATTCTGTGAATCCTACCCAACAAAGAATATCATTCTATAGTACAATCGTACGCTATGTAAGCTAAGGATAAATTATCCGGAAACTGCTCTACAGATCAAACATGGAACTTCAAGATACGTTTTAGATAAGCAGCATTCAGATCTAATACCTGTCACTGAAATTCAACAACTCTCTAAGACACTCACAAACATCCATCAGTTAAACGGATTTGAATCCCACCGTAGTCGGATTCAAATCCGTTTAACTGTTTAAAGAGCAGCAATTCTATTCAGTCATTCAACCAGGCCGACATTGATCAAAGACGCCATGTCTTTCATGGCATTCCGCTACCGTCAGCTTCTCTGATGAAGTACATCTAATAATAGTTTATTTAGCTAATTTCCTCTCATGTCTGTGGAACGCTGATATTCAGAGATATATGAATACTGCTGAGAGCAGGCAGTAGAAAAAATTATTACATTACTTCCTAATATGAATTTTAAATTACTTTTCAGATTGTGTTTATAGTAAATTGCAATTTTCGAAAGGAGAAAGTATCTGTCAACTTTTTTTTCATGTTCAGTATAGTATGTTTTATGTAAACATGGATACAAATGAAAGCGGAATCCTTAATTTATTTCACCATAACATTTTACCTCATTAAGATAGCTATTAATTACTTCAGATTTAACTGCTTCTGTCATACATACAACGTACACCATTTGACTTCCCACGAAGTTATCGGCTGATTGCTATTTTGCTTTTTCATTCCTCACTTTGGAAATGTGGACTAGAAATGTACTTGTTGAACCCATCAAGCAAATGGAAGTAGTTGAGTTTGATTAGGGTCAGTCCTTAAGTGATAGAAGTGTTTCTGAACTACACTTTCGAATGTGAATCGAAGAAGCAGACGCACTTCAAACTCTTCAGCAAACTTTGGAGATTAATTTTGAAAGGCAGCATGTCTATTTTACAACGTTTCTCACTGACTATGGCATTGAGTGCATACTGTATGAAGGAAATTGATCACTGACCAAGATAATTCCTTTTCTTTACCGAAAAACTCCAACAAAATTACGTTTTGTTGATGAATGAATGCATTTTGGAAATTTCTATTTTTCGGAGCACTCCACATTGTTTTCCTCTCTTAGAAGGTTTGCCATTCATCTCCTGCGAGGTTTCAATTTCATTCTTATCATGCTGGTAATATTCTTGGATGAAAATAACAAGGGTAGCCATTTTGTCTTCGTTTCATAGTCGAAGGCTTTATCAACCTTCTTCTTATAACATAGCCAGTTATGGATGATAATTTATCATCACCCACAAACGTAATTATCATAAGCAGTGTATTTGAGTAGTTTCAAATACCTTTGGTATAGGACAACAGCACGCACACCACAGCCTTATTGCCCAACGTTGTTAAAATTCTCAGCTGACCGGACCTCTCCTCATCATTCATATCGGCTTCTCCCAGTTTGAATTGCTTGCCAACAATTTCTCTTCCAACATAGTGAATATTCCCCAGTTCATAGTGACTGTGCCGATAAATGTCATTTCATCTGACCTCTGGCGACCGCGAGCGTCGTACAACCTTCTTCGTCTTTGGAATAGACATGAACAGAAATGATACTATATTTACAATATTACAAACACTGCAGTCGCAGTCGCCGAAAGAAATGATTAACAACAAGAATTCGTATTTTTGTGTATTATAATATATCGTTAAGAATATTAAGAACCGAATATTCAAATAAAATTACATTACCCTCTTTTATAATGGTGATGTGTACTGTTCATTCAGAGGTGGTAATAAAATATTTCAAAATAAATTCTTTTACAAAGTTTAAGTGAATAATTGCGTGTCAGACAGCAGTTCTTACAGGAAGGCTTAAAGATGCTTCCAGATCATTCTTCTGAGAATAGTCTTCGTCTATTTGATTTCCTTCTCAGAGAGCCGACATGCGTCTAAGTGGCTAACTCATAGAAATGAGTTAATTTTGTCAATGCAATTTATTTTTAAAATTCAGCACTGTGAGCAGCATATAGCACTCCAGGCTGTTGCATTATACATACAGTGTGTGTGTGTGTGTGTGTGTGTGTGTGTGTGTGTGTGTGTGTTAGTTTTGAATACCAGAGGTCTACAAGATGCCAGTAATACAGTACCCAATAGATCTCAGGTTAAGCAATCCCTGCTTATTTAAAGGCAGTTTCGTTCTTTGTTCTCTAGATGCTTAGTCCCATATGACTAATCGATATTTATGCTCATATTTTCTCTTCCTTTGAGGTAATATTGGACTACACAGGATTGCTTTGATTGCCGCATCTTAGATGGGAAAGCATATCGCTCTCAGGAGATGCAACGTTAATTAACGAGACGAGAACTAGAAATATTATCGCATTATATAGCAAAGTGACTTGGTGAGAAGACAAATGTGCCTTGTCGTTACTTACTTAGGTCAGCAATAGAAATTAGACTGGATGGAGCAGTACTACGCACAAAAATTAGTATTTTATTATACGTTAATACTGTATATTTATATATATATATATATATATATATAATCAGCTAACCCCTTTTTATTCCCGTATATAGGGAGTAGGCGAGGCCGTTTATCCCTATCTAACTTTTGGAGACTGAGTGGACAGTTCAATCTCCACTGGTAGCCAATCAGAGATAGCTCTTAAGCGGCACGAAGTGAAGATAGACGGCTCAACAAGTGCCACCATCTGGTGGTCCCTAACCTTAACACTCGTATTTAATGTCTAAAATAATGTGGGTTCTACGGTCGATTTTCTTGAGTTTACGGGACGAAAAACCCGAGTTTCCTGGAGAAAAAACCCCGCTTTCCCGTGCCAGAGATCGACAAATTCGGGAACCGGTCGAAAAAAGGCTTAGAAAAATTTCCTTTAGTCGACGACTAGATTCGAAACAAAGTCTTCCTTCGTGCGGTCAAGCGCCGTGGCGTGCAAACGCCACATCCACTTAGCTACACAGGCTCTACCTTCTGTAATTTAACTAGATATATAAAATTAAATTAAGCTAACATTATGAAAATCGTTTAATAGTGAATACAAGAATCTTCAATGATTATCATTTTTATTAATGTTTACCTTTTGGGAAGGTCGAAATCCTTTGCTACTTCAAAGTTAAATGCAACGAAATGGATACACTTCCGAGATAGAAAGTTTAGCAGGTTTTAGCATACCCAGCCTTTCAGACTATTTTTACAGTTTAAGGCCCGAACTATATAGAAGGAATTAAAGGTTTTTAATGTGTATTTAAATTCAGAAAACAGCAAAGAAAACTCATTTGAATTACATTTAAGTTTGAAAGTTAGAGATGAATCTGTTTTGTACAATTTATTTTACGTTTTATTTAAGGATTAGTGGAAACATTTCCTTCTCTAGAGATGAACTGGTCTTCCGCTCTGCATTTTCTATTTAAACAGATGTATGACTAGAATCCACTTTACAACTGAAGGTAAATTATCCAGTTTGATACGTGGATCGAACGATTTTCTTTCCTAAAACTAACTCCGGTTTTTGATCGAGTTAAATAGGCAGATGACTCAGAAGAATACAAGCAGTTAACAGATGAAAGCACTAGTTTCAAAGCTGTGGTTGCTTCGGATAAATTTCAACAATATGAAGGATTACTTCCGCTGACGAAGAGAAACAAGTATTATTCACAGGAAACTGACTATGTAAAGTGATATTACCAGAATGAGTTTGTAAGCTGAAATTACGTGATGAGTTTGATGCTACTCTTATAGCAGTATAATACTTACATAGCCAGATTGACACAAACAATTAAAGATTTGTACCGAGTTAATAATTAAGGCGCAATTTTATATTACAAAACGAAGATATTAAATAGCATTTAATCGTAAAATTTCGTCCATGGTAAGTATCAAGTTGCTTTGCAGTGTTTGAGCGAAGGTTTATTATATGTGGCAATTTATAGACTGTGTTATGCATTGTGATCAGTCCGTCTGAAAAAAATTCTGCACTTTATCTAGCAAATTCATGAAAGAGATGGTGCCTTTAAATGTAAAGTTTGAACAGGGCCTTAACTGACATTATGAAATATGCAGAAGAAGAACGAGCAAAACCCCTATGAAGAGTATGCAGGTGGCGTACTTCCTTCATTTACCTTTGTAAACGTCTGTCTAGATAACTGCGAACGAATCAGAATAATTGTGATTACATATAATGTCCGCAGTTGTATTAGTCAACAGAAGTAGTGCAATTATTTTCAGAAAGACTGAACGTGTGAGTTTGCAGAAATTCTAATATTCGTTTATTTATCTTACAAATCGGCAACGGGTTCCCATCCAGCCATTCGCAATTCAACCCAACTGTCTCGCGTCGGCTTAGAATAACAGAAGTAAATTGATTAACTTCTGCAATTGGCTCCGGTACATAAGGATCGTGTAATTCACTTTCTCAGTCAACTGCAAATGATTAATTGCCAAGACTACCGGATAGAATATTTACATATACAGTTCATAGGCTGTAACCATTAGAATGTTTCACTCTCACCTAAACATAATTTTCTGTAATGATAGGTTGTTTAAATTTAGTATTTTGGTTACAAGAGAAAATTGTTGCTTATGCAAGATAGTTTCATTTTCGATTATGTGAAAAACAAGTGGAATAATGTAGCGAAATCTGATATGAAAACAACTTGATTCATAAGTAATATTACAAATATTATACTTACGAGTTTATGTAAACTTTTTGATACTGATATGTAAAAAAATAGTCGATACGCAAATTTTCTAACCCTTGATATAATGTCAACTTCTTTACGTACTTCTTGATTGCTGTGCGTGTGTTTTACAAATCTCGAATTCTAAACTAATTTCAAAATGTAAAGTCGTACTCCACGTTCATTTGAAATGAAAGAAAGATGATCAAAGAAATTAATAATTCTCAGTAGTGTAACAATATTAAAGTCGTATATCTACAAGACTACCTTAATAGAAATATTTCCAGAACAGATCCCTTGAAATTTGATATAGAGTTTTATCGTAATTACAGTAAAAACGGTTTTGGAAACAAAATTGAGCTTAATAACCTAACATAACAAAACGTTCTTTGTCTCAGCAAATACCCTAAGTAAAGCCTTAAAACACCCTTATATTGGGCTTTCCTCTGCTATACTCAGCTCGTGCCAGTTAGGATGAAAGTGATGACAACGAAATGCATGATATCATTAAGTGTCGCACGAATATCTGCATGAATTGATGAGCCGTCCTTTGGGGAATAGTTCGCTGCACGCCCTAATGTGTTTGGATAAAAACCCAACGCTATTACTCACATTTTAAGGATAGTCCAGTGGTTTTATTACACGGTTCCCGTCAATTCATAATTCACTTCCTAAAATCAGATTAATGGCTTTATCTCATATCTTTAGATTGTTTGGAGACATAGCGATATGCAGTTCTTCTTCATGCATGCATATCCTATCCTACTTACGATCTGCATATCAAAGTGCAAGTTATCTTTGACAATGGGAGAGTGATAAATGGAGTAGGACAACAATAGTACCAGGATAATGGATTCCAGAAATTCCTCCTTGTTCACTAATATTTAAATGGAATGTTTCCTCCAAATGCAAATAAAAGAGATGGAGAACTCGATTAAAACAGCGACTTTTGAAATGGAATTAAGTCTTTTCGCTTATTCATCATATAGATTTATCAAAATGTAAAATTAATCAACTTGATGAATTATCGGCTAATATTATTCTAAACATCAAGAGATTTATTCATTTGTATATTCCTTTGTCGCCGAACATCTGTTTATAGCATATATCCAGCAACAAAAGCATTTACAAATGAATAAAATTACACTAAAATCGAGATTGAAACATCTTGCTGATTTCTAGCGCTTAGCAGGTATCTGTGAGGAGATCTGGAGAAAATACTGAAGGAAAGAAAAATATGTGTTCCGAACCATCTGTTTCAAAACTTCGCTGCGTTGAGCTTATTCCATGGCTACGTGTATTCCGGTCGTTGGCTAACATGATATTCTTCATTTCACCGAATACTACTGCTGGCTGTTAGTGTCAGGATTGCACGATGAGAACATAACTTTTTTTTAATGAAGTTTATATCAGGAAAATGCACCTTACGGAAAGATTTACTGCACAGCACCTCAGCCTAGTTATCTTCAGTTGCTTTTACAGACCTTTCAAGGAAGCATTCAGATTATGATAGATGTAACAATGCATCATGAATGTCTTTCCGGATTGAATACATACTACGCAGTCCTTCGCTACTGCAACAGTAATAACTCATAGTATTCATTTTTCTATCATCTGACTGACACCCATTCATAAAACTTTAAAAGAGGGAGAATTTAACATCAAAAAAAACAAAACATGCCAAATCTTTTTCTTTGATTCATAACTCTGCACATGTACGCAATTTAACAATTTCGAACTCGATTATGATAATAAAGTTAGTAGTCTACCCCGAAACTTAGTAAAAACAATTTGATCGTACATGAGTGCCTCTACCAACCTGGGGAGTACTATAGTATATGCTAACGCTCAGGATCAAACTCTGTTAGAAAGATCGATATCTGCTTCATAAAACAGAACGAAGGAAATGCAAATAAGTATTAAATCAATTTTGAGGGGAAACGCCACAGTTTTCTGCCAACATGCAATAATAATTGGCTATGATTCATTGAAAGCAAATATCACTAACAAGAAATTATTTAAGAATTATTTATTTTACTTGTAAAAATCGCATTATATCCTTCCTTGCCATTTAACGCTTACGCGTAGACTTACGTCATACCATGACGTGAGTGCCTGTAACCGAAAAACCATATCCGACCGAAAAAGGTGATTAATCGTTATTCTAGTCGTCTTCTATATTGCATGTGTTCTTCTGGCTAGTTTTTCTATTTTGAGGGATGAAAAATCAGTGTTTCTCTACAGAAAAACTCTTTCACATCCGTATGAGACCGACTAACTCACCTTCAGATCAAAATCATGATAAAAGTTCTTCGTCTTAGATGAGATCCGAATCCAGGTTTTTCGAACCTAAAAATCGTCAAAACAAAGCTACGAAGGCAACTTCATTATATACTAAATAATAATCATAATCCATACTAATTATTACTCTTTTTTTGATGTGCCATGTTATTTATTTTGACATGAATTATAGAATTGTAATACTTCCATGCAGTTAATTTTTTTAAAAACCTCTCAATCTTCATGCGAATCAGATTTGGTTTCCAAAATGGGGGAAAAATTATTAACAATGTTCTCTCAGTGGATGTGTGTAGACCGGGAGCATTCCTTTCCTATTTTTAGCCTCAGGGTGTTGCAATATTTATTTTCTTATGGTTTGAAACTGTTCCTATTTTTACCTGTTTTACCACAATATTCTTATTTTCATGAGCAGATAGGTTAGCAATACGAATCATTTCAAATGCAATCTGTTTTATTCACAGCTAGCTGACTATAGTCTCCTAAAAGTGGGATAATGTAACTGATCGTTGCGAATGTAAATTATGGCAGTTGCGTAACTACGATTGTTTCCTTTCCCTCATCAGGGACATCACCATTTCGAGTATAATAACGGCGACTCTTTGGATTTTTAATGATAGAGAATTTCGGCCACCAAAATTATAGTAAGTCCCTTTAGATTTGCTGATTCCCCCCCCCCACTAGATTACAGCCTGTATACTAGTTATAAACACAAAGAGCAGTTAACATTGCACTTTCTTGGATGAAATGCTTTTTCGAAAATTTTGCGTACCATTTCAGTCGAAGGGAGGTTAATTTATTCCGTACTACGGTGGCAGTTTTACTCCTTGAAACTTTGATTTTTACATCCATAAAATAGATAACTAGAACGTTAAATCAACATGCATCCAAAATACGTAGGGTTAGCTTAAGTGATATATATATATATATATATATATATATATATATATTGACTCGTAGCATTGTTTTTCTGTCGTAATTCACTGTTCCTGATGATATCTGCAGAGATTATTTATTCAAGATGATATTAATTAAATGGAAATATGGATGCATGAGCAATAAGGATTATTGCTTCATCACTTTCATCTGAAATTATAACGAATAGTTTCAGCAGAAATTTTAATGTATATTATGGGGGATTAAATTGTTTAATTATATTTTTTGTTTGTTTTGTATTTATCGTTTTACATAATCCAGAAACTGTTCTAACAAATATGGAACATTTTGAAGTGACTTAGGGCCACCAGTAAGCGATATAGTGGTCTCATGCCGGCAAAAAAATTCATCTCTCATCTTCATATATTCACTTTCATAAACATCACGACTGACACTTACCTTAAGTGTTAGTCGTGATGTTTATGAATGTGAATTAAGTGATAACAACGAATTCGAATCTCAGTAGTTTGTTGCCATGAGACAATTACGCTATGTACTCGGTCATCCAGGTTAGTGCTTATAAACGGTAACCTTTTCTCCCTCTCCCCTGTACTAGCGCTCAAACTCTAGTTTGAGCTCTAGTAAGGGGTCTAGTCTTGAGACCTCCAATAAGTATGGTTGCTTTGCACAGGATAGTTAAAACGATTTTTCATTCACAAACTATTCACAATATATATATATATATATATATATATACACCAAGATATGCATATGTTATTATTTTTCATATGTAAATTAAAATGAACAAATAATTTTAATATTCTATTCAGCGATACCAATGTTATCGTTGTCTATGGCCAGTCAATGGACACCATTTTGGGGACAGATCAGCATGGAGTCTGTTCAGCGGATGTGATAAAATTTCATACGAATAAAGAATATGAAGTTCAAGGCTGACGTGAACAAACATCTCATATATTATTCATTTGTTCTAATATATTATTCATCGAGACCTCTATTTTTAACCATTACATGCTAATTCAAGCTACTTAAAATCTTGTGGAAGGCAAGCAGAGAGTAATGTTCAACGAATTCTGGTATTAAAATAGCACTACTTTACCGGAAAGCTGATAAATACGGAAAATAATCATCTGCATTATATGGAGTTTTATCATGTGGAATTTCCACTGATGAAAAACGGAAAATTCTACACATCAGGGAATGCGTTTATGACTGTTACAAAGTGCAACCATACCGACCACACGATTAACGAGATGTTACTGCTTCTACAAGAGGTTCCTCTCGGTTAGCCACATATTTCGGACCATCTGGTGTATCCTTTTTTGATTACGAAGTCGAAACCAACAAGTTTCAAAGAGCAGAAGTCTAAATTACTGACTAGATGAATTACGCAATGCAATAACGGAAAAAATCAACGTCAACGTTCAAAAAAAAAAAAAAAAAAAAAAGCAGAAATCGAGACGGAACGTAACCAAAAAAGCAGTTAATCGACTTGTTGTCCCGCACTTGAAATTATAGCAAGGTGGATGATTGATGACAAGCTTTGTGCTATTTTTCAGTGGACATTTTCATGCAAAAATGTGTACTCTGAGTAAATGGATTCAGCATTTGTCACTTTTAAATGGCTACGTGAATACTGCAGTGTCCATAATCTACCTTGTACAAATATTAAACTGAGAACCGCTTAAACGTCCCTTGCAAACATACAACTTATATTAGCTGAATGACGATGTTATTCTGTCTGTTTTGGTTTTGTAGAAATGTATGAAGCAAGCCTCTCAGTGGCATCTGTACTATTTTCACAAGTCTTGTCTGCATGTGTCATGCTCCTCAATCGATCGGAGGAACTATTCCAGTATTACATGGTTTTATTTCACAATGCTTTCTACGTTTACTTTAAAATACATTAAACTATAAATTTATCGCCTAATGTGTTATTTACATTAGGCGATTATGGCATCTTACATTACCAAGGGTATGACGATATACTCATAAAGAAGGCATTTTAAAGAGAACAAACATTAGTTGGTTAATCACGGAATATTCTCAAGCTAGCACGATTTTGATATCTACTGCATCATATACGAAATGTGACCATTTCTACTTTATAAAACGCATCGGGAATTGCTATTTAAAACATAAAAATATACAAAATTATAAATTATGAGTACGAAACTGTGATACACTACACTAACCCTTTTCCCTTAGCGAGTGAAGATGACACCCTTTATTTTTTTTTGAAAAGTCCTGGGTATGAATCTAGTCGAACAAGAAGAGCCTCTACAGGAAATTGTGTTAGTCATTTTCGTATGGCGGTGGAAAGGTATACTTCCTGGAAATTCAAGTTTACATCCTGGGAAATTGGCTAACCAGTCAAAAGAACACACAAACAATAGTAGCACATGACGTATACTATTGTTTATTTGAAGTCAATTTTTCATCCCAAGATCAACTGCGTGTGTATGTGTGAATATTTCCGTGATTAACCAACTAATGTTTGTTCTCTTTAAAATGCTTTCTTTATGAGCGTATCATACATGTCATGCATATCATATATTGGTAATGTAAGATGCCATAATCGCCTGATGTAAATAACACATTAGGCTATAAATTTATAGTTTAATGTATTTTTAAAGTAAAAATAGAAAACGTCGTGAAATAAAACCATGTAATATTGGAATAGTTCTTATATATATATATCGAAGTTCTTCCATGCCTTTTCCATGGAATCTACTCTCAATTTTTAATGAAATTATGTGAATAGCCTTTTTATACTTAAGGAGAATATCTGGTCTCTGATATTTTTGTCTCAATCAAATCGTGATATCAAGCTGTAATATTTCCTCAATGATTCTTTCAATTAATTTCGCGCATTCGCAGGATAAACTAATCTAATGAGCTTTATTTTATCATTTTTATCATATATATATATATATATATATATATATATATATACATGCATATATATATACATGCACACACACACACACAGTGTATTGGTAATTTTTCGTATTGTTCCAAACAATAGTAGTTGTTTGGAACAATTAATTAATTATTAATTAAATACAAATTATATTACTTCTAAAGATTTATCGATATTGTTTAAATATCAATAAGTTGTAGTTTATTCGTTCCTCTGAGATTGTTTCATTTTTCACTGTGCACAAGAGTTTTTCTGATTTTTCACATCCCTTTATTTTTAATATTTATCAATCCTTGTTAAGAATCATATCATTCATTTTTTTAATCTGACTTTTTTCTATTAATACAAATAAATATCAATTAATAATATGGATTCTCTTTATATATATATTTTTTGTTTATATTTTTGTCAAGTTTGAAATCCACACATGCTTTTTTGATTTTGTCCACGTTTTATCTTTTCTTGTCTCTTGCTGCGTGTTTTATCAACTTCAGTTCGAGTCTTCCTATTTCTGCTGCAACCTTTCTTTCGCAGGAATAGTGCATTTATTCCATAATATGGTCCCTTTCGTTTCATTATTTTAAAATTCTTTTCGGTCTCACACATGCTTCCACCACTTTTTCTCGAAACCTTATTTTTTCTACAGTTTCCATTTCTTTTCGTTTTAAATTCAATTCTTTAAGCTGATAATATCAGTCGTGCAGTTTCGGAATCCTTCAGTTCCTGAAATTTCTTTTGATTTCCATTTTTAATTTTGCTAATAGCAATCCATTGTCGTTGCTGTCTAATATAATGCTAAAATATCTCTCACGGTTCTTCGTCCCCCTCAGATATTAAGATAATGTGATAAGAATATTTGCAATTCCTCACTTGTTTTTAATTAAAAAATTACTCTTAAGAATTATATGGAAATATTACAACATGGAAGTAACATCTCAAAGCGTTATCATTAACAAGAGATACGTTTAAAATATCATTACACGGTGTTTTATTCTTTTAACTATATCTGACATTTGGTGAAATATGATAAAGTATGGCAGAGTCTGAAATTATAAACAAGATATTCAAGTTTTCTATTTCTAAAAGCAAGACTTTCATCTTTAGAGTCTCATCCTGAAGAGAAGTAGTCATGCACGTTGTGCCGAGAATGTCCTTGTTATGAAAAGAGATGAATGGTTTTTCTACATGGCTACGGACATTTTGGTATTGAAGCCTTTCTTCAAACTCAGATAATGTTGCTTAATGGAGTCCGTGATAGTTTTAATGGTCAGAAAGATGGGGTCGAAAGTCTTAGAAATCCGAAGAAAGCTATCGGATATCCATTAGAGACCCCGCATGGAGATAGAAACGTTTCTCTCCATTTTCCTTATATTCCTAATGGACTTGACATCAAAACTGTTCTTAAATCCTTTTTACTTTCCTTCCGAAAGATTAAAAAAGCGTAGAGAATTTTATATTCCCAGTTCTAGTTTTTCAGTTTTCGCTAAATAGTCTTACTTGGTTACAGACAGCCCTGGTTTAGTGTGTAGATCGTCAAATGCGCAGTCAAAAATGCAATTAAGCCTTGAATCGCAATGTAGAAAATTCGGTAACCCCAAAGAAATGGAGAATATATATAAAGTATAATGTTTGAGAATAGCCTATAGGTCTTGACAGGCTATAGATAAACATCAAAATGATGTTTCTTTCCTGAAATAACCTCATTTGAAGACGGTGATTTTCATTAAAATTACTTTCCCTAAACCGCCGTGGATTTTTATAACTGTTTGAAAAAGGGGTATTATTATCATAATCGAAAACATTCATATAATTTCTTAATATGTTAGTTTGATTCATTTTCGGAGATCTAGCTGGTACTACCTTTAGTTGTTTTTCAACTGTTTTAAAATATGATTCCAGACCTTAAAACTTTGGTAGGTCAAATTGCTGCATGAGGATTTAGTTTTATAAAAATTTCCCCGGTGCTTGAAAGTTTGTTTTACGGTTTGCACCTGATGCTCGCCGAGGGGCATAGGACATCGATTTCACTACTGTACATGATTCCAGGAAATCCTGAATCATTACATAGCTTCACAGAGTGCGTAAGTCCTACATCTGTCAGCACCTGCAAATTATTGGAAGAAAGATGATCTAAACTGGATAATGTACTTCGGCTCGCATCCACGTGCTATCCAAATATTTGAAAACAAGCATTAGAAAGAGTGCATGTTTAGTAGGAACTTTGTTGCACGAATTTAAGGAAAAGCAGTTTATAAAGAAAATAGAGAAATTACGTGTCAAACCTGGGAAAGAACAAAGAGTATTAAAATAGATATTCGCGGATAATTTATTGAGACAGTATTTCTGTTGCTTTTACTCTTATGGTTTTTCTAGTTTGCTTATTGAAATATCAGTGAAAGGTTTTACGCATGATACCTACATTAGTAGTGTTTCCCTGATATAGGACTGCTCTTTATTCTTAGTACTATTCCATCGGGAATAATCAGTGTAATGGATACTGATTAACGGTAATTGTTATAAGAAGATTATAAAATTTCGCTGTTATGAGAATCACTTTGTGATATTTTAATGAAGGACTTTTTTATTCAGCTCTTTTTTCTGACATCATTGATCATAAAAAAGATTTGATTGAAAGTAATTATTGCAGTATTATTGGCTTTCTTTCTTTTTAGATATGTAATGTACTAGCTCAGTGGTAGCGAACCTTTTAATGTGCGCGTGCCAAAAATTTACAAATCGAGTTGCTGACGTGTCGGCGCGTGACAAAAATTTAACAATCAATTTGCTGACGTGCCGGGTAGTTTTTAATATTTATAATTTTATAAATATTTTATTTTATTCATAATATTTATTTATATATAAATTTATAATGTTATTCAGTGTAAAATTGATTATGGTATTATTAAATTGATTTTCAATATGTTGGTTTGAAAAAAAAAAAACAGTAGTGAGACAAATATTTATGCATTGTAACTCACCATCGAAGTTAGCTGAGCAAGGGAAGCAGCAGAAGGATGCCAACCTGTCGACGAAATACCATATTTAATCAAAAATAACTCGCCCTCGCGTATAACTGGCACCCCTGATTTTACTTTATGAAAAAAGACATCAAAAAGTGTTGCATATGACTCTCCCACGAAAAAATGATTAAACATGTTCACATCGAGGCGACAGTAACCCCCTCTCTGCGGTTAACAAGACGTCCTCCCCAACAGCCATTATACTGCAGATGCAAGAAAAACAAGTACATTAGTTTTATTGTATCCCGATTAAGGTATGGAGGCTTTTGCAGTCTGTGTAATATATTTCTCAACAAATAATGCAATTAGAGACAGCTGAAATAAAAACGGCGCTAACTAATGAATCACGTGTCCCCTCACAGAAACTACCCTGTATAGACTCGAACAAAACCATATGTTGCACTGGAAACATAGTATCTTTGTCCAATTTTTTAATTACAGGAAATAAGTGTTTGTTTTATTGCATTTGAAATTCGCGATGTCATTATGACAGATCACAAAGGCTAACTTCAAATAAAATTCTACCACAAATTGAAACATGTCATATAATGCATGTGTGAGTTCCTTTACCAGCTCAAACGCAAACAAGCAGCAATAAAATTCAACCAAAGGTTGAAACTTTGTGTGAGTTGAGCCCACCGATAAAGAGAAGTTCCGTCAGAACGATAAACTACACCCCGTCGTGAATGTGTTAAAACTAAGAAATATAGAGTGAATGTTGTTGTGACAGTTTCACATGTTATGGAATTCGGTTGAAGAGAATTAGCATTTCAACACAACAATTGTAGTTTGCCTTTGTTTTGAGGTCGCGCGACCTTTTGTTAATACCGCGCCAATCATATACACATCTTATTAGCTGCTCTATGGTGTAAAACAAAATTTAACTTGTATGTATTGATTGTAACAATTAAAAAAATGTTGCATAATTTATAAGCGTATAAAAGGATATTCTTGATGGGCCAGCAAAATTCTCGGACGTGCCACCTCTGGCACGCGTGCCATAGGTTTGCCATCTATGTGCTAGCTAATGCTGTCCATCTTGAGTTGTTGAGAAGAGGGTAAGAAAAATAAAACATTAATAAAGACTTGACATTTCGTTTGGATTTCTTTGATTTCCTGGTTTTTAAATTGCTACATAATTAATTTTATACTTCAAAAATTATGTATCATATTACCTGCCGATATCGTTTGAGCAGGGGAAGCTATTTTTATACCACATACAAATAATCGCATTTCGAGTAATTTATATACATGTTATTTATAATACAAAAGTTCCTAGCAGGCTCATTCATTTATCTTGCTCACTCTCTATGTGGAAATTTGCTGTTTATTAATGTAAATACACAGTTGATGAGAAATAGCGAGTCTCAAAAGGAGAAAGATCTTATTCCCTATGTTTACCCGATTTATATATAGATGTGTGTATATATATATATAATTAATCATAATTCGTATACTACCTGATATGTAACCATAATTTATCAGCAGAGAAATGTTAATCAGTTTGTGCAAGCTCAGGAGCCTTTTTCCTTCGTTTCCCAGTAATTTTGTTCATTATCCAAATAAAAATGTTTAATATTTGCATTCCATATGATACGTAAACATTTTTAAACTAAGTGTTTAAACAAATTCACGATTCACACCAAAACATTTCATAATAAAATTATAAGCCATGATTTTATTAAAATATATTTTCGTGATTTTAAAGTGAAAGAACTAAAGTATAAAATTTAAAATATAGTAATGCTTACTAAAATAAATATACTCATAATATGTATATCTAAACAAAAGCTGAATGTAGATTTATAAGAAATTAAAAGATAACGTAAAAATGATAAACTGGGCCAGTTCTTACTTTTTTTTTTTTTTTTCAGAAAGAGAATAAAAATAACTTACTTGAAAAGAAACTTTGGGCTTTTACTATAACCTCCTCTTCCAAAAAAAAAAAAAAAAAAAAAAAAAAACAAAACTATATTTTCCCTGCAGTTTGAAATATGTAAATGAATGTATATCACATAATTCTATATGGATATTTTTCAAATAGTCATATTTTCATTCTGCAATTCGAATCCACTTTCAGAATGTCAGAGTACGTGGCAATTCTTCAACTGTCTCACGAGATAAACCCATCTTTGAAGGTTGGTATTATCGCTACTTTGCTTAAAGGCAGGTGATGAAGACCTAGTTTTCCGCAGGCAGCGATTTCCGAAGAAAATGACCCGAAAAGCTTTTCTCAACTGCCAATATTTGTCTTAGTAAAAAAAAAAAAAAAAACGTGATTGATCTTTTTGGATAACCTTCGAATCAGTAGTCGCATACTTAACTTGGTATATTCCTATGAGTGAATTAGAGTAAAATGTGCGATTTAATTACATTCCTTTTTCACGCTGATTTTGCTAATGTTTTTTTTTTAAATTTATCTTTGCGAACATTTTCAGATACATTTAATCTCTCTCTTATTTCTTACTTATCTGGAAAACGTCGAAATCAAAGAGGTATCCGTAAATTTACCGTCTTTTAATACCTTCAAGACCACGTATTTGAAGTCTAAAACGCTTGTATCATCTGAAGGAAAAATTATATCGTCTTTGAATATATAAATTATTACTGCTTTTATATTTATATATAAGGCTGAGTTTATTTAAAATAAAAAAGGATACACCGTACATTGTCTTAGGATGGTGAAATCGAAGATATTAAATTCGTTTTATTTTGAATAAACTATTTGATCAGTGAAACGGTTTCTTTCTAATTTGTGCATAATTAATACCATATTTTGATATTAATAACGTTGCAACGTTTAAAGAAGAGTTGGATGCTATTCTTTTGGCACGATTTCGAGATGCCTTCAAATATTCGACAATATAACATGTTCCGTGCACTATTACGTTTGAAGATTTCATTTATTGAAACTCATAATTTATATGAAAATGTATACATGAAAAAATATTTCTGTAACCAAACATGGCTCAAGCATACACATAAACAAAATAATATTTATAAAATTTAATTTAATTTAGTTCAGAATTCATATCTCTTGCTTTATGGTATTAACATTAAAGAAATTGTTTTTTTTCCTTCTTGCAACAAATAAAAAAAAAAAACATCGAATGAGGATAAGATAAATGAAAAACCTTACTTTGACGCTAACTGACAAAGAAAAAAAAAACGGTGTTGATAATTACGTTTTGAAAAGCGAATTGACGTGTGTTAGCACAAAAAAGGAAGATAGTTTACAAATCTCTGGAGACCTTCTCACATCATCGTTTTTGAAGAACATGTTTTAGAAGCGAATGTCCTTTTTTTTTTAAACTTATGTACAAAAACTAACTGCGTATTTTTTTTTCTTTTTTAAGCAAGATTTGAATGTATAGCCATAATATGAGGAAATCGATGCCTGAGCTTCTTTTTGACATGCTGTCCTGGTTAGCCTAGGAGTGGTGTGAATATTTCTAAAATCCCTTCTGGTCGATAATTTTTGCCTTGTCAGACCATCCTCACCTTGCTTGTTAGAGGGGCCCTGAATTGGCATGAAAAGGGCCATGATTAGTTTCGAACGGCGCTTTTAGTCATCTACAGTACTAAATATGTATGAGAGGTTACAACTCTTCGTTGGTGATACCTAGATTTAAAAAAAAAAAAAAAAACTCAGATGAAACAACACTATTAAAATTTTAGATTTTGCTCTTGATAAAAAAATAAATATATGCGATACGTTTACTAAGTAAATGGCTAGTTTCTTCAGAATTACCAATACAAAAATGAACATGATGAAAAGAGGCCTCATTGTGGCTTAATACATACATACATCTTCAAGGCCTACCTTTCTTAATTGGGTTATGGGGCAACAACTGCAAGAGGAACTTCCAATGGTCACGATCCTCTGCCACCAAGCTTAGGTGTTCTGGTGGGATTCCCAAACGTGTCCACCCAAGGTGTTGGATATAATCTATCCAGCGAGTCCTTGGCCTTCCACGTGGCCTCCCACCCTCTGGCTTGGCAAAGAGGGCCTGCTGAGGGAGCCTCTCTTGTGGCATTCTGACCAGGTGCCCGTACCAACGTAACTGTGATCTCTCAACACGGAGAAGCAGCGGTTGAGTATTGAGGGTTTCCCGAATTGCAGAGCTTCTGACTTTGTCGAGTCTTCTCAGCCCAGCAACCCCTCGAAGGAACCTCATTTCAGCCACTTGGATTTGTGTCCGCATTCTTTCGGTCATTACCAAACTCCCATGACCATAGGTGAGGATGGGGGACATAGACTGTATTGATGACAGCCAGCTTTGCCTTCTGGCTTAACTCCCGCTTCAATACTACCGAACGGCCAAGCTCCCGCAATATTGAGCTTGCTAAGCCAATTCGAGTATCTAGCTCTATGTCCCATTTTCCATCATTCGTCAATATGGACCCAAGGTATTTAAACTTCTCCACCTGCCTCATTCGGACTCCACTTACATGTAGAGTTCACTGGGGTGGTTGTCTTGAGACCACGAATGTTTCAGTTTTGGCCACACTGATCTTCATTCCGGCGTCTGCGCAAACATCTACAACCCTATCCAGGGTCCGCTGGAGGTTATCTGTGGAAGAGCTAAGCAGAACTAGGTCATCTGCAAAAAGCAGACGTCCAATGCTACATTTTCCAATTCTGTCACACTCACTGCCTCGGCTGTGCCTATCAATCCAGTCCATAAATATTATGAAAAGGAGGGGTGACAGAACACACCCTTGGCGGAGGCCAACGGAGACTGTGAAAGGTTCAGTCTTTGTGTTGTTTACCCTGACACAAAACTCTGGGCATTCATACAGAGACTTGATGGAAGCTAATAGTTTGCCATCCACTCCATACTCCTGTACTACTTGCCAAAGCTTATCCCGAGGAACCCGGTCATATGCTTTCTCCAAGTCCACAAAACATGTATAGACATTCTTGGCATATTCCCAATATTTCTCAAAGACTTGCCTTAAAGTGAAGATTTGGTCAGTTGTGCTTCTACTAGGACGAAAGCCACATTGTTATTCCTGGAACTTTGACTCAACTATGCTCCTGCACCGTCTTTCTAAGCACCTAGCATACACTTTCCCAGGCAGGCTGAGCAGAGAGATGCCACGATAGTTACTGCAATCCTTCTGGTCTCCCTTCTTGAAGACTGGTATTATTATGCCTGTCTGCCATTGCTTTGGTGCTCGCCCAGATAACCAAGTAGCCTGACAACCTCGAGTCAGCCAGTGAACACCTTCTCGATTTAAGGCTTTTAGCATTTCGGGCCGAATTTCATCATCGCCAGCAGCCTTGCCCGGTTTTAGCAATTTTATTGCTAAATGGACCTCTTCTGCTGTGAGACTAGTCATTGCCCCGATCTGCGCCTCTTGGATATCCACAACTGTTGGACCACCCGGGTTAAGAAGGCTCTTAAAGTATTCCCTCCATCTGTGGAGATATCCTTCTTGTGAAAAGTGCACCATCAGAGGCCTTAATTGCCCTTGCTGTGCACGATTTCCTCCCTCGAAGGCGGCGGATGGTCTGCCAGAATACTTTGTTTGCATTTGCATAGGATGAGTTTAATCTTTCTCGAAAGGATTCCCAAGCCTTCTGCTTTGCTGTCTTTACTGCCTCAGCAGCAGCTTTTCGTGCTTCAGCATACCGCAAACACATCTCAGGTGACCTGCCCCTAAGCCATGTTAGGCAGGACTCCTTTTTTGCTGGGATAGTTTTTTGGACTTCTTGGTTCCACCAAGGTGTTCTTTTCTCACTGCCCATTGCCACACCGAGCCGCTTTCTGCCACAGCATGAGAGTGCAGAGGCAGTGACAGCTGTTCTGAACAGCTTCCACTCCTCCTCAACATCTGCAGTATGCTTGGGAATCTCTTTTTGAACCTGGAGGAAATGTCATCTGCAAAATTCTTCCTCACAGCCTCATTTTCCAATGCCTCCCATTTCACGCGGTATAGCTGCTTAGGCCTACCAGCAATGTTGGTAGCATCTGGTTTCTGAAGCCGTAGAGTGGTTCACAACAAAGTGGTGGTCAGTTGACAGTTCTGCTCCTCTTCTCACACGAACGTCCGATGCTGAGGAAAATAGGTTTGCTGGGACTATAAAGAAGTCAATCAGAGACCTTTCTAGTGTATCCCTGTACCAGGTATACTTATGGACTTCTCGGTGCTGGAAGAAGGAATTCATTATGAACAAGCTGTTAGTACAGCAGAAGTCCAATAATTTCAACCCATTCGCGTTAAGGTCAGGGGCGCCGTTCCTCCAAACCACACCTCTCCTTGTCTGGTCATCTGTTCTAACATTGCATTGAAGTTATCCATTAGCAGGACTGATTCTATTTCTGCCACCCTGTCAAAAGCAGCATCCACTTCCTCTAGGAAGGCAGAGTATTCTGACTCCAGATTAGGTGCACAGACTTGCACCACAGCCAAATCATGGTTTTTCGTCTGAAGCCTTAACACGCATAAACGTCCCCCAATGGGATCCACTCAGCAACACAGTCTGACAGCTGGGGCCTTGTGAGTATCCCCACACCCGCCTGAGCAGACATTGTCGGGCTCACACCAGAGTAGTAGAGCTTCCACCCCTTATCCAGGTCGACAGTTCCAGAGCCTCTCCTTTTGTTCGAAGAAAGCCCGACTAAGTTTAGCCAGTAGCGCTTGGCTTCCTCAACCAGTTCCAACTCCTTCCCTGTCAGAGAGATGTTCCAGTAGCCTAAAGCCATAGTCTGGTGCCGTTGTCGTTGCCATTTCCATCATTTTGCAGAATATATATTACAATCAAATAATAATATAATCCTATGGGAAATCAGTTTCTTATTGTGAACGTTATTTTTGCTATCGGGCTTTTTCATTTTTTTTTTTTTTTTTTTTTTGGACTTGACTAGACTATTTGTTTTGGACTATTTTTTATTTTTTAATTTTATTTATTTTCACGTAGTCGTAAAACACTGAAGTATTATAAGATTGGATAAGCCATTTCTCTGTCTTGAAAAAATTCAACTCCAATGCGATCGAATATCTTCAATACATTCCTTGGAAGATGTGATAAAATTATCTTTTCCCTGACAATAAAACAGCACATTTTGTGAAATGAGTCGTATTTCTTGCAAATACAGGACGCTGTACTCATACTAAACCATTACACTACTTGTGATTAGAGAAGGTTGGCATCTTGGCAATGTCGCTCATAAAAATTAATAAACAATAAAACTAATAACCATGTAGAAAATTGCTTATCGGATCTTGTAGAGTACCTCAGATCTCCCTTTGAAATTAAAGGGAAGAAAACATTATTATTTCATTCCCATGAGGCCAGGATTATGAAGGGTTGTACTTATTTGTAGCGTCGTCATAACATACAGCAAGAAATTTTAGCTTAACCATTTTAACTTCGAAATTGTACTTTCAATTTATACTCAGCTATAAGCTATAATCATGCGTAAGATGTCTAACAATATACTCATGTGTAGCAAAACTTGGGAGCTGTAGTAACATAAAAGAGCAAATCTTTTATGTTATTAAGGTAAAGAAATTGATCATAACCAACGCTTAGTCTTAAAATTACTGATTAAACTTATTTTCAACATGTGATGATTTGCATTAAACAGAATATTGACCAAATTATACCCCTGAATATTTATACATGATTAAAGTTAAAATTAGTTTAAAACGTTATTTTTATTAAATAAAAAATATTCTATTTTGTCCAATCTGTCGTTACTCGTGAGCTGGCAAAATCTACTCGCCATGGACGAGCGTATTTGTCGAGTTCTGATCATCATATGTTAAAATTTCAAAGTTATCATTAAGAAGATAAAGTGGTTATGAGCTTGTAGTGATGATTGTTAGTTTGAGAGTAAAAGACAGACGACCGCCGTTTCGGAGAGATTAAATAGGGTTTGATTATTTATGGCATATTATCATAGCTGTTGATTCTGAACCGTGTAATCTTTAATTTTTTTGAAAACCAATGATGGAAAATCATTTTTCATTTTTTTTCTTTTTGAAAATCGATCGGCATTTAAATTTGACCATAAGATTATATCACATAAAACACAAAAGTACCATAAACTTTCAAATATCATACTATCTGCACTCTCATCATTAATGTACAAAATAAACAAAATAATAATAAAAGCATCGATACACTCGTACAGTGGTAAAATCCCCATATACTCATCAATCAAGTCATCAAACGTATCTTCGAACATTCCAATTATAAAATTGCCTTTACTACCAAAAACAAATAAATTAAAGATGCCAAGAAATTATATACTTGGTTTAATCCATTATCCAAGTGTAAGCAAACAAAGTTTGCATCTGAAGTATCTTTCAGGACTGGGGCGCCTCGTGGCAAAGGTGGTATAACTTCTCATCACTTGCCTTAGTATTCCATAATGCAAAGCACATCTCCTTGCACAACTCCTATGCGTGTATAATGCATAGTATTATACATGTCCGCATTACACAGGTATGGGATAGTTGCCTTACTATCCCATAATGCAAAGCACATCTCCTTGCGGACATGTATAATGCTATGTATTATACATGCATAGGAGATGCTATGTATTATAATGCTATGTATTATACATGCATATAATTTCTTGGTATCTTTAATTTATAATATAACCAAGTGAAAAACATTAAAAAACTAAAGTGGTCTTGAAACATTCAGCTATAATAATTCCATAGAAATATTACTATGCCACACTGTTGTCATCTTGTAACTGTCACTATGGATGAATATTGGATCCGATATACTACATCGGATCCAATATTCATTCTTTGACATTATTAAAAAGAAACTTTACCATGATAGCAGTATCCCCATATTTAACTATTTACAGCAAGCAGTAAAAGCAAAAATACAAACAAAAGCACGCTATCAATATCGACAAAATCACTCTGAATTATCGTTACATGCCATACATTTAAAATACTCCCAGGAAATGGAAGACGTCACATTCTGATTTTCATAAAAACGAAAGCAGATTACAGTGCTCGGAATGTCTAGTTATAAGAACTGGTCAGTACGAGATAAACGCTAGTTCACCCTAAATAATTTTCCCCTTTATAAAATTTAAATAACATTACCTCCTTTACGCTCAAACCAAGCCTCATGCCGAGCTTATAGTTTCACCTTCAATGATCTAACGATTTCATTCGACAGTACACCAGCATCCTAATGGTGCTGGCTGGTTCTATATCTCGTAGGTCGTTTTCTCTGTTCCAGGATTCTGTTTAGTTTATCTTTTCATTTTCTTTGGTTGTCTCTTTTATTCTTGCAATTTTATATATCTCTGTACATTTATTGGTTCTGCACACTTTCGCATTTCAATTTAATATTATTTCTATCCCCATTATTAAATGTAGAAATGACTATTAAAAAAATAAGTAACCAAATATTGAAGCTCAGCAAATAAGGTGATAATTTTCCTTCAGGTGTATTTAGGTATGTTTTATTGTTTGTTTTATGTTTAAACACGTTCTAATAAGCGGGAGAAAGTTGAGAAAACACAGTGGAATCCATAGAATTTAACTTTGTTAGCGATTAAGGAAGAGGTAAGAGCTACATTTATCTCTCAGAGAGGATGGGGATAGGTTTGCCTGTGGAAGCAGTAAGAATGAGTTGCAGCTAGTTTGGGTGATGTATAGCCTCCTCGATGAGTCCTGACTCTCCGGAAGTATGGTAATACTAATCGTTAATTTTAAACATTTAAATATTTTCCCTTTTCCACGGAGCTTAACTCGTTTGTTACAAAACTGAATATCCATTAAAGTTACTTTTAGAAATATGAAACATTGTGAGACTCTAATAAGGCATTAATAAGAACACATCTCGACTATTGCGCACAGATCTGGTCACCTGGATAGCTTGGTGACGAAGAAATGGTTGAGAGGATCAAGAAGCAAGTTACAAATGTTAAAGATTGTTGTAAGACTGGAATCTTTCCTCATAGGAAATATTGAAGATCTGTGTGCTCCAAAAACTAGCTGATAGACGTAAGAGAGTAGTACGATAGAAGCATATAAATAATTAAAAGGGCTTTATAGGATTGATACTGATGCCTCTTTTCTGAACAGTGCAGCAAGGGAGAAAATGAGGGGTGATGCCTGGATATTTTGTAAGAGCGTGGTTAACAAGGGTGTTAGGACTATATATATATATTTGCTTGGAGGGTGGTGAATGTGTAGAATGCATTGTTAGAGGTGGTGATGAATGAATGTATTGAAAAGTATGGTAGCTGTTGTGTGAATAATAGTTAGTGTGTCAATATCTATAACAAACCGTTAGTTTTTAAATGTTTCTGTGTTTATTCTTTTTATATTGTATTATGTTAATCCAACCACTCATAAAGAGAGATAATCTGACTTAAGATTTATTATTACTTATTATGCGATAAGTGAAAAAGAATGTTTTAGTAATCGAAAAGTGTTAACGTCTTGGCCGTGATTTTTTTTAAAAAAAACCATCCTTCCTTCATGATGTTGCACTTTGGGTAGCGATTTGAGGAATGCGGTATTTTATTAAGGTGTGGAGTTGTATATTGAGGAGAGTCAGAAATCTACGAAATCAGTCTTATTTTTTTATTTTATTTATTTTTTTGTTATTTTCGATTAAAATATTTTAGCATCATTTAAAAATCTTAAATATTTAAAAAACGGACTGAATTCAATATTTGCTGATTGGTATCTGTATTTTCACAAAAGTAGCGTTCTCAAAAATCTTTACTCATCGGGATAAATAAAAAAAAAAAAAAAAAAAACCTAAAAAAAAATAGTCGTGGTATTGTTAATGACACCAAAGGCTGTCAGTAGTGTTTAGACATGCAATCCATTATATATAATTTCCTTTATTCTATTTCCAGACTAATGAAAAATGCATGTTTTTATTGGGAGAATGTTTTTTTTTATTTCCTCGCGAAATATTGAAACCAGCACAGAAAAGACCATTAAACAATACACTCGTCTTAGAACGTACATCTTGAAGTGAACACGCACTCATCGTATAAACTATGTGTGCGCGCGTGCATGAGTATGTTCTACTTTATTAAACTGAAAAATAGCGTCTTTGTCATTTCCTTCGTGTGTTGGATATTATTGTTTAGTTTTCCTCCATAAATAGACACCTAACGTTAGTTTTATTCCGTCTTCGAAATACATTTCACAAGCGCACGCACTCCTCCACATTCATATTTGAAATATGAGCGTTTTGCGTAGAAACAAAATTGTTGTAAAAAATTATATATAGATTTTTTTTACATTCCTGATAAGCCTAACCATTATCTTAATTAAGTAATCCTAAATAAGAAAAAAATAATTTAATGCACGACTTTGTTTACTAGAAATGCAATATTCATACAAACAAGAATAACGTATGAACAAAGATTTATATTTCGTGATTTCAAAGCTACTCAAATTCTCATAGGACGGCGGAGATGGAGTGTAACCTGAGCTTCAAAGTAATCAGAAGTAATCCAAGAATTTTGAAATGCGACGAACGGGTTTAAGTTTCTGAAATAACCTTTCCTTGCGCTGTAAGGTATTGATCTGTTTGTAACTTGATTTTTTTCTGATAAAAGTTGTTTTTCCCCTTTGGAATGTTTTTCCTATGCAGACATAGCATTACCCGAATAATATGTTTACTCAGGCACATCAACGAGCTTGAAGAAGCTGTTAAGTTTCAAATATTCATTGGTTCAGCTATAATTAGCTTATTGCAGAATATTTGATCGGAGCAGTGGCTGTTTTGGTTGCCACTATGAATAAATGTTACGATGTATCACTTGAAAATTACGAATTATCCGTGTACGTATACGCGGAAAATTGTGCATTTTTATTTAATAGTATTAAAATGCTTTCTTTTAATTAGTAATGTTATTTATTCATACGAAGATCCATCTTAATTGACTGGATTATTTTGAAAGGGTCCTTCTATGGGAAAGGAAACTAAATATAGTCGAGGTAGCCTGCCTGGATCTCAATTGTGTAAAAGGTTATGTCAAGTGCTTGGCTATGTTGTTTAGATGGGTACCCCTTTCGTGAAGGTGGCTGTTTTCCTGATAAATGATTTATGGAGAGATGGGAATAAAAGAGATATTATCTGTTTGGAAAGGGAAAGCATACTGAAGAATGTGACTGTCTGTGAGAAAGAATGGGAGAAGCCGCAACTATCGATTAGAAAGGATCGGAATTTCTTTCGATGTGTCCGTCCAAGGATCAAGAAAGAGACTGAGAGACCGTGGGGTAAAAAGCACGTACAGTCTGCATTAGTTTGAGAGTTGGTAATGGATGATTTAGAAGTAACCGTGTGCTAGGTGATTTATCGTTTAAGAGAATGGATATCTCTGCTGAGAGTTGCACCTGAATGGTGTGCACCACCACGCTTGAGAAGTTTGTTGATTGGGTGATGCTTTTAATTGCTCAATGTTGAGTGACTTGCAAAAGGTACTATGTTTGATCTCTAGAGTGAGGCTCGTATACTGTTTTCATCGTCAGTCTACCTATGGTACTAATGTACTACAAAATTCTAGCCTTTTGTGATGGCATAATGACGAAGCAAACCATGATAATTGAAGGTTTCACTTTTAATCTGAATGCTGTATATTAAGCATTTTCATAATTGTCTTCATGACATACCTCAACGTGGTAAAGGGAGAGTGAGTTGCGATTGTTCTAGAAGACAAGGATAATTGTGCAAAGGTTGCAGAACCAAAGATGATAATTCAAAAGATCTCTACTGGTTTGGTACAACTTCTTACGGGGACCTCTGTTTTATGCAACTCCTGTATTTACACTACATTTTGGGTAAATTAAAACTCCCAAATCCACGGAAACTAGTTTCACTACGGAAGCAGTATCGAGAGAAAGAAAGGAAGGGAAAAAAACACACTATTTCGGTTTGATGATATTTTTACCTTTTCTCTCACAGTATTCTTGTGACCAGGCATAATTAATTGCCTTAGGTTTTCATAATGTGTTGTGTATTAATTATTATTTAACTTGAATTAACGGTCTCAGGAAAACAGTTTCCAAGTAAACACAGTTTTCGATAATCTGAGCAGGTTAGCCTAGTGGTTGTGCTCTTCGCGACCGTACGCCTGTAGAAGGAGTGTCCTAGGTTCGATTCCTGTAGACGACGTGAGGAGCTCAAGGATTTTCCTCAGCCATAGCCAAGTTAGCCAGTATTGGGCATGGACAGTAGAGTTTTTCCCTGCAGTTTATCTGGGGTTTTTCATCCTTCAATCAGGCAAACTGGCCCCGTAACCCACACGGATACAGTCAAGAATTCACCCTTAGGGGATGCAGCAGAGGAGTGGCGAGCCGGCTGGATTAATATGCCAGTAACTCCTCATTAGGAGGCTACTCAACCTGTCTTAGATGAATGAGAAGGATGGGATAGGTTTCTTTATAATTCCTTCGGTTAAAGAACTATTTATCTTGACTGTGCGTAGTCTGTCAATATTAATTTAGCGTGTGAGGGATCTCGATGTAATTTGAAATGCTGAAGCACGTTTGGCAGGCATTTGGTAATGACTTAACCCTTTTTCGTAATGATGTTTTTTTTTTTTTTTTACATATAATTTACCATGTATAAATCTGTCCTGATAAAATAACTAAAATGGTGTTTTAATTTAAACTTTCATGAAGTTAAAATTATTTATGCTGGATTATTTTGTTTTGATAACAGAAGAAAATAATTTATTTACTTCTATTCGAGAAACAATGACAGAAATCCCATAGTTTCCCACTTGAATTCAGAGATTAAAACAAACAATTATTTGTAAGTCTGATAATGATATATTTTTATTACAACACGTCCAAGTGAAGGAAGCAACTTTTCAATGAGATAATATTTCCAATACACGCGATAAATAGATGAAAGTAAATTCCCGAGATAGAATAGTGGAGTGTCTTCAGCGAGAGCCCTCGATAATAATTTTAATTTACTATAATAAAACTTTATGAATAGAGAATTAAAATAAGAAACATTGTACCTTTTTTTTTCAGTCTGAGTGAAGTATTTATAAAACTTTTAAAAATAGTTTCGATCCATTTACCTGTAAGCTAGTTTCAGGAGGGAAAAACCCCTCAAGGCTTAGTCTTCGGCATCGAAAATTGTTGAAACAAAACAGATATAATAATAAATTCCTGACTAGAGTAAATTTCAAAAACTAGTTTCCATGGTATCGAAAGAATGTTTTCAGCAGAGGATTTCTCCCTGGTGTCAAACGGTTTGAAACATCTATCAAGGTTAAAACAAGTAATGAGAAACACTAATAATAAAAAAACGTGGTTTTGTCTTAACATTTTTTATTATTTATTTTTTATTTATTTATTATTATTTTATTATTTATTTTATTATTTATTTTTAAGAAGTAGCGCATTAACAAGAAACTCGTATTAAACGTCTTGTTCTCATAAGCTTTTATCCCATTAGGAAATTTCAGCTTCAAGGCAAGCATTGTTACACCTTCGCTATAAAACAATATTTACTATGTTAACCGATTTGCACGCACTTCCTAAAATAACTATGATCTACTTTGAAATTTTATTAGTTCTGAGCTATTGACAATTAAAATATTCAACTGCGCTCTTCATATATCTTTGAAGATGCTTTTACTTCTTTTTCCAAAGCCAGCGAGTTCTGAATTGGGACATACAACTTTACCTGTATTACAGAAATTGTACGTATGTTATTTTACTCTTTGAAACCGAAATGAAGCATTTCGTGGGAGGAATTTTTATTGTAGTCCTTGGTTAGCCTCCTTCTGTACTGCTGGTACAAAAGGAGACTAATTATTTTATTTATTTTATTTTATTTTATTTTTTATTTTTTTTCAAAATGGTAGGATACAAATCGATGGCATCTGGACTTTTTCTAAGAAAACTTAATAATAATGGTAAAAGTCTGTTTTGGATGGCAGTAGCCTAATGATTATGGACGCTTGTGCAACTCACTCAGAATAACAGAACAAACTTCAAATGAAGGTAGGTTAATCAACTTCTGATTATGGTTATAGTTTCCTCTCGGCAAAGAACCAAACAGTTAGTTTGTTTTTAACGCGAATCCCGGCGTTTGATAGATTTACTATCTGCCGGGATTCTTCTTTAATACCCACGGTGTGATAGGTTATAAACCTTCGAGAAATGAAATGCAACAGAAGGATATGGTCTAACAGGAGAGTATGTTGCAGAAATATACGCAGAGCCACTGTTATTTGTTCCTTAATAAATATACTATTGAAACGTAACAGTAACTGCAGCTTCAAAAGAATGTTTTTAAAACGAGTGCTTTCATCGCATTATATAAATCGAAATTTGCTGGATGTTTAGCAAATAACGTTCAGGGTGTGCAAATAAGAGAAAGCCGGAAGTAATCAGAACTTGCAGTCAGATAAATATTAATTGCATTTTCCACAATGAACTTATACAAAACATACAGTTTGTATATTTAAGTTCACTACGTATTTAGTAACAGATAAAATTTCTTGTTCAATTAGATACTGCACAAATATAAAATAATTGAATCATTGTCATTTGTTGTTGATTTTTCAATGATGACATATATTAAGACATGGATGTTATAAGAAATATATATATTCTAAATTTCAATCTTATCTGTTCTTGTAAAATTATTGTAAGGCTTTATAATGGACTGCAACACATTGAAAGGAAAAACAAACTCAAGCTTATTAAAAGCCAATATTTTTGTGACACTAGCATTTTCATAACAGTGATCAAACAATGAACAATTCACGCGAAAATTCGATTCACTTTGATAATCTTGTTTAAATTGAAAAGCGTTGCTTCTTAAAAATAAAGTGAAGATATTAAAAACGTTAATTTTAAAATAAAAACTTAATTATTAAAAGAACTACTAAACGTCTTCATCGCAATCCGGTAAGAATTCTTTGCTTTCGCTAAATCTTGACGAGACTTACTGCGTCATGCTCTCTCACTGGGGAAATATTTATCGATAAGGTGAGTATTTAAATTTTTTCAAATTTCTTCTTAGAAACAGATGTCGATTAAAAACTTCAGATTATTTTTACATTTCTTTTTTATTCCGTTATAAAGGCTTATAATAATATGTATAGTTCGTTAAATTCCACGCATTCAATTAAATATATATATATTCAATAGCCCCCCTGATATGTATGAAATGTGTACAGATATCGGATAGTCCCTATTCGACTATCTGTATAAAAAAACATGGATTTTTTTAAAATGTTTAAATATGGCACTTTTTAAATTGAACGACGTTGATTTTGTTTATTTAAAAAGAAAAGAGAAAGTTTTATTTTTACTATAAATGTAAACATTTAACTAACTGCCGGTTTTATTTCTTTTAGATATGTTTGGTATACAAGATATGTACATTTTATCTGAGCAAACTGGTTAATTATGATATTTATTGGTAACAGGGCAGAAAAAGAAGAAAAGGAAACCTCAGCTTGAATTTAATTTTATCTCTAAGTTGAAAAATCGACAGGAAAAAAAAACATTGAATTTTAATACTGTTTCCATGCCATTACAAACTGCTGTAGCCTTGTTTATAGCAAGCGATGATTTTGCTTTCTTTTTCACCGCCATGTTGTTTTGCTGGGCTTGGCAGCAGTGGCTTGCACATAGTTTGCACTTTAAAATTTTGATATAGTGGGAGAAGAATACGTTCTGGAAGATTAAGTTTTGGTGACAAATATAGTACAGTAATACTCAGCCTTACGGCGCTTTTCAACTATGACCATTTATACGACTTGGGCACTATTCGTGAACTCAGTTTATTTACGACGTCGTTGTTCGTTATATCTGTATTTAGGTGTTTCTCTGTGAATTCTAAACTGTTTATAACTATTATTTTGCTTCATTGTTGTTAATAATGGAAAATAAGATTCAAATTAAAAATGCCTTTGCTTCCATTGAAAATAAGACGCTTAAATCTATTATCTTACTCCCTAAATAAGGGATTAGATTAAGCGACGATGGCATATCGAACACTGAGATAAGCAGCAAGTTAAACCTACTTCCCACTGTTGTCGTGACATTTGTTCAAAACAAAGTGCTAGCGCTATTCGTAAACGTGACAATCTTATTGCTGAGAAAAATCTTTTAATGGTGTAGGTTGATACCCAGACTGGTTGGCATATTTCCCTGAAAGTAATTTGAAGCCAAGCTACTGAGAATAACATTTTTGTTTGGGAAAATTATTCTAAATCCGACGTGCATAAATGCCTTATTTACATCATTTATACGCATACATGACTGATAAATTATTAAACCATTATATGCATCTATTAGTCCCTGAAAACATCAGTGATTCACTATACAACGGTTGTGGAATGGAATCTAACGGATTATGTCCAGAGTATGTTTGTATAAAGAAAATGATGAGGAAAAAAAAGGTGTAAAATAACATTAGGAGGGAGAAAGTTTCTCGAATTAACGAATGAAATTTCTTTCAAAGGAAACTGAATTGAAGTGTGGATTAAACAGTTAGGAAGGATCATATAGTTTTCCTATGCGCCTTTTACGGGTAGATACGTTGATCAACAAGCTACTTAGTTCAATGTTTTAAACATGGAAGAGATTAACCATTTTTTTTTCTCAAAGATAACAAATGAGTTTAAAGAAGGAAAAAGAGAACTTTGAAATTATCTTTGTTGTATTTAAAAGAAAAGATAAGAGGGATTATTATATGCTTAAGGGAGGCATGAAAGTAGAAACACGGTCTAACTCAAGGAACATTATGCATAATTATTATTTACTTCCTAATTTGTAAGAAAAACGGGTATGAACTATCCAATTGGATTTCAATGAGCACTGTAGAAAGAAACAGAGCTTATTAAGGTTGGATTAACTGGTTTTGTTGGTTTGTTCACATAAAAAATCAATGATTCTGAAGGTAAGAAATAGGAAGATTTTTTGCGTGATGTTTGTTTTTTTTCTATCCCAGACGTAAAGTTTGTGGCCGTTTTTCTTTAGATTATAAGTTTTATGACCGACTTATATACAACGCTAGAGAGACAAACACTTATCACACCAACTGGTACCCATTAGTACCATATTTTACAGTGATATTTACTTGTAAATGAGATATTAATTTGAATTTATTTTGTTTCTCAGTCAACCTCTTCATTTTAATCAACTTATTTTCATAGCAGTATCCGGCATAGAATTATTTAACTGGATAAAAAAATCTAGTTAATAAGCCACTTGGTATACCGCTGATAGAATTCTGTGATAACACTCTATCGAAGTTGAATTTCTAAGTTCTTCCCCTCTTGCCATCAAGAATATACAGTGAATTCCAGGACGTGTCTATTTGCTATGCATAGCAGTATACATACTTGCGAAGAGACAAATATACATATTAGCATGTTTCCTTTTAAAATTGTTTCAAAACTAATTTCTACATAGGGTGTGATGATTACATCAGACTAATAAGAAGATATTCAATAAAGGATAAAGTGACAGCAGTATACTGGGATGTAGATCATATAAGCAACACGTTAAGTAAGTCCTATTTTAAGCTGATGAGATGTATGAGACGAAGCTAATATGACAATGTTTAAATTAAGTCGTGTACGACGACTTATTTGACAGGAATAATAATATGAATATGACAAATATCATGACGCATCAACTTAAATAGGATCTGAGGATATAATGAGGAGTATGAGATTTACCTGACATAATATAGATAATATTATATAAGCAAGTTAGGCTATGAATATATATAATAATCCCTTATTATACAGGGTGTTTCAAAAAGAATGACCCGATTTCAAATAATTATATTTAATAATGAATATGTGGTACAGTTACAAAACGCCTTCTGTTGACTAGACGCAATCTTCTCATTAACTAAGCGTAGCAGCTAGTTCGGAGCTAGTAGTGGCATCTATGAGTCGTCATATCAAACTCTGGGCCAAGGCCGTTCACATGGTACAAGTCGCATGCATTTGTGGTTCGTGGTTGCAGAGATATACAATTTTCAAATCGGGACATTCTTTTTGAAACATCCTGTATATAGCGTGACTTCGACTATAAAAAGTCAAGCTCTAGCTTGAAATTTGCTAATTATGGCAAACAGCGCTTCAAATAAATCAGGTATCAGATTCACACTGAGAGCAAATCATTAAGATCAGGTTAATACAACAAGTATTGTTGTATCCAGTCGCCCGACCGAGATTGATTCGAGTGTTATTATGAAGGATATCATCGACAAAAATCCGTGATAAACAGTGCGGGAGATTGCTGCAGTACTGAACATATCCCATACAAGCGTTGAAAACCATTTGCACAAGTCAATGTTTGGGTGCCGCATGAACTGACTGAGGCCAATATGGCTGCTCGCATATCCATCTGTGATTCGCTGCGACGTCACCAAGAAAACGACCCATTTTTGAAGCGAATGATTACGGGAGATGAAAAATGGGTCGTGTACGAAACGTAGTACGTAAAAGATCATGGGGACACGAGAGCGAACCACCGCAAACAACCTCGAAAGCGGGATTGCACCCAAAGAAGATCCTGCTCTCTGTGTGGTGGGATTATAAAGGTGTTGTCTACTGAGGTGTTACCGTCAGGCAGAACGATTGATTCAACTATTTATTGCTCACAGTTAACGCGACTGGCCCGTGCAATTAGCACAAAACGTCCTGAATTGGCTAATCGGAAAGAAGTTGTCTTTCACCACGACAACGCCAGACCCCACACATCGTTAACAACTCGGAGTAAATTGTTACGTCTTGGCTGGGATGTTTTGCCGCATCCTCCGTATTCAACGGACCTGGCACCTTCCGATTACCACTTATTCCGATTGTTGCAGACTTCTTTGAACGGGAAAACCTTTGCTAATGAGAAGGCTTCTAACAGGTGGTGGTGTTCTACTTATTATTGCAGACGAATCAAAAATCGCATGAGTCTGGAATTCTCAGGAAAGCTACTGTTGCATGTAATTAAGAACCTGTGGACTGGGAGAAAATAGTTAAAATTTTGAATGAGCATAAGTGGTTTGTAGTGTTTAATGGATACCATTCACTTGTAATAACAAGTGAATTTTTCCCTGGTGATTTACTGTATAGTTCTATATCAAATTAGCTGCAGTTACTGAATGAGGAAATAAGAATTAGTAAGTCAATAAAGGGATGCGTAAATAAATTCAAATACTGTAAAAGCGAAACTATCCATAACACCGAATTATTAGTTTGAGAAGCATCATTTTTGATGTATACATAAGAAAGATGCTTTTGATGCAAATGAAAGATTGGAGATACGCCAGACGTATTTCTGAGGAAACTTAGATACATTGGCAGAAACATCAACTGTGAAGAAGGAAAGAAAAACAATATTAAGAAAGTAAAATCATGCTTAATGTAAGATGATGCGGCTAGTATAAAAAGAATTGAAGCAAAATGGCAGGAATCAGAAGAAGAATAAGATATGAATCGATATATAAAAGTGGGTTAAAAAATGGAGTCAAGGATTATTAAATTAGACACTTAATACTTAAATAGAACAAGTTGGCAAAGGGGGATAGAAAGCTAATAATGCTAACTGTGTTGGCTTGTCGTGGCATCCATTAAGTATCATCAGAATTTTATTATTATTATTATGGTGAGGAGACGGTTGATGATGATGGCTGTCATTTTAAATGTTCAATAACTCACTCCTTATGAAGTTATTAATAGCAATAGCTGTACTCTTTTCTGCACTGAGCTATCCTCTGTCTTTCGGTTTATGGACACATTCAACATAAAGTGCACGAACAAGCCAATTTTCGCTTATTCTAGATATTGTGCGGTCCATACGAATAATATCTTTCAATTTCAACATTAAATCTAATAACTAAAACACACGATGTATCGGAAATGTTTCATAAGATTAAAAATAAAACAGTGCAGTAAGTAGATAAAATGAAAAGTTGATGGAAAGTTTCAGCAATTTTATAAATTACAGATAAATGCGAGTTTATATTTTAACACTAATTCTATGGGTTAGTGAAAAGAACAATAACTCTTTCGCCATATGTCGATTATAGGTATCATTTTTCGACGTTGGTTCTAACAAATAAAATATCTTTCCTTGAAGGCTTCGAGAAATCTGCCGTTTCCTTGATTTCTTTTTCTGGATAGACGCGGCACTAAGATGCATTATCTCCATGAATTTTACAACAACGGTGATGTTTCGATACGTAGAAGTGGAAAGAAACACGTAAAGACGCTTTGAGTACAACTGTTCTATATGTTTGTTCCTTATCAGAGAAATGATACTTAAATTGTGGCCACGGATAGAGTTGAGGAAAGGGCAGTAGAAAAAGACTACATCGGAAAGCAAAACATTCTCGGAGTATTCGATACAGCCGAGTTATATTTACGAAACATTCTGATAGCCGTTATTACTCGTCAATCAAAGTAAGTAATTTTGTATAAAATTTGTTTCGCCGTAATAAAGGAGTGCATTGTTTTCCTCTTATACTTTTATATTTCGGTTACACGCATTAAATTTAAAATAAGCAACAACTATGAAAACAAAACACTCAGTCCGTCGAGATGAACTTTAGTTTATTCGTAAGCTGGCTTTACATATATATAAAGCCAGAGGATTTTATTTTAGTATTTTCTGAGGATAAAATTTCCTATCTACGTCTCAAACCAACACAGGAGGCGTTGGTTTGAGACATCATAATCAGGTAAGGGCGAAACTTTGGAGAAAGTTTGCTAACGTTCAAATGAGTGTGTGTGTTTGTAGTTATTCGAATAGTCTTCATAATTCGAGCGTTATGTGGAAGTTTTACTGCGTAGTGTGTAAGTTTCTTCATGATACCCCTAAACGTTATGGAAAAGAGAAGAAAGATTTGAATAGATTTTGCCTCTTCATTCTCATCCGAATATCTGAGGTTTGTTTCGTGCAATCTGAATAAATGACAAACATTTCCATCACTTTTTCATGTTCCATCTTGTTTTTATCCGAAACCAAACTAAAGCAAGTATGCTCGCAAAAGAAACAGAGGTTGTAGCAAAAAATTGTACTTATTTTTCTGAATGCAATTTCATGAACATAAAAGATATCATCAAACGCTTGCACTGTGGTTCCAGATGATGGAGACTATAGTTAGTACAAAACTCCTCCGCTAGGTGTATATAGAAGAAATTTTTTTGAATTATTCGTTGTTTATTTCAAAGTTCATGTTTCGTTCTGGCGAAATGTAAATTTGTGATTATTTACGGTTCTCAATAAAAATGTCAGACTTAAGCATCTCCTACGTACTCATTCCAATTTCATACTGAGAAGATTGTTTATTATTCATTATTATTATTATTGTAGTTTTAACTTGCAGTCTTAGGGGAAATAGTGAGCAGAGCTTTTATAGTCAATTGTTTTTATAGTTTAAAACGAGTGAGATTTTACTGATATATATATATATATATTTTTTTTTTTCATTTATGGACTTATGCTTTGGGAATTTCGACCTCTGAATCAAGCTATGAAGTAATATTCCTGTACAAATGCAGGGCGGAGAAATGACGCGTTATATTCTTAACTGACCCCCTCCCCTGATGCTCTAATCAAGTCTTACATTCTTTACAAACGAGATTCTTCTGCGACATGCTACTTAAGGTTGTCTCGCATCAGCTCAATAAATTCGGCTTCATTTTGCTCATGAGATTTCACCGATACTCAATCAATGTTTGATAATTATTCACCCATGATGATTATCTGTTTAGCATCTATTGGGTTGATTTCGCAATGCATTTCACCAGCAACTGAATCTCTAATAACATCCCAACATGTAAGATGATCTTAGACTTTGTCTCACGCCAGATTGCTTCACTGCTGTATGGAAAACTAACTAATATTGCGATCATAACTTTCTATCCTAACTTGACCCAAATCATTTCCTGTGTTTACTTTTTCTCGTTTGGTTCCTATTCCTGGAAAATAATTGGATAATCGGAAACTATTTATTTTTATTTGATATTGGTAGAGATTTCTTTGCCTTGCCTATCTGGTAAAAACATATTTCGGGAAAATATATTTATGAACTATGGTACGAAAAATCTTAAAAGCTTTAAATATTTAAGCGTTAAGATCTTTCATTTAAATTCAAAGGAATTTCGCCAGCAAAGGTTAGTCGATTGGTAAAGCCTCTGCTACTAATGGCTCACGCAAAAAGTTAAGCAAGTTTAAGCGCTGTTAGTAGTTAGACGGGATAAAATCGTTCGATCTTTTTGGCACACTCTCCCTCGGTGACTCTTTAGACTCCCTGAGGTGTCACATAATAATAATATATCCATTTGTTGGTTTACGCTGACTTCTTCATGGTAATGTCATGTTATCCTTACTTGTTACAGTAATAGGACTGCGGCACAAATGTATACTAATATGTAATAGGTCAGCGATTTGAAGTACATTATTTCAAGTCTGAAAAATGGCTTAAATAGTCACTGGTGGTCATATTTTCAGAATTCATTATCACTTCCCTTAAATGAATCTTCTTCGGTTCAATTTACGGTACTTAAACGTATGTCCTATTTTTAGATCTACCTTATGTCTTTACTCTTTTTTCCAGTTTAGTAGATCTTAACTAAAACCCTGATTAATAATAAAGAGCAAACTGTCCGAAATGATTTCAAGCCAGGATAATTCTCCCTACCGTGGCATTACAAAAAGAGTTTTTTTCTTCCCTATTCAAATTTAATTTTCCTCTTGAAAATGGATTTATATTTACAGGTTTCAGTTATTGTAAATATTTCGAATGTTTGGGATTTTTAGTTATCATTCATATTTTTGCTAAAAATTGCATCGAACATGTTGATTTGCATCTTGAAAGAACACATCTGACATTCGATAAGATCACTGTCCCAATATGGTGAGAATTCGTCATTAATTTACATCTTTACGAATACAATTTACTAAGTTACTAATACAATAACGCTGAGTTAAATTTTGGAATTGGTTGGCTCACCTGTAAAATCAATCAAGAATGTCATTTTATTACATCTCTCTCTATTTCACACACGCACACACTACGATCCGATAGGGAAGAGTGCCTAGATTAATGCATTATATATATATATATATATATATATATATATATATATATATATATATATATATATATATATGTACACACACACACACTGTAAGTTGCAAAATCTTTCCTGATCATGTATGCCTTACAATATGTAGCCGAAAACTTGAGTACATAGGTGCTCAAGTGAAGGAGCGAAAATTGCAAATTTTAATTTATAAGGGTAAGAGGACATCATGCGTGAAGCATTGGATGAACTCAGGACAGGAATTAGGATAGGAGGTAGATTGATCAATAATCTGAGGTATGCTGATGACACAGTACACCTTTGTAATGACATGGAATAACTAGGACTAATTCTTGAAAACGTTAACAAACAGAGGACTTCAACTCAATCCTAGCAAGACAAAGATTATGGTTCTCAAAGGAAATACAAACAGGGAAGCTCTTGAGAAACAAGTGTACCTTAATGGAGAAAGAATTGAGGAAGTCAGTAAGTTTAAGTACCTGGGATCCATTATTAATGTGAAGAATTGCTGTTCAGAAGACGTCAGAAAAAAGTTAGGAATAGCTCAAACAACAGTCAGAGACCTGTCTAAAATTTGGAAGGATGGATCTATCTCCATGGGAACAAAGTTGAGGATTTTGGATGCAGTTGTTTTTACAACAACTTATGGATGTGAGACTTGGAATCTAAAGAAGTCAGATAAGAAAGGCGTACAAATGAATGGGTGTTAGAAAAGATCAGTCGAACTTTAAGGCTCCTTAAGGAGATTGACAGAAGAAACCTAAAATATTTTGGACACATAGAAAGGATGTAAGGGGGATTTCTCAGAACAGTAATAGACGGTAAAGTTCCTGGAAAAAGAGGCAGGGGTAGACCGTCAATGAGATGGATGACGCGTGTGGAGTGACCGATCTTCAGAGAGTTGAGGCCACCAGAAAAGCAAACAACAGGACTACATGGCGAGGCCTGGTGTGGCACATCATCGAGCATCGGAGTGACCATACGGCATCTGTAGATGCCAAGTGAACATAGGAGTAATGGTAGTAAGAAGGGTAAGGTAAAATTTCCAGAAATCATTTTCATGAATAGCAATACTGAATTTTTCCTTAATCAGGATAGACAAAATGAAATTTGAAATAAATCAGTGTCTAGGACTACGAAAATCAACAGTGAAGGAATTTTTCTGAATGATAATTCTTAGTTGTGCTATTTTCTAATCACCTTTCGATTCCACCCAGATGGTCGACAAGAAGCAATAAAATCTTTTCTATATATTTTACTACTGTAGACCTGAAATGACTAGCCCGAAAGCGCATTACCTTTTTTTTTGTCTCGAGCACATAGCCCGCATTATATAACCTTTAGATTAACCAGACGCACTAATGCACATTGTTCCCAGCCTTCTCTGGATTTGGTTTTCAAAACATTCACGTTTTTTTTATTTATATCCAGATTTAAAAAAAAAATTGCTAGAATAAACAATGAAGAAAATATTTTCCTTATAGCATTGTGATATGCAAAACCCACACAGCAGATCTTGAAATGGCTCACTTATTATATACGGGTTAGAGCTTGAACAGCCCAATATACAAAAGAGCTTCTGTTCCTTTATATTAACATATTTAGATAGTTTTAATGCTCCTTTTTTCAAGAAATAAGATATGCTTAAACTAAGAATAAAATGTTAATGAAATAAGGGATGAGTTTCAATTTGTGGATGAATGATCAGTAGAATTGACCAAATTCTACTGATTACCCTCTTCTTTTTTGTCTGTCTTCATTTTTCTTAAATTAAACAATGCATGTTAAGTGTAATATTTGAACTATGAAGAGCTATCCACTGTTAAATTCCTCTACGCTTATTTGCTTCTTCCACTTTATTTAAAGAATTTATTTTTAACTATCCATAATTCGTTCTATAAAATTAAGTTGGTAGAACAACGTACTTTAATCCTTATTTGTTCTTATTTATTTGTTCAAATCATCGTGGCTGCAATTTAATAACGAACATTGCAATTTAAAAGAACTATCAAAAGTTTTCTCATTTGAAATGCTGATAGGCAAAAAACGTTCTCAAACTTGTTCTTCTTTAGGCGGTTTCTTCTTTAATCTGAATGGATTTACAGGCTCTTCTTTTCGCTTCAAAACTCAGAATAGAAAAAAAAAAGTAGTGCAACGATTTATACACTGGAGGTAAGAAAATTGCTTCCTACTAAGAAACGGAAATCGAAGCGGCTTACTTTTCTTTCTTTCGTTCTTCCGGACCAGAGAGGTCGTGTTGCTCGAGCTAAATGTTTACGATAACAAATTAAAGGCTTCACTTCTGTAAAAGGAAAAATACGAAAGTTAGTTTCTTTCTCTGATAAGCAAAAATCATAAAAGTAAAAATCCAATGCATGAAATAGAGTAGAGAAATTTATTATTTTAAGTGGGAAAGTAATTATTCTGTATGAATTTCAAAACGAATGGATAGCTTACAAATCAATACTACAGATCAAAAGCATCAACTAAGAATTAAAATTACAACAAAAATCACTCATGAATATAGACTGCTTCGCAATTTTAAAAGATCCAAATCAATGATAATAACTAGAATATAACTGATGATTTATTCAGAAATTAAAATGGCAGTCGGATATTACTGTGCAGAGAACTTGCAGTTGTTTAATGAAAGCATTGATTAATATTGAAGCAACAACAGATATTCCAAGTCAGACGAAATGTTTGAAGTTGAATTATTTAATGCTCTTATTCAGAAATCCATATCCCTAACAGAAAAATTCATGCAATATTCTTAATTCAACCACATACTGATACAAAATATGTGGGCAATGATTCTCTTCTACCTTTCATAAGAAAGATTAATATACCACGATTCTTTTCGTGAAAATCATTATTAATAGTTTTAAGAAAATATCTGATTCATACACAAATATATTTCTTAATGAAATGGCTAATGAGTGAAATATGATTTTATTTTAAATGTTTAATAATATTAATTCAGAACGATTATTCGTGTATTTCTTAGAAATTTGTCATCGATACTGTTTTTGTTGTTTCAGTTGTCCTGCAACATTACGACATCAGAGTACTCGATGAGTTCGTTCTAAGGGGAAATGTTGCTGTTCTGCACTGTCAGATTCCTAGTTACGTCAGTGAGCATGTGAAGGTGACATCCTGGGAAAGAAGTGATGGCTTCGTCATTACACCAGGAACTATAACTGGTAATTCCTTACCTGCCTAGTTATTTATTATAAGGAAATGACTGATCTTCGTACTTTGATTGATCAAAAAGTAAAAATTAAGTCAATTTTATAAGGCACATGATCAAGAGCCATTAACATGTTAAACAGCTGATTTTCTTCATTTCCAACCAGATATACAAAGCGGTGAATTCCGCTTGTAGTTTAATATTGGCTTTCACCATGTTCGTTGCTAATTAATCAGAAGCATGTTTAATTACATTAGAAGGTGAACAGAGCAAAAATGAATCCGATGAATAAATGTTTTTATACCTGTTGCCAGTAAGGTAAACTTGGTTTTTTCAATTTATTGGAAATACTAACATATCACAAACAAAGTGTTCCATTTTTGTGGAAACAATGGATTATGGTTTCTAATGATTTGTTTTTGTATCACTTTACCGTGACATTTTTGTGTTGATATCTTTATCTGAAACAGTAATATGTACAACGTAGATGTTTCTTTTTTTCATTCACAATCCCTCCCACCAGAAAATTTAAGTAAGTACATTATTTATTAACTTTATCAAGTTATTAAATTTTATTATGCGAAAAAAATAGATAATTAATAATAGTTCCTCAGTAGTATAATTGGAAGAACGATGAAACATTGTGCTCTTCAATCGCAAAAGACCCAAGTGCAATTCTCGTCTAGGAGAATCGAGAGGAATCGTTGCGGCCATTATCAATTGAATGTTAGTTAGCAGATCTCATACAGACCTAGCAGGATTTTTTTTTCTCCCAGAAACTCGAGATTTTCATCCCGCATACAGAAAATACAGAAAAAAGAGCGCACACTCAGATTACAAACCAGAATATTATTAGTGGAGAGTAGATGGTGAAGTGTGTAGGTGTTGTTCATTCACAGGATTTGATAGTGTAGGTAAATAAAGTAAAAGTAAAATAGTACGAGGTTGGGTAGTCTCCTGCAGAAAGTCCTTGGAGGCCCCACGTAATAAAAACAGTAATTAATAATTGAATATTTTATGTATAATTGTAAAATCAAGTGTAAACCTAACAGACATATCAGTTGTCAACTAAAATAGTTAAGAGAAGATGAGCATATCAACAAATATTAAGAAGTTCATGGAATGGCAAATAAACCACACGCTATATTATTATCATTATATTATAATGACCGAGGCGAAAGGTTAAAAACTGTCGAAACAAATTGCTTCAAAGTATCCTTTAGATGGTGTTGTTATGCTCGAGCACTGTTCTGTTCTACTTAATCATAGCCATTAGCTTTTAAGTTATGCCTTCAATAAAGTACGCAAGTTATTAGATTACCTAACTAATTCAAGCATGAAGCAATTAACTTGTTTGTTAGCTGAATATCTGGAAACACTTGAAAAAAAAAAAAGTCTGTATCATTAGACTCTATTCTTAATTTAAATAACCTTTCTGTAGGTACTACGTTGTAGTGTTTTCGTAATGGTAAGTGCCTTTCTTGCAGTGGACAGCGACTAAATTTCTATTGACATAACTAGCAATTTTATAAATAAATTAAAAACTTGTAGTTAATTCTTGTGAACCTATGACAACTCTTGCACACCCTTACGAAAAAAAAATATTGTGTTAATCAGAGTATCAAAAATACTGAGAACTGAATCAGTAGATAAATGAAGGGCAGCGATATCTTATAATTGGCTGTTTGAAATAGGAATTTGTGAAATATACGTCAAAATATTATCTAACACATTCTGAATGAGAACAGATATTCATTCATGCATGATTGCTCACATGAAGTATTCTGTCCATTTTATAGACTTTATGAATACAGTAAATCTCAGAAAGGAGCGGGGTGTCTTCGGAGGAAGGGTCAAACGGTACTCTTGATAAGCATTATTACGACATAACCTGTTGATGTAGCGCTAGGAATGAGGAGCTCATGAGGCGGTTGTCAGAGGATACATATGTACTGTTGGTGATTTTACCTTATCCGGAAATCCTGCTCTAGAGACCAAACATGGAATTTTTTTAAGCCGCTGCAGGTCTCCATTAATTGGATGTTGAACAAAGGATGGAGAAAATATCACTCGTTTAGAGCCACATAAACAAAATGGTTCTGCTAAGAAATTAAATTTCGTTGGACATCAAATCTGAATATATTTACATTAGTATGCTAGTTTGGCTGTAACGTCTGGATAATTTTATCCTTTGTTAAATAACTTAAAATGTCGTAGGTCATGTTTGCGCAAGAGGAAGATAGCCCGCTTTAGTTTTCTTTTAATTTATGTATGAAGTAAGCATTCTAAAACTCAACTGCATTCCTGTGTGAGTGAGCATTAACAACTTTATAGTTTTGACTTTGCACGGTTTTAATTTCGATTAATTTCTTAATGTCTACAGGCTTTCATGACGTAGACATACTACAGCACGATTCACATTCCATCGTTTAAAGGAACCTTTTATGAAGTTTCCAATGCAGTACCGTGTTGAACGAAAGTGTCAGTGATTTTAAACCAGAAAATCCTCTTCAAAAACCGACAAGCTAATTATTTAGTTCACTTTGCAGCTAGCCTTATTACATGTCTGTAATTTTCGATACGTATTCGTGTAATGCACTCTAAGAAGGGGATATGATATGAAGAAAGATAACCTAATTGTTTTTTTTTTGTTTTTTTTTTACATTTTTTCCTAATTTTTGAGAATCACAGCAACCTTTCCTGTTTATTATGGCAAGGTTTAACACATGTACTGGGTTAAGTGACAAAGAAGCGGGTAACGCGAACATCATTCATCAGCGTATAACAAAGAATATTCAGTAACAGCCAGGACAGTAAGGTAGCTTTAGGAATTGGGAACATGATCGAATGGAGGAAGAATTGAATGGATAAGTAGGAAAGATATTTTCATATTTTGTAAAATTAAACTTGAACACGGTTATCAAGTTATCTACTTGAACAAGTAAATTGGAAAGAAATCGAGTTGCAGACATGAATATTTATGAATACCTTTAGGTGTAGATGGATTGAGTTACTTGCAGGAATACCAAAACTCTGTTTATTCAAGACCTCAAGTGGTTTGGAAAAATACCACGTTTGTCTGCAAAACAGGGTTTCCGAATAACCAAAACTTAGTATGTCCATTATACTAGTAAGAGCACTTAGGCATGGAAACTTGTAATGGTTTCATTTATAAAATTATCTGAAATATACAATTATTATAACACTTTTAAAGTAACAACGATTTAGTTTGTTAGAAACCAAATATACTCCCGAATGCACTACTAATTTTTTAAATATTTTTCGGAAAGAGCGAATTAAATACAAAGATTTAAGATCAAGTTGTAACCGTTTCTGGAACAATTGCAAAAACAGACGATATAAAGTGCCTAGTTAGTTTTATGGCTATTTTTTAAAAAGCAAAAAAAGTATTATAACCAAAAAAAATCAGAAATGTTCGTGTGGAACTGTGAAATACTAGATATTCTCGTAACGGAAAATTACTTTGCCTGTTTGAAATAAACTTTATGTAGTTAAACCAGGAATGGAAAACATTTGGTAGTTTGTGTGATTGATGGTCATTTTTTTCCTCCTCAGATAGTACATTTTATATTTGTATAAAAGTGAAAACTGCATACGATTTACGTTGTTTGCGATTGTTTTAAGGAAGAGTTTGGTTACGAATCCCATCTCTTTCCTTTTGACTATAACGTAGATAGAAATAAATCAGTGTCATAGTAGACCTGAAAGAGTACTTTCTACAAAATTTGAAAACTCTCTATATTCCAGATTAAACAAACGTACTCCATCAGTAAAGGTTACTGTTTGGAAAGCACACTTAATGTAGTCACATGTTTCCCTTATTGCCGAATTATACAAATATACATGAGATATCGCAATCTTCTCACGCGAGGGTGCCATTATCTTCTGTGTTACTAGCGCGCTACATGGTACTGGTAGAACAGATATTGCACTCCGAAATGACCTCTTTCACAAGCAGAAAGAAAATTGATTTGGGAATTTCTAGAAACTTGGGTATTTATTATTGTCGCCAGTCAGCTATCTATCGATAAGAATTTCACTTTCGAACAAGAAATGGGTCACTAGATATAATGCAGTTTGCACTGGAAATCCTATACTTTGTTTCCAGTAATGTCAAAACGTAGCAAAAAGGAAATTCTCATTACTTCAGTATCAGATTAGGAAATGTACTGCTTGAAAATCACATTTTCTGCACTTAATCGAAAACTTTGTGCGCCAACTCCTAACTGCTGTTCTGTCTTTACGTGGAATAATTCTCCTTTCAATTTATCCCTGCTACAACATCCAAGCGGAAATTGGCAATGCTGTTAATCAGCTAGACACGCTCTGCCTGTCCAGATAGGGAAAGTTCTGAAATTATAAGCACAGTTTCATGTGAACTAATAATGGCGAGGAGTTTAGTATTGCAGTATAAACTGATTTTTATAAATGTCAATCGTGTTGATCTGATAACGGAGTTCCGGGATAATTGTTATAAAGGATATCGTGCGATTCAATTTGCGGATGCGAAAAAGTGTCGACTGTTTCTGTTGCTAAGGAAACATACAGATCAGGAGTAGTATCGGTAGATAATTAGAGAGAAAATATAGTACTGTATTTATTGTGCAATGCTTCGTAAAATCGTCTTATTCTTTTGACGAAACTAAGCTAGTTTCGATGTAATAATTTAAAAAAAAAAACACGATTAGATTATATTTTAATAGGTTAAGAGTAATAACTTCTGAAACGTATATTACCTTGTAGCTTTTTGATTAATGCAAAATCAGGACTTAATAATGCCCATCTGCTAGTGTTTACTAAAATGCAATATACTATACTTTCGATTTTATCACCTATTTCATTACTGGCAAACTGCTATGCTAGTCGTCGTAAATCGATCATAAATTTCCCATCTGCTCAGTATCGTGAATTGGGGTTATGTTCTAGAAATAATTTGAACTGTAATATAAACCTTTTGTGTATTCATTAGGATGATGCTTATCGTAGAATGGGACAAATGAAACGGGTCCATTTCGATTATTCTTCATTCCTGAAGGCTAAACATTTCATGCTTCTAATGCTAATGCTGTCTGCTTATTTAGGGATTCTGTATTCTCAAATTCGTTTTTCCTCTTTCCGGACATGGTACTTTTAAGACAAAAATATGTGCAATGTGCATCTGTGAAGTGATCATGGAACTATGACGTAGAGGGGGGGGGGGGGAATGCGAATATGTATGCGTATTTTGTGACGTAAAATTCAACCATTGTATATAAAAATAAACTACGTTGATTCGGTTATTAAAAATTCATAGTGATTAAAATCGTTTATTCTCGGTTGTACATTACGATTCCCTTCACTGTAAGTCGCCGTGCCGGATCACTTAATAGGTACAGAGGAGAAGCATACGATTAAAGTGAACTGTTTTAATTTGCCTAGCTCATCATTTATCAGTTTACCTTAAAAACTCGGCAAAATAATCAAGAAGACAGTTACTTTAGCGCAACTTGGGCTATTCCAAACATTTCTATATTCATAATAGAAAATGTTGCCAATCATAAAAGTACGGGGTACGTTAAATTTCTTTCCTTTCAGTTATATTAAAATGCCAATTTTATTTTAAACCTTGTAAGTGTTGTGAATATTCAACATTTTAGCATCTTGGAGTATCCAGCAAGTTGCGCTAAAAATAACTGCGTGCCTTTTGATTCCTTTTCCAGTGGAAACGTAACATTTCATCGTTTTTTTTTTTCTTTTTTTTTTCGGGATTCATAATTCTATCTTCGAGTTTGTTGTAGTCGTTGGTGAGTTGTTTTGATGGACGCGTATAGCATTATTTTTCCATGTCTAACCAGGATTAGTCCCATGATGGGCACCTAGTACAATAAAACTAGCTAATGGGCACGGTTGTTTACGTTTTATTAATGAAATACTGTAGTATACTCAAATGCCTATTAAACTTGTTGAAATTGCTCTATAACAGTCCTTATATTTTGTATAATATCGATAAAAACATTAAAACTCGTGTTAAAAAGCAATTCTAGCCTTCTAAACTATGGATGATGGAAAACTTGCACATAAAATTCTAGCGCTCATATGCCACTCTGGTTATCAACTTCCATTAAATCGATATCGAAGCCATTTTGAAGCTGTCATTAAGATAGCGGAGCATTAAAAAAACCTGTGTGGTCCTCCAGCCAATAGAGTTTTCATTTACTAGTACAGTATGTTATACTGGTAGGGTTAATAATAGAACTGCATTTTTTTACCTTTTCCCCAAAGATTGTGCAGTGTAAATGACACGTTTCTAATTGAAAAGATGGAAGATCTTAATGGGTCTGTAGTCATATTTTGTGAACCTCATGAGAAAGGAATGAATAATTTTGAATTATTTATAGAACATCCAATCGGTTGTTACACTCGTACCATTCCTAATGGTAGTCACTCTTAAGATAGCGTTCTTGTTATTCATGTTAGTTTTCTGCATAGAAAAAATGAATCAAATGAGTTCAAAGAAAAAAGCTTAAGAAGAAATTAAATAAACTTAGTCCTTAAATAAGATAGATTTAGGTATTGAAGTACGAAAGTCATAAAATATATATGCAAACAGTGAATTGCTGCTAGTTAACATCTAAAGTGATCTTATACAATCTTCCTGCTCATCATAATTATCGATATTTTTGGGGTTTACATCTAAATATATTGCTAATTTATTGTAGAATATTTTGACATTTGTTTTTTGGATTCAGTGCCAGTTGATACATGGTAATGATTGTATCGAGCCTTCCAGTCATAGGCATCAAATAATCAATGTAGAGAAGAATATCTATTGGATTACACAGAATAGCTGATGAAAGAGGTGTGGCATCCACAGTCTTCAAAGGTAAGCTCAGAACTGGTACTAAGCACCCCGTTAGATGACTTTTATTCTAGTGGTCATTACTTGCTGTACGTTTCATGCGAACAGAACAATGCTATGTCCTGACAGAAAAGCACACGTTTAAAACTATTATTCTGTAAACTTTCACTACTTGGAGAAAGGAGAATTCAGCACCGACCTTAATGATAATCCCTGTTGTATTTCTGCAGATCTCACATCCGAGAAGTCGTATGTCGAACAGACACCTACCGTACCATGGTTTGACGAATGGTTGTATTTTCCCCTTGGGAAACTCATGATTAGTTTTATTTTCTTGGAACCAATATTTTTATAACGATAAACTTTTCTACACTCCAAAACCCCAATATACACACACTCCTCTTGACTAAATGAAGGCTTGCAAGAAACTCCCCTTGTTTATTTTACTTTCTTGAATAACTCAAGTTAAAATTTTTAGTTGCAAAGAATTTAATTGTGTATACAGTCTTTCGGTATTTACATACCAGAGATAATCGATTTAAAATGGTCTGTTTTCGATCTACTTTGATTCAGCTTCTCTTTCTTTTGGTCATATTCAAACATTGGCTCAATCTCTCTTCGAAATTCTAAACCTTATGATCCTCTCTATCATTTCATCTTACTTGATTTAACATCTCGAAATATGGTACAACACTTTGGAACTATATTTCAGGAAATTTCTTTTTCAACTTGAGGTGCGTAACGTGGTCGATGGCAAGGCATTTGTTGTCCAAATGCCTTGCCATCGATCTTCAAATTTACGCTAAGTTTGATACCATCAAGGCATCAAACTTAGCGTAAATTTACCATATGTTAAAGTAAAAAATCTTCTACTGGCTTTTATTCTCCAAAACGAGTAGGTGAAACTCCAAGGTAACATTTCGTAAATCAGTAGAAAGCTGGTTTCCATTCTTAGCCATCAACGAAACTGAGTGAGCCTGCGTAGCTCAGTAGGTATAGACGAAGCCTTTGGTCGGAAAGACATGGGTTCGATTCCCTTCCATGACGTGAGGAACCTTTATTTAGTGTCTTTCGACTAAAGGTGAGTTAGCTGGTCTCATACTGTGGTAGAGTTTTTTTCACCCGGAAATTCTGATTTTTCGTCCCGCAGAGCAGGCCCGTGGACACACACGGATCTACATTCATAAAATACATACTTAATCCCTCACTAGGAGGGCTCAACCAGTCCTCAGGGACGGGCGAAGGAAACCCCATATGAATAAATAAATAAACGAAACTGAGCTTGCGGCTACCGATATCGATTTTTCTAAGTTATAGAAAGAACTCAAGTTTACAGAAGGGAAAAAATATACTTTTCTCTGCCAAGGACAAACTGGGAAACCAGTCTAAAAAAAAAAATTGAAAAAGAAAATCCTCTGGTTGGCATATGGAATCGAACTTATAAAGAGCTTTCATCTGGGGGAGGCTAGCAGTGTGGAACCAGAAACGTTTCGATTGGGGCTACACAGGGATCATACTAATGAAAATAGTCCATTATTTTATTTTTAATAATTGTATTTCTTACTCTCCAGTAAGTTGAGTCTTCTAAGTACATGTGATTACTGTATTTACGAAACAAATCACATTCTGGAGTTATTTTCCTTTGGAATATCACTCGAGTAGTCAATGCAGCCTAGTTTTGGTGCAACATAATAATAATAATAATATATATGCATATTATTATAGTTTCTATTTTTTTTTATTTTCTTGATTACAGCATTGTTTTAATTCATCTGATAGATATATCAGCATCAAAAGTCTTCCACAGATGTGAAAACGTTTTACACTCCATCCCGCTTTATATTCTCGTTTTAATTTTTTAACAATCATTTTCACTCTCCGAAATAAGAATCCTGTAATACATCGCTATTGACTCTTACTGTCTTCCAAACTTCCTTTTGTTTAGTAACATAATTCACAATAACAGTTCACAAATCCAAAAAGGCATTTTTAAACGGACAAAAGTAGGAAATTTATCCTTCCCAAATCCACTTTCTTAACGCGATTGGCTGCAACTTCAATTCAAAACTGAAAATTTTCAGATTTTTCCAGACTTTTAGGTTGGCATTAATTACTCTAATTTTTTATTTTATTTCACTTATTACTTTTGTATATCAGCTTGCCTGAAACATTAGTCCATCACTTCCAATTTTCTTAAATGAGTCATAAGAATAATCCGGTTGGAAAACAATTCGAGATTCTTTCCGCGGTCTAACAACCTAATTTTCAACTAGTTTGATTTTTTTCCCAAAAAAAGTTTCTCATAACTGATATGAATAGCAAATTTTAATCCAGTTGTATTCTGTTCAAGCCACTGCCACCAGCCTTGCTGCGTAGTAATGATGTATGTGTATTTACTTCTGTAAGCTCTTTCCAAGTTATTCTGTTGAAGCTCAGATTTCTCATAACTGTATGTAATGATATATATCAATGATTCACCAGACCTCTACTACAGAACCATCACAAACTGCTACTAAATTAAATATACTGCAATATTACTCCTTTAAAGATATTTGTTTATAATGTATTTAATCCTTCCCTAGGAACAAAAAAAAACACTTTTTAAAGCCCTTTTTGGATGTGTATTCTATTCAGCCTGCAGATGAGGTTCAGATCTGCAAAAAGTGTTTAACTGTCTTGACTTTGAATTTCATTCATCTTGTTACAGAAAACGATACAGAAATATTTATGCATACCTCTCTATATAAAAATTACACTTAAGAAATAACTAGTAGGTAATTTGTTTCTGGATAAGTTTTATAATAATAAAAATGAAAGGAAAATAAGTATTTTAAAGCAAACCTTTCTCATAGAGAGATTAACTGGAGAAATGTCTTTCTGTCAGTGTTAATACTCAGAACACAAGAGTGGAATGAAATCCACACTTTCTACTTTAAATGTTCTTAATTTCATTTCATTTCAATGCTTGTGCGATTAATATAAATAAACAAACAGCAGTGTTTCGGTTCTTTGACTTTCGTAATGAAACGTGCAGCAGTTCATCCAGATGTTCGCAATAGGCCGATAAAATGAAACGTGATGTTTGCCATCACATTCGCAGTAGCATGTAGACAGACGTAGCCACGGGCATATAGACGGAATAAAAGCGGACTTCATAGGAACATGCAAATCTCTGTAGAACTGTAAGATCCGTATCGATCATGGCGAAGTAACGATGTTAATGATAGGAAGTTGTTTGAGACGGAAATGTGAGCATGAAAGATGATATGAGAGAAAATTTATGAAAAGGTGACTGAAAACAAGAGAATCAACGGGCATAAAATATTACTGTAAAATAAATAGCAGATTTATTGAAATGTTATAATGATAGTATTGTAGCCATGAAATAGTCAAATACTAGATATCACCAGACGGAAGACGTTGATTAGTTAGCAAATGAAGAGAAACGCATAGTAAATAAAATAAAACGCTTCAATTAGTTATAAATAAACTGTAAGGTATCATTGCCCTCTCTAAAGGACTAAAACAGTTTTTCTTTCATATTTTCATTTCCAGAAATATACAATTTTCAAAAGAGTACAGTCATAATGAAACCAATTCTTGTAGTGTATATAGAGATCATCTGGCAAACCAAAATTTGTTGTAAAATAATGAACTGTTCACTACATAAGCTGGCATCGGTCTCAAATATTTGTTTTCGTCTCTTCCCCCCCCTCATTCCACAATCTACCTTTCGCTTAGTCGATTTTGAAAATCATTGCTGGACTTATTTTTCGGGCACCCATGTTGTGGATAGCGCGGATGCATTTTGTTACATGAAGATGCATCACCAAAATTACACTTGTAAAAGGAGGAAAGAAAATAATTCAGTGACCTGTCGTCATCAGGAATTTGCTGTTCAAATTTGTGGTAGAGGCAACTAAATCTAAACAGCTGCTGAAGGCCAGCAGTTTGTCTTTATTGTAGGTGTATTCCAGTGACCGTTTGCCCGTTTCATGGCGAAACAAATGTCTCAATAAATCAAATCTATGCGTATATTATTAAGACATTTGGTCGAATGCAATTAATTGTAGGATAACTTTGAATATCAATTAATTGTAACCAAAACTGCGCTGAGTGGGGGACAATGTGTTTGTTTTAAGATACTATATATTAGAAAACAATAATGAAGGAGAATGCTATATTTGGTTGGTATATTTGAATAACTCAAATATACAAATTTTGGAAGAGGACGATGAGGCTTATCCCTTTGACTACAACACTGTTTCCCATTAGATATATGGGCAAAACACTATAATTTTATCGTAAATTATATAATAAAATCTTCTCTATATTATATATAAAAATTTGCATACCACGTCAGTTCATACTTCACGCACGCACGCAAAACAAATGAAACTCATAAAACAAAAATAGTAACTGATGGCAACGTTCAGTTAGATTGGTTGGCACAACAACCAATCACAGCTTCTAGGTGCTATTGTTTCAGAGCTCACCCTGCCTCGCCTTCTGAGCGGTTTAAAACTACTAAACGATAAGAATTCGACCCGCTGCGCTATCTGTGTACATCTTTACAAAGGGCACAAAAGTGTATGTATTTTGAACGCACACACACGGGCTATTAACGCGAATATGATGCAATGTTTACGCATTGAAAAGTGTCCTTTATATGAAACATTAGTATATTCTGTTTAAATTTAGTAATCACGCGAAGTCTGGAAACAGTTAAGGGAGTCTTCAATGGGAATAAATGCAAAAATATAATATCCGTGATATTGCTATTCGGTGGATGAGTATCTAGCGCACCTCGAATATTCGTCCCTGGATACTATGTATGCTGTTTAATGTGTGTATAAACTTGACAGATTAGATGGAAAGAAAACAGCATAAGGTTGCTCTCTCCATGATCAATCCTGAACCAAAGCGATCGCTTTAGATCCCCGCTAATTTTGTTTTAAAATGCTGAGGTTCTTTCAATAAAGCAAAAATACATATGAGCCAAATATTTTCTACACTAAAGATTTCACTATGCGGAGATCTTTCCCACTGTTCTGCTACCTTGCTGAAAAGAAATTGCTATTCATTATTACATGCAAACGTCGCAAACTGGCGGCCCGCGAAGGCTTCGTATCCGACCCGCGACCTTAATGATTTCCTTTCTAAAAATCAATGTTTGTAACATCCTGCGAGGATTAAAACAGAAAAAATTCAAACTTCTGAATGTTTTATGACAGCTTTAAACAAAAGTAAAACTTATTACTATAATTCTTTGTACCATGTGTCTATCATCAAATGTTGGCAACACTGAATGGACGTTACTTGTCACGCAGCCATTTTAAGCCACGTGATACAATGTCAGTAAGTTACAGGTTATTTGTAATACGATAGTGCGTTAATAAAAAGTTACCTCAACAACTTATATTCTTCTTTGCCCATAACAATGTCTGAATTTAAAGTTAAAATAAGAAAAAATAGATCAAGAAGGTAGAACTTTTCAAGAAAAATGGGAGAAGGCATATTTCTTTGTGAAAGTAAAAAATATTCCAACATGTTTGATATGTAGACAAAGTGTCGCCGTGGTGAAAGAATGTAACCTAAAACGCCATTATGAAACAAGCCATAAGAACTGTGATAAATATACAGAAAAGATGCGTGATAATGAACTGAAGTTTCAACAGAGGATATTTTCGAATGTTATCGCAATAAGTGATGCTGCTGTTAAATGTAATTACGTCATAAGTGAAAAAATTGCTCGAAGAATTACAAATGGAAGTAATTGAACTCCAGTACAATACTGAACTAAAAAATAAATATAACGATGTTGGCATACCAAATTTTTATAAATACCTCGGCAGTAAATATCCCAAATATAAAATTTATTGTGCAAAAATGTTGTCAATCTTTGCAAGCACCTATTTATGTATTTGAGCAACTATTTTCAATTATGAAACTCAATAAGTCAAAGTTCCACTCATGGATAAAAGATTCTAGATTAAATGCGATACTTCATGTTGCAACACGAAGCGAAAAAGCAGATATTGACATGTAAGTACAGAGGAGAAGATGTCAGGTTTCAGGATCAAAATCAAATTAAAAAAAGGACTCGTAGATAAAAATCTTTATTTTTGTAAGTCAAAATTATATATTTAACTAATTTTCTTAAAGTATGAATAAAATGTAACTGAACTTATTTTTTCTAAACTTCTTATATTTTAAAAATTTTAAAAATAAAAATGGTTATAAATTTAAACGGTGGTGTAACTGTTTACGTAAGTCGTAAAGGCCCGAAAACAAAAGGGTATTTATTAAAGCCGTTCTTTTTTTAGTTTATGTTTTGGTTCACAGAATAATATCGAATACGGCCCGCGTCAGATATACATCTAATTGACTGGCCGTTTGAGTTTGAGACCCCTCGTCTAAATGATCCTCAACATCATTCGATCCAATTACATAAGGCAACCGATGAGCATATCTAATTGTTTACGTCAGCCTCACCCATGGAAAGGTAATAAAATTATAGTACGTCAGTAGCACACTCGAGATTTAATCTTGGGGGGGGGGGAGTTGAGCAGACGATTCGAGAATACACACTACGCATTCATACGATCTATGGCTGAGCATCTGCAATGATCGCTAATTCATAAGTAGTATAGAAATAGAAGACACGGCACAATATAAATAAAAATATGAATTTTAATTAGGAAAAGATTTTTGGAAAATATTCTAGTGTTTTTTTCCTTTTTCGTTTGGGGAGCCAGGGTCCCCTTGCCCGTACCCTCCTCTTGGTGCGACACTGTAGTACGTTAATACCGTGGTTTATGTAAGGATTTCATTTACTATTTTGTATTAATTTTTATGACTATTTTGCCTATTTTTTCTTTAGGAATACCCCTTTGTATAACGTCATTGGCTTTCTTACTAAATTTTTTAAAACATTGTTGATATTTTAGAGACATAGATACATGAAAAATATAAGAAATAATTTGGACTTACATTTGTAGAATGTTCTTCTTTTGGCGTAGCATCAGGCGTGTAATGATAAACATTTATGTATCATTGATGGGACATGAGAGAAAATAGGGAACAGAAATGTGGAGATAGAGAAAATGTGGGAGCTAGAATTGCTGATAAAACAAAGGTATGTCGATTAAAAATCGAGTTTCAAAGGATAGGCTATAAATTCGTTTTTGGAAGAATGTGAAAGATAGAATACGTTTAGGGGAAAGGAGAAGGATAGTGTAAGATGAATCAAGATTAAGATTGGGAGCAGTAGCGTCCAGTTCATAAGGGCTGCATTTAATGCCGCCCTTGAAGCCCTTATTGACGAGCCGCCACTGGTTTGGAGTAACGGGGTGTGAGCGCCGTTTCGACTGAGTTTCGCAACTCGACGACACTTAATCGAAAACGAGAATAGCTATAAAAATTAATTTTGAGGAGTGGCATGAAAATTTTCCAGAAATAATATTTACTTTATATTTTAGAACATTTAATTAACAGATCTTGGAGACTTTAAGCCAGTAATAAAAGGGACTTATGAAATTTATTTTCTACCTAAAGATAATCTCAAATATGCTCACTCTAGGATTCGAACTAACAGCCTGGATAATTGAGCAAATTGGGTTAATTATCTGAATCTCTCATGAAAGCAGGAATCAACTTCAGAAGGCGATTTTCTGGTTTACAAAAGCGTTTAATATAAATGTTTTATATCCATGTTTATAATATGGAGAACTGAATTTATGAATAGGAAATGAAGGCATTTCACTCCAAAGGCATATTTTATTGCACATCTTTACAGCTGTAACGAAATTTGTAGTTCATTTAGTAAGTGTGAAAGAAAATTACATCAGCATGTCATTATACGGAACACAATCAAATGCAAGGACACCTTTCGCAAGTATATGGTGATTTAAGGTCATCGCACTTTTGTTTGGATTGCACTGTCTTTAGTCGAGTCACTACTGTTTACTCTGATCATGGGATAGTCGAATAAAGAAGGGCCTAATTAAGTATTCCTTAAAAGGCATCATTTTACGTGAAAGTAGTGTTTTCAAAGCGGAGTAACGAAATACTTAATGAAGGTATCTTTGTTAGCATGCGATCAAATAGCTTTTGAATGATAAGTTTCGAATACAAATTAGATGTCATTAATTTCAATGCATGAACATCTTCGAAATGCGTAGTTTCATAATGAGATGCGTAGTTTTATTCTATCAGTGATAAACAGATCGGAATTATTTTAGTATATTAATCAGAAATGCAAAAGATCGCAAATTATCTGGTATAATAGTTGTGTTTGAGAAAGAAATTAAGAAAAGAGGAGGAAACTTACTGATGTTTTTCTTTAACATCAGTAAGTTAAAGAAAAACATCTTTAACTTATTGATGTTTAAATCAGTAAGTTAAAGGGCTTTTAAAACTCTACGTAAGTAAGCATGTTCAGGAAGGCGTAGTTTAAGTATAAAAGATGAGAGAAACTGGTTCTGTGGCTTTAAATTTTGCGATCATAATTTGCTAGCGTATTTTTAAACAAAAAATTACGGGACTCTCCTTTACATACAAAAATGGTATTTTTTTTTAAGTGATCGACTCCGATAAGCAAGACATTAGTTTCACAGAGGGAGACAACTACCACCTGAAGGCATTCACAAACATCCATGCTACGCGAGGCTACGAACCGATATCCTCTATATTGGAGTATTGTAATACAACCTAGTCGACCAACCAGGCATGTAAAATTAGATTGCAGAGTGATATTCATTTTGACAGATTGTGCTATTCCATACAGCATCAAAATATTTTAGGATTTATTGTGCGCTACTTCAAGTGCGACCACAATATCCTAATGATGGGCGCATGATATATAGTGTCTTAAGATAAAAAAGACACCAAATATTTGGAGGCTGATGGACTGTGGATGTGTGTGTGCTAGGAGTAGTGTCAGAGCAAGAAGAAAAATCTGATTCTGTCCGGAGATCTGGATATTATCAAAATTATGGAGAGGCAAAGAGAGAGAAAGAAGACCAAACATTTTCAGTTACCCTTTTGTAAGACAAATGATAGACCTGTTAGAATGTTGGATGTCACGATATGCCATATTTACATTCTCATCTAGATTCTTGTATAGGCAACATAATTGATTACTTAAAAGTCCGTCATCTGAAAAAAAAATATTCAACTTTTGAAAGGACAAATCAAATGCTGTCATAAATATATTCTCATTAAAAAAAATCTACCACTTTTCTATGAGAATCATCGGAATGGCATATAGATTGTTTGCTGACTATTATCCGCAATTATTAATCATTAAAACTAAAGAACCAATACTTGCCAAAAATATTCATCAGAAAATGGTCTGTTCAAAACATTTAATAAGGGACTTATGAAGTCTTAAAATGCACCTTTACAAAGTTTCATAAAATAACGGTATATAGATATTATTATACAACTGGCATAGTAAAATGTAAAATGCACAGACACAAAATCGAATCACAATTGAGTAGCAGTAGTTGGATAGTAATAAATATCGAACGGGTAATTGAATCATCTAATAAAATTAGAGACCCATTATTGGTTTTCTAAACAAAATTACTGCGAATCGGGTAATTGTAGATGATAGACTTTTATGGCCTGCTCACCATCTGTGATTATTAGGATATTGAAATAGCATATTCAGCATTTAGTGTTCGCTTCCGGATTGTATAATCTTAGCTTATTCGGTACTAATGTTCTTTAAGTATGTAACATTGGCAACTTGGTCGTAAAAAATTAAATTTTAGATCATGACGTGTAATATATAATTCACAATGTTATGTTAAGCTGTCTGAACGGATAGGATATAACTGTATTTCATTTAAAATGTTCTGGAAAGAGGAGTACATTTGGCTAAGCATTGTGCTGCACGCAAAATACATTCCTCCATAAATTTCCTGAAAGGTGTCAACAGAAAAAACCCGTTAAGTTTAAACCGATAACACTGTTAGGTTTTTTCATAAATTACGGCAAGAAGGATGATCAACTTCCTTCCTTCTTTTGACATGCCTTTAATATGTACAATACCGTACTTCTATTATATTCGGAAGCCGTCGAATTAAGTATCACGGAATATGCGTGACATCCACTATGAACATAGTAACGCATACAAATGGAAAGCAGTAATAGTTACCTTATGTTTAGTGCAACGTCAGTGGAAATAATTTGTTTTCTGACAATGTTTGAAGCGAAATCTTCTGTGTTTACACGAAAGGTTATTCTGCTACCTCTCTTAACAACAGAAACGTATATTATCACGCCAAAGAATATTGTTTCGCTAAATAGCACAATTAGATCGTGTTGTTAGAGTTATCCCTGGTTTGTTTTCCTCGTATATATTCTGTCTGTTTACCGTCAGCTTACGCGTATCCGATGAACCCATCATATGTTTTAATTATATTTCCTGCAATTGTTCAGTTAGCACAGGAGTGAAGTTTTGTAAAGAGGACGTCAGTTAAAGATAACTTTTGTTCCACTGATCTGGGAAGTATAGCCTACCGAGCCACTTGCAAAGGATGCACTTGGTCGATCAGGTAATGCTGTTTTCAGTTCAGTTAGAATCACTTATATCACTCATATTTCTTGGCAAGTAGCAATACTTGTCGAATTAGCAATAGTTATCTCCTCAAGTCAAATAGACTTGATGAGATAAGCACCATAGAGCTCTTACAAACCATGGACTGTAAGCTTTCTAGTTTCTTCAGTGAAATAATATTACTTCTGACTTGATTAAATAAATAACGTGGTTTTGATTCTTAATTTAATATCATGGCGATAAGCGCTTTTTTGAAATTTTCATGACATAAAATAACGTGCTGACAAGATGGAATATTACATGATCCTCCTCCTTTCTGTGGTTAGTATATTTCTCATTGATGGTATTTCGCTTCAGTCAACCTGCTCATCCGACATGCCAATGCTTAGACTTCCCAAGCTTTAAAACCAGCGAGATAAACACTGAGTTTCCACACTATCTTTCAATGGGACGAGGATAAATCATCTTCAATGCCATCAGAGTACATTCTTGCCTTTTTTTTCTCACAAACGGGATCTCAACTCGCCTTCCCTTACACTTAGTAATACCCAAATCTCCAGAAAAGATTTGATCTCTCTCCTTGGACCGAGATTTACTTCCAGCCTCTCTTGGTATAAACACAGCTTCCTAACTTTCCAAAAGTAGGTATTCGTTTTTCACTCAGGGTATTACTTTTCATCCACCCAGTTTGTACTCCGTACAAATTCCTAATCCACGCATCCGCTGATTACTGTTCACGTGTTTAGGGTGGTACACCTCAAATTTCTCAAAAAAAAAAAAAGTCTTAATTCTGTCCGGAGGAGATCTATTTGACTGATAAATGACCTTCTCACTGACTCACTTTATCTATTATCTCACAGAGGCACTAGTTGGGTAACCAAATTTTTTTAGCAATATTTCCATGGACACTGCTCGCTGAACTGCCATTCATCCTTCCTTCACTTACTGTTGAGCTTGTTAGAAAAAGGGCAGTGCCTATCCGAACATTCAGTCTACCTCTGTGTTCGGTATAGGCCTTCTTCACGAGCGTCCTCAAAAACTTCAACCTCTAGCACAACAAGAAAAATGTCAACAGTTTTCTTCTTTACGAGAAACTCGCCGTCAGTTCGCACACGGCACAGATGTGCTAGAAGTTCTTCTACCTATTATGTATATGATTGGTATAAAAAATTATGTGGTAGTATAGATAAACAGAAGATAGAATTTTATAATGCTAAATTATTTCATTTTAAATATCTCAAATGTCCCTTATTTAAAGCGACTTTTAAAAGTCTGTCCTAGTATCCAAAAATGTTAGTCAAAGAATGATAGCTGGTGAGATTTTGAAACTGGTTTGCAGAGTAAGCTATCTGATTTAAATCGATAGTCAGCAAACAAAATATGTGTACGAAATTTAGAACCCCATTCAATATAACGTAAAATGCTTATCTTCACAGAAAAGAGGATTTTTATACAATAATCCATCCCTTACTCGGGAAGTCTTTATCTTTATTTTCCACTGTTTTAAATCGGTGTTACAGTTTCACGAAAAATAAGTCGTTCGTTATTATGTTTAGTGGCAACCTTTCTTCAACATTCTTTCAACAGTGTGACACTGCCTTATCTCATACATGGTTCCAACTATGACAGCTCTCCTTAAGATATTTTTCATAGGGATCTTATCTGCTCATAAAACTGATGTAACAATTTGTCGAAGTACAAATATATCTTATAGCTTAAGGGCTATAACGCATATATCAATTCTGTACCGCATACAATAAAAAGTGAGCAGCTGAACGAAATGCTAAATTAAAACTGAGCTGCCAAATTTCAGATTTTCATTAGTCAATTGCTGCAGGCTGAACTAGTCCAGAATAAATTACTCATCCCAGAATTCTCACACGGAAAGGTTGGCTTTGTGTTCATCTGTATGTTCAATATTCGTGTTAGAATTTAACCTGGTTGGTGTTTATTTAGAGATAAAATGCTAAGGAAAATTTATATTAACACTGTAATAGAGACTTTACTATCGGATTCCACCTGTGCACGAGGATTTCTTTTTAAGGCAGGAAAGTTTCGTGGCAGGAGTGTATCAAATTCACTATAAACATTTTATGCCGCTCATATTTGAGAAACGTCTCTGCGTAAAAGAGTGGTTGCATTAAATAATGCATGTTAAATCCTGAGAAAAATCAATACATATCCATGCATATAAAGTGAAGGTTGTTTTTACAGTATACTGGCGTTATCTACATGACTAATGCATCGTGCCTGAATCTCTCCAAAATATCAGACACTTGATCGATGAGCTAAAACGATCTGACTGATGTATCTCCCTACAAAATTCTTCAAAGTGACACCGATTCAACCAAAGGCATTTATGAAGGGAATGTTTTAGTTAGCGATTAACTCCCAGCTGAGCTAGTCTGCTTGAGAAGCAATGTAGAACAGGGTAATGCACTCGAAAGTTTTGTATTCAATAATATCGACTTTGTTTCGTCTAATTTCATTATGATGAGCGAGTCATATGCCGTGCGAAGTGCATCGTTTTACTAGTGATATACGCTTTTAAGAAAATGATTGCAAGGAACTGTTTTATTCAATTATGTTTCTTTATTATTTTGCAGTTCATAAAAATTTATAACCTTTAAAGTTATGCTTAAAGTATAACTAAGTAAATTGAGTAAAATAACTAAAATGCTATAAGTAAAATAAGCAGCCGATTAACAGTTATTTAGAAATTTCATATTTTCGTTTTCGCATACGAACAATTAAATGTATTAAAATGTTTGAATTGTCGTTAACAGTTTCCTTAGGATGCAGTTGATATCTCATTATCTAGCAGTTGAGGCTCAATATTTTTAAATTAATTTCATTTAAACATTCAGTTAACTTTGAAACAAATTTAAGCGCATTTACCAATTACACTTCATACTACTGTGCAATGCGTAATGAGAACCGATTCCACAATAACATGTCGTGTTGTTTAAAATACATTACTGACCAATTCTCCGAAAATGAAATGAGTGAGATTATTCAAAACTCCACTGTATTGAGAAATAACTCTAAATCCTGTAATCCGTTTTGTTGTCCAGAGGGTCAAGTCGGAATTCTTAATTATCAAAACTCACAGTCCGCTCCCTTCGTCATCACAGATACTTGATTTCGCAGTTATCAATGTTTTTGAAAACTTCGGGGAAGAGGTACGGCGCACAACTACAATCGTCTTTGATTCAAAAGCCTAACTTGTATTATATAAAGTAGAGATTAACATTTCGGTTTTTCTGAGTTCTAGGATTAAATATCCTCGTTTCCAAAACGAAAAAAAAAATTCTAGTAAAATTCTCCTAATCCGCAACTAGAATTAAAACAGTTTATTTTGGTAACCTAGTATTGTGAAACACTAAAGTATTTTTCCAATCCGAATCTTCTCCCATCTTAAAATATCCATATTGAGGTTTAAAAAAATCTGTTTAGATAATTCAGCTGATCTGCGATCTTTCCTCTCTGAAACTGTAATCACTAGTCATCAGTCCGAATGACGTAAAAAAATATTGTTCATATTTGGGAGAAAAAAGATTCTTGGTATTTTGATTCGTGGTGAGTTTAACTTATTGCTTGAACAATAATCTCTTTCTCAGTATATGAATCATTACTTTTTATGACTAGTTGAGATCCTTAATAAATAAATTCAGTATTGAAGCAACTTCTCGTTTTATTTGGTTTGATTTCATAAAGAAATGCTTCATATATGTTCTTTTGGCAGTCAATACAATGATTCATTACCTTAGTGCACAAAGGTACAAAATATATAATCCTCATATAATATTAGGCCATCCATACTCTTGATATCTAGCATGGCACTTTTTCAAATACTTCAGTCCTCCAGGAACAGATTTTTCGCTTCGCATTGCGAAGGAAACGAACTTGCTTGGTTTTATTAGTAATTAGTTTTATTAACCCAAACTACTTTTATGTCATTTTAATACAAATTTTTCCAGAAAAAATTGAAATGTTTTATTGAAAAATAACCTATTTTTAATCAGAAGCAATAATCTATTTCAATTATATTTTCAGGTAAATATGGAATTTTAGACACTGGTGATCTTTACATTCATGACGTATTGGAGCGAGATAGCGTATACTCTTTCAAATGCCATACAGAAAACACACTTTCAAAAGAAAAGAGAACAAGTTCTAATTTTTCCAAGATATCTGTTACAGGTAAGTTACTTCTGATGTTTATAAATTCCGTAAATATCTTAATGAATTTATAAACATCAGTATTTATAAAAATGTATAAACATCGGCGGACGATTTTATTTAACTGTGACTTTAAAAAATTAGTTCTGGCATAGTCTTCTTTTTCACGCAAAAAGATCGATTTTTAATTGTGCCTGTGTGATAGCGTGATAGCGTATACTCTGATAGAAACATGTGTGATAGAAACAGTGAGTACTTTATTAAAGACAACTTTCAAAGAAAATTCCTACTGACAATTTTAGCGTGCTGTTGTAACTGTCACATACTTTCAGGTCTTCATATTTGTTTCTTTCTCTCTCGCTCTTTCTCTCTCCTGATTAGTGTTATTTATTTGCTTTTGTGATATAGTCTACGATACTACATGTAAAATATAGTTTGCGATAATACATGAAGTAATTGTTTATTTCTCAGCTTCTCTTCTCAAATCTACAGCCGTGTATTACGAACTAAATCCTATATAGCGTGCTTAATTTCTCAGGCATTAAAGTTTAGTCATTTTTACTGTTCATTGTGATCTCACTGATTAGCGTTGATATACTTTTCTGCTAATTATGATTGGTTGTTTAAGGAAGTTACTTTGCTATCGTTAGGTTAAGCCTCCATTCTTCTTCAGATTGTTGATTAATTTTCTAATCAATAGTTTAATCCCTTCCAATATTGAAAACAATTAAGCGGGCCAACCTTGTATAGCGTTGTGTCTCGAAAGTATTCAGGATTCAATCACTCATATTCCTAACAGATTGGAAGTTCATGAGCTACTTAGATTTTTTCGTGTATCCATTTTTCCGAGTGCATGTGTTTTGGAAATAATTAGTAACATCAGGACGCCTAATAATTCGTTTTAATGACTTCTTTTAGAAACCATTACTTGTCTCAAAGTAACAAATGTCAGCAAAAGGTAACATTCCGACTACAGAGATTCGTGTATGTTTCTGCAAACACTTGTAAGAAATGAAAGAAGAAAAACGATTATTGAATTTTTTTTTATCAGGAAACCAATCCTCGATATCTGTTAAGTTGTACAAATTTTTCATTGCGCCAATACGGTTGTTTAAATAAATAAAATAAAATACTTATTGGACTAGCTTGATAATCAGATGCGACTTCAAATTAGTGCTCTTTCGATTGCGCGCTGCCCGTACTCCTGAAGAAGCAAGAATTTCCAAGCACATGTCAGTGACCACTACTTTGTTAGTGTATTTGGAAAGACGTTTTCTGTGTGCCAAAGACCCACTTTTTTGCGTACGTATTTCTTTATCAACAACCATGACTGTAATAAGAATGAACTAGGGCTATTTGAAAACAGCGAAATCAACCGGAAGAAAAAAAAATCTTTCTCCCTCGAGGACACCTCCATATTTCATTCGTTTTTTTTTTTCTAAATTTAGTGTTTATTGTGTCGTTGTTTCTTACATTGCGTAAGGCTCACCTGAGATATACATCCAAATTGGATCGAAAAGAAAAAAGAATGCTAAGAGGTTGCTTTCAACGCAGAGACATCGAAAGTTACATCGGCGCATTAATTTAGATCAAATTTTGAATGCAATGATCTTACATTGAAAAAGCTGTTCGAAGAAATTCCTTCTTATCGAAAAGCGTTTGCTGGAATTATTTTCTCCTTTAAATAAAAGATTTATATTACATAAAAATTTGTAATAGAGTTGTATTCTTTAATGCTTAAGTACCCCTAACAATTTCAGCAAAATTAGGTTAAAATAGAGAAGGTTGTGAAGGAGCAAAAAAAAAAGTGAAATTCTCAGAACAGAGGTGGTTTAGATTCTAGATGATTTTCATTTGCCCAGTGTGGAACCAACACTTATTAAAAGCCTGAAATGGCTTGAAAAGATATAATGTTTGGTCTGTAGAGTAGGATACCAGATTAGCCCACTAGCGGTAGTTGAACAGCAATTGGCTTGCATTTCCTGGATGAGATTCACTTAAAAAGAAAATTACAATTAGCATCGCTAATTGGTTTTCATAATTTATTAGTTGACCGTTTTACGTTGATAAAAATAAATCAATAAACATAAAAATAAAAGATTGAATATTCTACAAACAAGCATAAATGGAGCCAAGTGCTTTTCTTTGCTAATTATTTAAACGACGTCAGTAAAAGAGTTTTGTAAATTGCAGCCAACTTTCATCCATCGATATGCTATCCACTTTTCTCTATACATGTATGTCTAACATATCAGATTTTTTATCTTCATTTTATTGCATTGTCTCTGAAATTAAAAAATTAATGAAAAAATCAAAAACAGTGATACTCCACAATAATTAGTGCTACTGGACTCCGGAATGCACAATAATCTTTAAGTATCACCATTTATAGAGAAATACTGCAAGATTTCTCTTGCAGATAGCATAATGCACTGTGTACCGCATCAGTACGCATGATCTGACATCGTAAGAAATTCAGAGGGAGTATCGGAAATTTTAGCAAAATTGGAAAGATAGGCTTTCTAAGTAGATAATCGTCAAATCAAATTATAAGTAACGACAAGGATATTCTGATAAGAAGTTTAGAATGAAATGCTTCTGCGGCAAAAACAATAAAGATTGCAATAAATATGGCCTTTGACCTAGAATTTAGCACATTTGAGAAAAATGCTTGGTATCCAGATTATTGAAGGTAATCTCAATAAGGTGACAGTATCCTCACCAATATACCGTTGGAGAAGATACCATTTTCATATACAAAGACATTCTCCGCACTTTCGACTGTGAATATTTTATTATACGCCCTTTTAATGTTTGACCCACCCACTATAGTTTGGAACTCTGTGACCTGCTAGCATTGGGGTGGGGATGAATGTTAGGATAACCGATAAATGTCTCTACTTCGAACACATTTAGAATACCATTTTGTCCACTTCAGGAATACAATATACAGGATATGATCTCGCAGCAATCCAAGAAAATTATGCATCTAAAGTTATCTATTATGCTATGATTGGAACTCCCAATCGATCATTCGTGAACATTTTATTCACATTTTATTCGTGAACAGCAAACTAAAGTTAAAATGTATACACAAAATTAATTATAAACTAGTATTATTCTTGTTCTTTTATCACTAATTCAAGTATTTCATGTAAATAGGATTATAAGAATATGTAATTATTCCGAAGAAACACTAAATTATGAAATCAACAATATAATGCCAGTATGGTGATAATGCAAGAAAAATGTTTTACAGGACATTTTGGACTTATTTCTATTTTAACAATTTAAAACGTCAGATAAAACTACATTAAATCAAACTGCACAACAGAGTTAGTAACCAATTATATTGATCCTTGTTTACCATTAGGCAGCGAAACAACTGCTACGGTATTAATCTTCTCGGTCAGTAATTCTCTCTGGATTGCCGAATTACTACAAACATGATTTGCAAGCGTTACTATTTTGACTACTCTCAGCTTAATCAGCAATTTGACCTTGTATCATTCAATCATCGATTAATTTCTGTTTAGAAATGAAACCACTGAATTCAACAGATATGTCAGATAGCATGATAGCTTTATTCAAAGCAACACTATTATATATATAATTTAACTTTGGTTAAATTAAATTGCACAGTTTAGTATTTATTGGGCCTGGACTTCTTAATTAGGTAAATGTAATATCGGATATGATCGCTACTCTTCTGCAGTTGCCATTCACATACATCAGTTTTACATAATAGCTACAAGAAGGAAATTCTCAAAAAGTCCCTTCTCAAAAATATCAAAATTGGTTATAACAGATCCATACCATGTGATTCAGTAATATAGTTTATAAAATAGTAAATAATCGTAACGTGTGTATATATGTAGGTATGCCTTCACCAGTGGCATTCAATATCAGGTATATTTTGAATATACCTGATATAGTATATATACGCAACCATATATTGGACATCTTTTCTAAGATGTCCAAGATATGGTTTCTAATTTCTAATATTCTTCATGTGTGTCTATGTAAAAATAATAATAATAAATAAATAAAAAGCCCTCGGATTAGATAAGTTGCAATTGTGTGTTTACAGAGAACCTTGGGTAGGGATTAGGTGTTTAGGAAGACCACAGTTAATAATGTTTTACTTTCTACCTGCTATAAAAGAAATTATGCTCCCATGTGCGTTGAGTGATATATAACGTAATTTACGGACTTAGTTTAATTTTGACATTTGGAGAGTATATTATGTTTTTTCTAAAAATATATAAAATAATAGATATTTGTATATGTCTTAGGCCATTCATAAATAAAATATAGTAGAACGCATTAAAGAATACATTAATGTGCAAAATGTAAAGATTTCTCTGTGAACAAATCCGTATATGAAATACAATTAATAAGGTGTGGAACATCGCAAACTAACGCATTCATGAAAGTATATTCTATGTATAGAGAAGCCTAAAAGTGTAGCTAACATGTTTTAATTTAAACGAGCAGGAGGAAGGGAAGGGAAATAGTCCACTTTATATCGTGATCATATGCGTCAGACAGTGTTATAGCCAAAACCATAATTATCGTTAAATATGCTAGTAATTACCATGCTATTCAGTAAAATAATAAATAATCGTAACGTGAATATACGTAGGCATGCTTCATCAGTGGCAGTCATCAATATCGGGTACGTCCATTTTCCTAAGATGTTCAAGCAATGGTTTCTGCTATTCTTCTTGTCAAACGGAAATAAAAAAATGTTTGTTCAAGGAACATTCTCCTTTACCTTACTTCCTAGAACTGTTTTTATATCTTATCATTATTTTGGGACTGTTACTGGATCATTTTCCTAATAGGTTGTAATTAACCTATTTGGCTCGTTGGCTAATTAGGATATTCTGTAGGATATTTCCCGAGTGTATCATCTGAAAGTTAAGTATAGTGGTGAAGGTGTAATAGGAGAAAGCTCTTGTTTTTTTGTTGTTTTTTCCCCTTACGAATTCGATTTTTAGTCTGGGATATGTTTTTGCACGATGAAAATCTGAGTTTCCGAGAGGAGAGGAAAAACCTGAGAGGAAACTTACACTGAGTGTTATGCCACCAAGAGTATGCAGACAGGATTGCGTTCGTTAGGTTTTATTGCTATATAAAATACCATTGCTATAAGTCTGTTCATTGCTGGCGTATATCAACTTGCAATTAAATTTACCGTTTGTTTTCCTGCTTTCTGAGCATCGCGACAGTTGCGGACTCAGGACTTAGTCTGCCGTGCCTAATTCTAATACTATTGAATAAAATGGCTTGCCATAAATATTCCATTTTGGTATCATAAATGCTAAGCGACAGGGTAAGATGATGAAATATAAGCCTATAGATTCATACTGCTGGGCAAAGGCCTCCCTACTCTTCTTTCACAGGCCATCCACATCTCTTGTTTCTGCTTTTCCTATAATCTCATCTCCCCATATCATTCTCTGCCTTCTTCTGGATTTCTTCCTCTTTCTGAGAATCCAGACTTTAACTGTCTCATCCCGGTTACGTGGCCAGCCTTTTTATATTTTAACTGTTTGGATTTTAAATCACTTAAAACGATTTTGGCGTTATGCCTAATATCTGAATGTTTTTTACAGAATAGTGATTGTAGGTTTTACAGGATATTTTAGCGACAAGGACAGTCATCGTTATTTTAGAGTTAAGTACGCACGCAGTGGTTTCTTTTGAAACTCGATAGAGATTTCAATGAGCGATCGGTTTTCGTAAACAGACACCCCCTTGAATGAATTGCATGGACGTTATGTTACGTAAAAGGCACGGTTCTCATCCCTAGAGTTGTCTTTCACTAACATTTTTATTAAGAAATTTATTGGTCCGTCAGCTGTTACGAAATGCATTTCATATATGGTTTAACAGGAGGGTTTGCCTTTTGATTAATGCAACACCGACGTAGCACTTGCCAGAAAATTTGTTCTGGAACATTTCTACAAAATTTAAATTGGAATACTTATCTAAAATAACACATTAAATATCCATATCCTTTTCATTTATTAAAACATATCATGTTTTTTTCCCAAACATGTAAAAAATATATAAGAAATGATTTTTTAAGTATTTTATTTTAATAATACTGGGAGAAATTTTACGATTTACGTGTATGTTTTAATGTTTATCCCATCTGCAGCTAAGAGTTCGTTAATCTGGAAGTTCCCTATAGACGAAACGGATTTTTTCAAGCCATTTCTGGTCCACAATAAACAGAATGCTGGTTTTCTACCGCTGACGAAATTCCTCTACCACCTAAAAAGAACCGCAGTGGGATTCGAATTCATAGTCTTGGAACTCGAAGAGCGTTTTCCTCCTCAACTCTTGACCCGCGATTGAATGGAATATAGACCTCATTAATGCAAAAATTCTAACCGTTCGTTAAATAGATAAATCATCAAGAAACGAATACACTAATATTACGCTTCTATGAATTCATTAGATTTGATTGTCTTCGTTCTTTGAAACTTATTTTTAATTTATGTTTAATGCATACATAGAAATCAAAGTTAAGGCAATCTTTTGACAATTTATTCAATATGACAGAGAGAATGTTTTTCTGCTGCCAAATTTAATCTTTTTCAATAACTTGTTTACATTTAATAAAAGGTTCTCATAATATTTTGGCCATAAAATGTGTATGTTATAATATTTCTAAGGTGTTATAATAATTTTCATGCACCTTCCAGGAACTAATCACATTTGAGGAGCCATGAAGGTCTTTCACAACAGTAATCCTTTATTTTGGTGCTTTTATAGCTCCGGATGTTTCACAGCCTCCAAGAATCATGCGAAGAAGTGGACGAAGGATAAGTAGCGAGAAGCAACAAGTAACTCTAATGTGCATCGCTCAGGGATTCCCAGTGCCAACCTACAGATGGTACAAAATGCAAGATAGCCTTCTGATTTTACCCGAAAACGATCCTCGCGTCAGACCAAATGATGGCATTCTCTTTATCCAAAGCGTTGTGAGATCGGACAGCGGCAAATACGTTTGCGTTGTCCGTAATAACATTGGAGAGGATAGAGCCACCAATGAACTAATCGTGGAAGGTAATATTGTTTTAAATGACATTAATGACTCTGAAAGATCTGTTTTTCTTGAAGTTTTCTGAAAATTCTATCACATGTTATAATGGCTTATTAATAATAAAAAAAAAGCTGTATTTGCCATGTCTTCATATTTAAATCATGTAAAAATAACTTTATATAAATTTTATGTGAATCTATCATGCAATGCTTTCTGTATTTACGTTTTAGAACTTGAGATAGTTTTTTTTCTTAAAACGCTGTCATCCGACAATGGTAATGAGCTATTTCATATTATATTTAATAAATAATCGAATTTGATTCAATCCTTCGTACAAGATTTATGAAGCAACCGCACGAAAAGGTCAATGACAGTGTATTGTATTTACGAGTGATGTTTGATGAAATTCCGTTCAATTGAATTCAAGTTATGAACTGATTCATTATTCAGAGTTTTGTGTAAACTACTAAGTCTGCTATTGAAACAACTAGTTTGAGAAATGTTCTTAGTGAAAACAATCGGACGTGACAGATGCTGATAATGTTCGATCTATTTTTACAAGCTATCATAAGCACATCAAAGTAAAACGGGATATAAAAATTAATTTTTATAAAGGTATAGACTGAATGAAACTGCATTTCATTTAGTCTATATCTTTAAATATACTTTGTTACATTAAAGATAAGATTGCTTCTATTATGAAAGATTTTTCCCTCTCGTTCATATATTAAAAATATCAGAGATTGCAAAATATATAGCGCATTAATAGCATCAAAAGAATTCAGCATATCGCTATTCCTTCAATAGATTCCCGAGATTGAAGCAAGAAACAACTTCTGTTTAAAAATACTCTGTGAAGCAGCAATTCTTTTTTAACGTATTACGAAAATAATTGAATTGACACTTTCTTTTAGTGAATTTAGCTGTTATCAAACTTCGGTATACTTCTTTCCCTGTAATATTTGTTTTATGATTAATTCTAAGGACGAAACAATATGAGATTAAAAGAATCATTTTCAATGTATTTTAACCTCCAAGGAGATATTTCAATTTTCTCACGATGGCTAGGAATTCATAGAAATCTTCATTTAGTCTTATTGATGATGCTAAGGGAACGTTAGATCCTTCGGAATCAGCAAATAGCTTCGGGCATAAAACGTTTTGTGCTGAAGGAACCTCTGTTGTGTTGTTGCCGCTACAAATTATTCGCTTTACTTGAATGCTTATCTTAAAAACATCATATACTAGGAGGGGAATGAAAAGTTCTGACACCTATAACAAAAATTATATTAAAGCAACTGATATAACCACAAGAACATATTTAAAACTCTCTAACCCCCCATGTTTCATTAGATTGTCAGAAGTCGTCCCTTTTCTTTAGGATATATATAAGAAGACACATCAGAGGTTTGAAGAAGAAATTCGAAGAAATAGAGGTGCAAGCCGTCATCAAGTTCTTCGTGCACCAAGAAAAGTCTGCAATTGATATTCACCAAACGTTTGTGAGACTTTGTGGGCATGTGTCCCAGTATATATCGAACAGTTGCCAGATGGGTATCCAAGTTTATAACCGGGCATCCTGAGACAACAAATGCTCCCCGGGTCAGGAAGACCTTCCACAGCGATTACACTTGAAAACATCGATGCAATGCATGCCATGGTTCTTAAAGATATACCACTACTAGCCAAAAGCATTGCATAGAGTCTCTGGGGATATCCAGGGAACGAGTTGGGATCATTACCCACCAGCATCTGGATATGCAGAAGCTGTCAGATGTTTGAATGCCTACCAAAAGGGAGAACGTGTGCTGTCATCTAAAGGGATTTGGAGTCACTTTTAGAAATCAGGCGCAAATTATTTGGCTCGTATTGTGATAGTATTAATGAAACATGACTTCATCACTATGACCCAGAGACCAAATAACAGTCAGTGGAGTGAAGACACAAAGGTTCTCCACGGCCAAAGAAGTTCCGAACCCAAAAGTCAGCAGGGAGGGTTCTTACCATTGTCTTTCCGGATATGGATAGTGTAATCTTACCAAGTGCCTCAAAAATGTGAACTGTTACAACAGCAATTTATTTATTCAACAGCTCTGAAAGAATTGATGGAGGTACTGAAGGAAAAACACTGTGGGAAACTGAGCAGAGGCGTGCAGAAGTCATATCTGCAGCTCAGGGCTGGTTTGTGCAACAAGGGAAAGACTTTTTCTCAGAGGATTGCAAATGATGCAGCAGCGTTGTAACAAGTGTATAACACTTTGTGAAATTATGTAGATAATATGTAAGTTGCATTGTTCTAGTTAAATTCCTTCATGGTGATTATCACAACTTTTCAGCACACCCTCATTACCATCGGAAATTTTCAGATAGGGAATGGTTAGTTTATGAATAAATATATAATGCCATATACTGTACTCAAGTTTAGGATAATCAGCATTATCCATATCCTTTGGAACTACAAAAGCAAACAAAAAAACATGTGACAAATATACCTACTGTACAGTGTAAGAAATAATTTCTTTCTTTCTTTCCGATGGTGACCCATAACGATAGTTCTATGTTACCACGGGGAGAATACTGTTACAGACGACTCAAAATGGCGAATAGAAGAAAACTTGGCAACTACTTTCATGAAGATAATTAAATAATAACCATGTAGAAATTCACAACTGAAGAAAATGATGGAAATAATTCATTTTAACGAAAATAATGAAATAGTCATCATTACAATCAAAAAGGGTTAATATATATTAAAATTATAAATCACAGTTATATATATTAAGTATATATTTTTTTTATATTTACCGTAAGAGAAAAAATAAATCACTCATCAAAATAGCAATTTCTGAAGGACTCCTCATTAAATGAACTTTCAGTATTCAACTTTTTGGGTGCGAGGGGAAGGTAGAGTTGGGAACATATTGCTGTTTTGCCAATAGATCTAGACGTTATAAAATCCATCGTTTGTTATAACATCTCAATGCAACAGATTTGGAAAATATAAACTTATATAACAAAAGTTAACACTTTTCCAATATATATGAAATACGATATATAATATTCCGTAAAATATATAAATGCCATAACAAATAATCTTATGTAGCTGATTGAAATACCGTAGATCCTTGAATATGTGTATGCCGCTACAGGTATTATCCCGTATTTTTGCTATAATAAATCTTCACACTTTCCTAAGAAAATGATTTATACGTTAAGCTTCTAGATGTTTCTGGCTTCACGTGTTGTTATTTCTGGAGTGCGAAAGGTTTTTCTCTTCCAACTCACTGATGGTAACAGCTGTCAGAGATTATTTATTTATCTCTGATAAATAGATCAGCCTTTCCAAGACAATACCGAAATAACAAAGAAATATTGCTTCGCGGAAGTGAACAGCCACAGGTACACGCACATTGTATCAAGACCTGAGTCACCCCTTCTACGACGAGAAATAATTCGTAATTTTAGACGAAATTTATTACCAAGTAAACATAAACGAAACTTATGTTGCTCTAAACTAGGAAAAATATAAAATAAAGATTTTTCCTTACGAGGGAAAATAAATAGCATACTTCATTTAATGAATAAATATAAATGAAATACCTTGTGATTGCAAGTATCTGCAGCCATAATGATCTAGCACATAGGTTTCCAAACTTTTTCGGGCCACTGCCCACTTTGCAAGACATAAATTTTGTAACGCCCCCCCCCATTATTTTGCAACGCCCCCCATTGATCGTGTAAGACGGGTATAAGATGAATTAAAATGTAATATTTAAATTTTAAATGATTATCTAATCGAAAAATCACGAAAATAATTAATTTTTAAATATATATTATTAATTTCTTCTATAAAGAGCCACCGACCCCTAGACTGCCTTAACGCCCCCAAATGCTTCTGATCCCACTATACCCCCCCCCTAGAAGGCTTCAGCGCCCACTGGGGGGCGGTACCGCCCACTTTGGGAACCTAATTCTAGCAGATACATAGACAGTAGTGGATGTAATATCCTATTAGGTTTCGTTGCATATCATGAATATCTACGCATAGTGCATTACTTTGGTGCTGTTTTCAGTAATAAAATGTTATGAATTTTTAAACCCCCCTTCTTATTTATGGCTAGCAATATATTAACAGAAGAAACCATGCTCCTGAATATCGCTTTGAATGATCTAGCAATCATGTGCTGAGTTTCAAGTCCAACGATTGGTGTATACAGAATTCGTTAGCTGTTATGTACACGTTTCATTTTATTGAAAACTTATATGTTTTAGGGGACATCCACCCACGAAAAGTTGTAAACTTATATTACCTTTGTACTGTAGTGGGCAAAGGTTTGATATTTTATCGTTTTATATTTATTTTTGCGTAGTCCTAAAATCCTCCTCTAGAAACACTCGAGTTGAAGCTATATCAGGCCTGTGGTATGCGATGAAGTGTTCTCGCACTTGGCGATGAAATTCATTTACCACCTAAGAAAACATTCACAAGCATTCATGCTGGGATTCAAATTCACACCTATTAGTTAGAGAGCGACAGTGCTGTCCACTTAGGTAACCATATCCACCTGGTTCGCCAACAATAATTTGTTGACCAACTAGGCAAAACAGTTAAGGAAAACTCATTTGGTACGACAGACATCCACTCCACGATGTTCTGGAAACATTTCACGAAGATAAACGGAATTCCTGCAGTTCCATCACGCTTGCTGATGGTATCCTTCCCTATTCCCTTATGAACACAATTTTGCCATTTCCCTAGATCATCCATAGTGCAGATAGCCAGTAACCAGTGACTGGAAAGCGATAATCTATAAGATGAAGCTACTGTCTGTTCCTGTCAACCATTCCAGGACTACACATGTTAAGATGATATATTCTGTTGCAAGTGTTCATGCTCAGGGGTAAAAATAAACATGAAGGGATGTAGTTACTTGACAAATATGTTTAAATAGGCTGCAGCATTCAATATTTGTTCTACTGGCTTCTAGGGACTAAGAAATGACACAGAAACATACTTCCGGCTATCACTGCAGTGGCGCTGTTATGATCATGATGAGCCATGGTTTCGTGTGGTTATCACCCTCTGGTTTCTTCCGGGATAAAAAAAAAAAAAAACACTTGAGGGTGTAAACAGGAAGCAACTCTTCTATCGCATTCAGTTATGGAAGGATTCTTTAATGACTATTCTCAAAGGAATTTTTTTTTTAATTTTAAATTAAATTAAAATGTTTAGTTCCATGAGATAAAAGTGGGCGAAGAGACAGTAAAAACAGAATATATATAAAATAATCATTAATGTGAATTACGTATGAAAAAAATAGTAATCCCGATATTATTGTATTCTAAGATTATCTATCCAGGTGATTCTAGGTCGCTATCGTAGCTGTTTCCGATTTTTTCGTGATATTTTCTTGTATCCTGGCAATGGAACGGATTTTCCTTCTAATCTCTTTATTTGGTAAGTGTGCAGTTTATAGTATCTTCAAAAGTTTACTGTAGCACTTAATTTAGAAGGCCAAATAGTATTTTCCTCATCTTCGTTTAGCAATGTCTTATTATACAGATGTGAGAGTTGGACAAAGTTAACAAGGCTATCCATGAGATAGTCTTGTAACTAGCTGTATTTTATTGTCCTTCCAAAATGGCTGTAACCTCTCAAGATCAATAGTTGCTTTAGCAATGCGTGCGTTAATATATTTATTGATAGATATCTATATTTAATCTAGATATTTAATAATGTATAGCTCGACGTATTGTGTGACATGAATATTGATAAAATACAGGATTCGTACTCAACAAGTTGAATTTACTTTCTAAAGATTTCTTGTATAACCAGTCTACAATCAGGACCGTACTGAAAATTTTCCCGAGGCTGGCGAGGTCGAAGCGCTAGTGCCCCGGGACCGCCTCCTAATTTTGGGGCCCTTAAATTGGCCCTAATTTTTCGCGGTCCCCAGCTAGAGCCTCGTGCGCCTGTACATAATTATCGCCCTGTCACCAATATGCGCATGTTTCCTGAAAAGTTCATTGTATGTATATGTACAGCTTTGTTGGCTAGTAAAATGTGTAGTATTTTATTTATGTTACAGAGCTTCTGAACATCACAATCACTCCTAGTGAGGTTCGCACAGAGGTTGGGAGATCTGCTACTTTCAACTGCTCGGTCAGCGGAGGTCATATAGGGTCTCTCGCTTGGAAGAAAGATATGCATTTTTTATCACCTAGTTCAAGATTGAGCTTCCCGACGCCTACAGTTCTGCATATACGTCAAGTGAAGCGACAAGATGCAGGAGTGTATCAATGTTTTGTCTACCGAGATTTGCAGTCTGCACAAGCGTCATCACGGCTAATTACGGGAGGTGTGTACTGCTTATCAATAAACATTGCTTACTTTAGTATGTAAACATTCTTACATAGTTGACTTAAAATTTGACATTCAGACCTGCAACTGAGTTTTCAGAATATCTGAGATTCAAAAAATTTGTATTCTCTTGTAGAGAATGCAATTTTATAACTATCAAAATAAAATCGTATTGTTATCGTTGGAATCAAGGGTATAGTTAGTGTACATGGGTGTAATGATGATAAGACAACACCATTCCTGTCTGTAGAGGATCCTCTACCTACTCTTTAATTGCGTGTGCATGAAATAAACATTAATGATACAGTATTACATCAGCAGTAGTATCTAATATAATGCTTATCTAGTAAAATATTAGTTTTAGGACATCAGTTTGAGCATTTTTCTTTTTTGAATTATTTTCGTTCCGCAAATTCTTTTCGAGAGCGGTGGAGAAACGAAACCAAATACATGTTGTTATTTACAACAGTGTATATTGAAATCAATAAATACATACATTATACAAAATCAATCAATATGGCAGATATACAAATTTGAATTCCTCGTTGTCCCATAAGTTTAGCTAATCACTATACATTATAACTGCTTTGAACTAATGCAGTATTCTATTTTTAAAATGTCACAGTATTAGCACTAATATACTACTGTGTATATTTATCAGAGAAGCAGATATTCAATGAGAACTACACGAAGTTAAGTTTAGCACTTCATTCAGGCACACTAATTAACTAAAGGTACTTTAGTCCGTTTTAAATATCGTTTGTTTTCCGTCCTCTGTCACTCTAAAGCCCGCTTTAGTATCTTATCTTCTCCCTCTCAGTGCTGTCATCCTTCTATCTAATCCCCTTCGGTACACCGGTTTCTCACTTCTATGATAAAAGTACCTTAGATCCTGTCAACAGCTACTATCTCAATTTCTTCATTCTAATCTTGGACCAGATTATTACATACCTACAGTTTCTTTGGTTGCAGGAATAGCTGTTTGCCTTAAAATAATTGCAGTGTGAATCCCTTCCATGAGGACTGCAACCCTATAACACACTGAGTAACTGTACTGTGGATGGACTGAATGTAAGAAATTCAGGAAACCCTTCTTCTCTAGAGACTAAATAGTGAACTTTTTCAAGCTCTGTCACGCTTCCAGTAAGCCGGTCGATAACATTCACCTACCACCCAAAACCATTCATAAACATTCATGCCCACGTAGGGAATTCGAATCCCTCCCAGCCTGTTGTTTTGGGAAAATGGTAAGTTTTCTCTTCATTCAACTAGGTCAACAATGTTTGATAATTTTTGATCGCAAACATTTATAACAATCGTTCCCCTAAAAGATTATAAATGTTTATTAGGAGTTACTGTAGTTTGGAATTATGACTGAAGCCATTCAGGCTGAAAGTCCCATGTATTATGTCTCTAAAGTGTATGTGATGTAATCTGTCCAGTTCATCTATTGTACGGGATAAAAATCCCGAGTTTCTAGAAAGAAAACACCACCACCTCTATGAAATAAGCTTACTTGACTTCCATTGAAAAACCATTAAAAAGGCTCACATTTTAGATGGAATTCGAACCAAGGTCTTCCCAACCAAAGTGTATCGAGAAGAGTTCGTGAATGTGCTAATGGCAAAATTTTTCAGGTATCCTGCTCTGTAGATCCAAAATGCACTTTATAAGCTACTTCAGGACTCCAATAAACAGTTATTCGATTGGGAAATAAAAAAAACGTTTATTATTCCAACTTCTTATATGAATAATAAACATTCAGAATAATTTGTGTGACCCTCAATACTGCGAGCAAGAGCTTCCATGTTGTACGTCAAAACATCGATTTAAAAAGTACAGTACAAACAACACGCCTGAAATAAATATGCTTTTTGTAATATGCTAATGAGATGTATACAACTAATTATTGTTAATCGACTTTTCTACGTCAGAGGCCAGACAAGAATCACCAAGCGGAATATGATTCTTCCAGAAATTATTGAACAGGTTTAGTATATATTTATTTTCTACCATCTGAAATACTCACCGCTTCTTAGTTGCTGGCATAATATACTTTCATTTGCAAATTATGTGATAGGAGAGCTCATTAAGTAAGAAACACTTCAAAGTGCAATATAATTAGTAAATTCTAACTAATATTAAATTCTGTTATTGAGCTTTCCGCTTTCTCCTTAATTAGGTTTCGTATACTCTCTTCAATGTTTGCGCTGTCCTAACTCATATGGTTCACTATACTAGGAGTAATCAGCTGATATATTTCTGATTAACATTTTTTTTTCTTTTCTTTTCTACCCTGCTTTTAATGTTTTCGATGTCAATGAACTTTACAACATACTTTTTGAAAACCTTCATTACACAGCATGTCATTATCAACATTTACTCGATAAACACTCGTCTCGTATTTGAATGTAATCACATTAACGAAATGGTAATAAAAAAGATGTTGCATTTTACATCAAAGCATATCTATGTAGAATATTCAGCGGCACGACTCTTTCACTGTTACCTCATTAATAAGAGTGCTACCAATAGAAAACATGTTTTTTTAAAAAAATCTCTCATATAAGCAAACATTAAAAAGTCGAGAACGTTTGGATTGATTTGTAGATGATTACACAGGAATATCTCATATGTCTTTAAAAATACACATCATCGCCTTAATAAACCATAGAATTGCGATGTGTTTAAAACTCGAGAATAACATTTGAAATGTTATTCTCGAGAATAATTGAAATTAAGCAATAATTGATTTAACATGACTCTGTAAATAATTTCTTCCCACTTCAAAAACAAAATATAAATAAATAAAGATGCCATTAGTTTACTTTCATTAATTCATTCCATCTCACTTCATTTGCGATCATTTCAGTCATACTACACTGACAGAAGCGTGTTAAAAATGTAAATTATAAGGTGGTGGTGGTGGTTATTGAGAATTAAATTTGAATCTCCGCTATAGCCCTTTAATTATTTATCGAATACTTAAGTGAGGATAAATGCTCTACCACATTGCTGAGATTACTGGCAGAACAGAGACGCGAATAATGCATTAACAAAAATTACTTGATTAACCATCTATCTCTGTCTGGTCACTGATACACAAGGGAGTTGGGGATGCAGCCAATATGCCACTATGTTGGGTTTCTTCTTCGTGATAAAAGAAGAAAACAAATAGCCATGCTTATCAGATACGATGATCCCTGGCAAGAGAACGATCCTGTTGCAATCAGTTATCCTCAAAAGAACTGCGCACAGATAACCTAGCATTACAAACTCCCACCGGATTCTCAGAAAATTATTGGACCATCTGATGTGGGGTGCCTGTTGATAATACAAATGAAATTAGGCATATGCTCGTTTCTTTTAGGAACAAACCTAACTTAATGGGAACAGAACAGCAATTTCCATGTTGGGTATTCGTGTGTGTGTATATATATATATATATATATATATTATTTTTTCGCCTGATAATTGATATTCAGGTTTTTCTATGAAGTGACTAACTATTTTCTTCGTTACTTCACGATGGATTTTTATTCTTCATAAGACATGTAATTAGCAAATAACATTTTAGTATTTTTGATATTTAAGAAGTTGACAGCTGAATGTTTTAAGTATCTTCTAAATTTCCCTTTGTATTACAGATCTTCATCCAGAAATAAAATTTGCGTTTGTCGAGAAAACCGTTCACCCAGGAGCATTTGTGTCCTTCATGTGTATTGCTAATGGTAGTCCATCTCCGAAGGTTACCTGGATGTTAGACAGACTATGGAAGCTCTCCACCAGACCAGGACTGTCTATTAGTAGTTATAATACTGAAGACGGTGACGTAAGAAGTTACGCTAACTTCTCTTCGGTAGATGTTCGTGACAGTGGTGTATATAGCTGCACTGCGACTAATTACGTTGGAAGAGCAGCACACTCTCGTCGCTTGAATGTGTTTGGACAACTGTATATCCGCACTCTCAGTGATCAGTCGGCTTTGGCAGGAGAGAGTTTTGGAATCCAGTGTCCCTTCGGGGGTTATCCTTTTCACAGCATAACGTGGAAGAAAGGTATGTATCTAAAAGGTGGCGTGTGTAATAAAACATGGAAACACAGAGCAACTAAACAGATAATAAATTATTTTCTTTCATTTCAATTAATATGAAATAATCTTTTCAATATTTCTAGCCGTTTTAATAATTTTTAGCTTCTTTTCCTTCGAGGATATCGCCTGTTTATCCAACTGTTACTCGCGATCTTAGGTGAGGTACTTTTCTGTGGAAATTAACCTTAATAGTCGAATAACAAAGGTAGTAAAACGTTTATCATTCGATAGTCATTGACAAGTATTCTACCACCACAAGGAAATTCGTAAAAGCCCACTCGATATTAGTAAACTTTTCTAACATCGTTAATTACTTGAGTGCATTTCGAAATAATGGAAATGGATAGTTACATAGCTCTTGGATATTTGCCACATCCAAGTGCAACGAAATGGACATTTATAGAACAGTTTCTTCGACGCGACATCGTAGAGATCTAATTTGATATTTTTTCTTTCACAGGTTGAAGATTGGCCATTAGCACTGCAGGTTACTACAAGCATTTCAAAACTTAAAAAGTGAAAGTACACACACGCTCCCGCATGTTTCTTTGTTTTTGCAACTAAGTTGTTTATCATTGTTTCTACTCCATTCTTTAGAAATCATGAACCCCTCCCTTCAGTGCGTTCTTTCTCGGAATTTAAGAGGCAATGCCCTTCATGTTTTTCAAGACGTAACGACTAGCGATTACTTTGGTTTCTTTTAAGTATATCTACCCAACGTGTAAAATTCTGTGGAGTGGGCTATAGCAATAGCCACTTCTAATAATTCATATAACTTCTACAGTTCATATATCATTTCTAGGATATTTTTAAATATGATAGAAAAACAGTGTTATATTAATTAGTTGTCGGAAAACATATACTTTGGAAACAATGATTGTGTGCTTACCGACTTTGATATAAAAAATAGTGTTTCCATTCA